>NC_048298.1:77047970-77347970 GCF_013100865.1 Trachemys scripta elegans
GGACTCCCATGCCCTATCCAACTGCTCCCCGCCCACTGACAGGACCCCCAGAACTCCTGACCCATCCAACCCCCTCTGCTCCCTGCCTGCCTCAACTCCTCTCCACACCCCTGCCCCCCTGAAGGCCCCCCCAGAACTCCCAACCCATCCAACCCCCCTCCCTGTCCCCTGACCAGGGCCGGCTTTAACAAGAGCCCAGGAATCAGGCTGCGCTCCGGCCAGAGTCGCTGGGCTTGGGGCCGGAGGTGCTTGGCCGGAACCAGGGCCACCGCCCTGGGGCCCGGGCCAGGCCGGAGCCGCTGGGGTCGGGGCCGGCACGCTCGGTCAGAACCGGAGCCACTGGGGCCGCGGCTAGGGGTGCTCGGCCGGCACCACTTGGCTGGAACTGGGGCCGGTGCCCCGGGGCCCAAGCCGGGCTGGACCAGAGCCGCTGGGGCCGGCCGGGGCCGGAGGTGCTTGGCCGGGGCCGGGCTAGCCGCCCTGGGGCCCAAGCCGGGCCAGAGCCGCTGGGGCCGGCGTGCTCGGCCGTAACCGGTGCCGCTGGGGCCGGGCCGGCGCACTCGGCCTGAACTGGGGCCGGTGCCCCGGGGCCCGGGCCGGCAGGGGCCAGAGCTGCTTGGCCGGGGCCAGACTGGTCTGCGCCGCGCCTCCCTGGAGCCCGCCTCCTCGCGTCCCCCCCGCCCCAGCTTACCTGCTGCTGCTGCCCGCCTGCCCCTGCTTCTTTTCAGACTTCCCGCGAAGATCTGATTTGTGGGAAGCAGGGGAGGGAGAGGAGCAGGGGAGCGGAGCATTCAGGGAAGGGGAGGAGGGAGAAGACAGCTGTGGGGCCGGGGTCGTGCTAAGGCTGCAGGGGATGGGGGGAGCCGAGAAGGGGCTTTGGCTGCCGAGCGGTGTCGCTTTTCGATCTATAAATAGCCGACCGGGGGGAAATCCCGGACATTTTTAGATTTTTAGAAATACCCCCGGACGGCTATTTATAGATCGAAAAGCCGGACATGTCCGGGGAAATCCAGACATATGGTAGACCTAGGTACAAGCACCACACTGATTGACACCATCAGTTGACCCCCAACTTCCAGGTAGGGTTAAAGTTTGCCTGCTCACCCGACACTGTGCTCCACCTGTCTATCTGCAAAGCTGGACCAAAAGTACTTGGGGCCATTTGTGATCATGGAACAACTTAACCCAGTAGCATTCACTTGCAGCTGCCAGAATCCCACAAGATCCGCACTGTGTTCCTCGTCTCCCTCCTGAACCCTTTCATCAAGAATCTCTTCCCACACCACACTACTCCCGCCCCCCTCCACTGATAACCATGCAGGGCCAAGAGGAATATGTGGTCCAGCAGATTCTGGATTTCCGCCAAGTCCGGGGAAGACTCCAGTATCTGATTGACTAGGAGGGATACAGGCCAGAGGACTCCTTCCCTAACTTGGCTGCTAGGCAACCAGTGAGCCCAGCTGCCCTGCTTTGGCACTGATAGAGTGACCACAGCTCCTGATTGGCTGCTGGTTTAGCAGCCCTGCTTATAAGCCTGGCCACCACAGCAGATCAATGGTTGTTCAGTGTGTACCATGCCCACATCTGCACTTGCCCTTATTCCAGTCTCTGCTCCAGCTTTGTTTTAGCCTTGCTTCCACTCCCTGCTCCCACTCTGCTCCAGTCCCTGCTACAACTTCAGATTTCTGGCTTCAATCCCTAGCTCTGCCTTTGGTTTATAACTCCAGCTGACCCTTGAGTTCTGGCATTCAGCTTCTGTTGCTCCAGTACTGATCCCTGGCTCCACCTCTGGCTTATAATTCCAATTTACCGTCTGGTTCTGGCATTTGGCTTCTGTCCCTCTGTTACTGACCCTTGGCTTTTTTTCTGGACTCTGCCCCCCTGAATGTAGCTCTAACCGGTAGGCCAAATTGTTGCTTTTACCACTCGGCCTGACTGACCACAGCCCAATCTGCTACAAAGACATACAAAACGTCCCTTAAAAATCAGGTTTGCATGAGAGAGAGAGAGAGAGAGAGAGAGAGAGAGAGTGTGTGTGTGTGTGTGTGTGTGTGTGTGTGTGTGTGTGTGTGTGTGTGTGATACAATAGCCTGCTGTTAGGCCAGGAGAAACAAAAGAATTTCAGATACAATAAAGGGAGTTTCATCAAATTAGAAATCCTAAATTAGGGCTGACTTGCACTATATAGGAAAATCTTCCTCTGGCTTTATGAGTTTATTTATTGACTCTTGTCAAATCTCATCAGAATTCATTTGCAGAATGAAGCATTCACCCTGGTCACCTCTAATCCTCCACATTTGTTCCATGCAGGACCTTATACATTTGATCTTTCTTTTCTACATCTCCAGTGAACTTCCTGTGGATGCAATGAGGGCATGTGCACCATAAGGACTGCCCAGCTGTTAGCAAATTGTTTTCTCTGGATAAAAAGTCTTCTATTGAGATCACCAGGAAGGATACATATTTTAGAATGTCATGAGCTTTAATGAGATCAGTATTGCACGTTCACATATAACAGCAGTACACTCAGGCAAATACAAAAAGATCACTCCAGGCAGACCACATTCCAATTTGACAATTCCAGAACAAGATGAAGTATGCTGTCTGGCATCTCTCAAAAAATATTATTAGAATACCGTAATGTCAAAAACACTACGGGTAAAATCCTGGTTCTATAAACTGCAACTGACTTCACTGGGGCCAGGGTTTCACCCTCCAACTTGCATAGTATCACTGTAGTGTTTTAGGCCATTACTGTAGCGTACTAAAGCAGTTGCATCAATGCTAATACTGCATTTTAGATAATCTTTGAACCTTCTTTTAGCCTCTGGCTGGACCAGCTGCCCTTATTCTCACAAAAACATAATATCTTTTCAGTGCATGCACCAAGTGACAATGTCCTTTTTAGCCTTACATTAAATGTTGAAAGTCACCTTTCCTAGACTTTGCTACATGACCCCGCATACGAAAGCACAGGTGGAGGAGGGTAGATGTTACATTGTTTATCATGTCATTGAAATCATGGCAATAATTCTGGAGCAGGTGTAGACTTTTTCAAATACTGCTTCTCAGATGTTCGTCACCTTCCCTTCCCCCCCCCCCCCACAACCTGTCACCCACACACTTTCCACAGAATACAATAATTTGTAAAGAGTGGGTAGCCAAAGGGTAGTGGGGGTGGGGTGGTATCAGGATAATAAGATCAGCTTCTGCTATTTCATGATGTATAAGAACTGGTCTCAGGACTGGAAAAAAAGACTTGCCTAAAACAAATGGCATGAAGCATGAATTCAAGTAAAAAAAATAACTTCTCGAATAGTTGAAAATTCATTCTGTTTCCAGATACTATTTTAGTTATTCTTTTCTCTTAGAAACCAAATGAAGGAACTACATCAACTTGTAAATTGCATACTGCAGACAGACTGACCGCCCAACCTTTTTTTTTCTTTATGACAAACTAGTGAGGTGAAATCCTAGCACCATTCAAGTGAATGTGAATTTTGTCATTGTCTTCAGTTGGGCCAGGATTTCACCTCTGATCTTTAAACCTATAAAAGTTTGGTATGGATGTTCAGCTAAACCTCTCAAGTCTTCACAACACAATTAGGAATGAGATGTTCAGAAATTCCTGTTGGCTGAATGCAAATTACAATAAAATCAACGTCTGTCATGGTATTTCGACAGTTCCACTTGTGGTCCAATCTGGAACAGGGAAGCAATCGGGCATGAAGATGGAAAGAATGGGGGAAGTAAGTTATCCAAACTTATTCAGATCTCACAAATGACTTGATTTCAAATTGTTCAAGTTCTAGGTGAAAGTTCAGGTTGGCCCTTAGTTTATAACAATCAGCTGATCCATCTCTCAAGGGCTTTTAACTGTTAAGAACATAAGAACGGCCATACTGGGTCACTCCAAAGGTCCCTGTAGCCCAGTATCATGTCTTCTGACAGTGGCCAATGCCAGGTGCTTCAGAGGGGATGAAGAAAACAGGTAATCATCAAGTGCTCCATCCCATTGCCCATTCCCAGCTTCTGTTCTCACACACACACACACACACACACACAGAGTGTAGATCTTTGGTTGATTAAGATTCACATTATCATGACACAGTGGGCAAAATCCTCAACTGTTGTAAATCAGTATAGTTCCTTTGAAGTAAATGGAGTAATTTACATCAACTGAGGAGCTGGCCTGTTTTGCTTCCTCAGGTCTGTGTGAAAGCAGAGATATAAATGCATTACACCTTGTTCCAAGCAAGTAGAACTGTTACATACGGTAGACATTCTCTATTGGTAGACTGTTTTTAATTGCATGCTTTGAATTTCATGCTTGTGCAGGGACAATCATGTCTCTCTGTTTCTACCTATGTGCCTTGTCCTGTTATCTGCCCTTAAAATAGCACATTAAAGGCAGTAAAAATCTATTTTGCTTGAATGAACTCAAGGTATAATTTAAAAAAATGTGAACTTGCGTTAGCTGTGCAGTGAGTCATCCCATCAATTGTACCCTGAATAAATGTGAGCTGCATCTGTTGAAATGGAATCTGTGGGCTTGCTTTTAATGGGCCAAATGTCTCCCAGGACAGCCTGGTGGGAGGAAGTGATCCAGCTGTTTGGGCTGCAAATCTTTTGTCCTCAGAAGTGCAATTGTGCAAGCAACTGAAACAAAGTTTCTGTTCTCACAGAAACAGGCAGACACCCTAGTTGAAATGGATGTAAAACAGACTGTTCCTGGTTGTTAGCATAAAAGTTTCCAGTGGATAGGATCAGACACTAAGAGTACTACTGAAATCATTCCTGATATGGATCAATATATTAGCTTTCCAGCTACTGGCATTATTATTTTATTGCAATAGTGTCCAAAGTCTATCAGGATTTGTCTTCAGTGTATGAAGCACTGCGGTAATACGTATAAAGACAGCATAGGTGCTGGAACTAGAGGTCCGGGGGGTGCTGCAGCACCCCCTGGCTTTAAGTGGTTTCCATTATATACAGGGTTTACGGTTTGGTTCAATGGCTCTCAGCACCCCCACTATACAAGTTGTTCCAGCACCCCTGGAAGACAGTCCCTGTCTCCTAGTGTTCACAATCTAAAGATAACAAACAGAGTAAGGGGGAAAGGGGTACAACACACAAGCAAAGGGCTGATTCTCACAGCTGCTCACTTAGAGTAGAACCTATATTTTGGATAGTCCCATTGATTCTAGAGTATTTGTAGCGTAAGATACTACTTAGTATAAGCAAGGATATCAGAATCTAGCCCAAAATGATCATTGTAATAAAAGGTAGGACAGTAAAACACAAGTCTTTAGTGACTGGCCCATTACCTTGATGCGTCGCAGGTAACAAAACCTGTGCCACATGGCTCCTTTGACTCCACTGGCTACATTATATCATCCCATTTACCTGAAAATCAAATGCAAACTCACAACATGCACAAGCAGTGATGTCTATGATGGAAGTTAGGATACAACCTTAAAATGAAAGGAGAATTCTGGCTGGTTAGCTGTTAATAATAAGTACGGTCTCTGAACCCTGATGGCTCTGATCCCAGAGGTACTGTTACTTCTCAAAGCAGTTTATTCTGCACTGGCCTTCTAAGCTCTTCATGTTTCTGATTGTTGATGTCAGGGAAGGCATGGGTTACTCTTGTCAGCACCAAAGCACTGTCAGTAATACTGTGACATACTAGGGTGCAGTCACCCCTGCCCTGCAACTTTGAGTGCCTTACAATACCTTGCTGGTAGTAGCTCTCACCTGGACTGTTCACAAACAGGCTTTCAGTGTGCAAGTCACACCCTGAATGTCTGTGTGCAACTGCAGCCTTCCAGCCACACAAGGGTTACATTCTGGCTCTCACCAGCCTTTGTTATACTGCAGGGTGACCCCAACACACTCACGGTCCTGGATTTTCTGTCAGAAATGTATATCTTGTGCTACCCAGCCCTCTCCTGGACAGTCAAAATATATTAAGTCTATTATTCCTTTAAGGGAACAATATATACCAGCTTGCCACCTTAAATGGAGTTGCCCAGACATTTTAAACACACTGGCTTAGATAAAACAATGAAACAAGTTTATTAATTTACAAAGAGATGGATTAAGTGAGCACAAGCAATGAAGCATAAAAGTCAGAAATGGTCACAAGAAAATACTGATATAGACTCTTTATAGTGCCTAATTTAATGAATTGTATTAGATTCAAAGCAAAGATTCTCAGCACATTCTTCCCACAGCACCACTGACGAAACTATCAGGTCAGGACCCCTACCCCAGAGACCAGCGGTTGCTTCTTTTGTCTTCTCAGGTGCAACGAGTGAGATAGAGAAAGGGGGAGGGTCTCTTGGGGTGTTTTCCACTCCTTTATATAGTTTCAGTTCCTCTTTGAAAAACATCTCCAGCTGAAAATCAAGAGATTGGGGGGGCGGGCTCTAGTGGAGGAAGGAAACCTCCTGCTGTTTCTTTGCTAAGATGCAGATCTTTGTTCCCGCCCCTTTCTTGCCAAAGAATGTCCTCTTGATAGGTGAAGGCCCATCAGCTTTGTTGACACCTGGCAGTGGCATCCGCATTCCCTTTGTCTTTGAGAAACTGGGTTAGCCACTCCCCAGCCTTATCTGGGAAACAAACTTCAGTCATTATTTCAGTTTATGTTCATAGCTTTATATATAATGTTGCTACATGCATTTTACCATGATATTACTGATCAGCAAGTTATGAGTTTTCAAATGATACCTCACAAGGCATGCCTTGTACAAAAATTATTATGATAGTGTGTGTAGTGTGAACACAGGGGTGCATTCCATCACAAACATTCTGGATGTTTTGAAGAAACAGAGCATCAGTGTCTTCCTTCGTTTTATTTAGGTGTCTTCTATTCCTTGTGTGGGACTAACCATCTGGCATTTGGCATATGGCCTTGATGTCTATGGGACAGCCATTGTTGCCTTGGTACATTACCTGCCCCTTTGTTTGAAATCGTTCCCTCCCATTTGCACTGAAGGCTTGCTCGTCATAGTCATTCCTTCTGTTCTAGTTTCCTGGCATCTAATGCTTTTTTAAGTTTGGCTCAAGAAGATTGCTAGATGATGGCACTAAGGCTTTGGTCCCTTTGTCCGTGAGTCTCTAAATTAGTGATCTTAGAAAAATGTTGGGGCATGTGGAGATATTTTGAAAGTGCTAACTATGGGTGCCTTGAATCCACCAAGTGTTTTTGTTTTAATCAGGTTTTTTTGCTATTTGTATTGACTTTTGTGCTAACATTTGACTGTCTTAGTAAGCACTTAATGTGGTGCATTTGAACTGAATAACTGCCAAAATGATAATTGTGGGTCATTATCTATTAACCATTTTGGAATCCCATGTAAGCAAAGTACAATTTACAATTTTATTACATTGCTACTTGATGTGTTGTGCAATATCTCAGTTTAAAAACAAAAAAAATATTTAGTAGCCTACTTTCAAGATGCAATCCTTGTCACTTAATTCAACTATATCTGTGACAACCTTGGACCAAGGGAAATCAGGACTTGTGTTTTCAGTGATTCTTCTGTAGTCTTTATATGGTATTTAGAGCAAGTATCACACTTGGATATTTTATCTCCAATGGCAGTAATTCAGGCCTGGCTGGAATGGATGTCTCAAGCTCTTTTTCTCTGTACATTTCACAAGACCTGGAAAGGCACTGTGGATTATGCTTAGTAGTTCTATCCTCATGCTGTTTGGTATTATCACACAATGTCCTCTTCAGAGAATCTAGGGAAATATTGACAAGATGAAATCACCTGCAAGGTGGATACCACTGTTCAGAACAACTGCACCTATATTCCCTCCTCCATGGTCCAGCAATGGCACCCATTCTAGGCTCCCAGCTCCTCAGCTTTCACCTCTTTTGGGCAGAGATCTGCATCACTCTCCCTCCTGACTGGGGTATTTCCAAGAGGCAAAGTGTCCTGCCTACACTGATTCCCCCAGCAAGCCAGACTGACTAAAATCAAAACCTAAATGCATGCCAATAAGTTTACCAGAGATCACACCCTACTCCAAAAAGGGCTCTGATAGGTGATCAGTCCTTCAAATCCCCCACTTAGGGTTTTTCTGTGGTCACAAGTTTGTAACAGCTTCAGTTAAGAACAAGCACCCCCATGAATCCACACATCTCTCTTTTATACAGTTTGAGTCTTTGATCTTCTGATTCAGGGAATAGATAATCAGCAGGTTTCTCCCCTCAGGGCATAGCTTCAGAAGGTTGGGTGCAGAGGTGCTAATTTGCATTCACCTCCCTCCATGTATTTCTTAGGAAGCCAAACCCACTTAATTTTGTTAGTCCCAAAAGTTCCTTCTTGATTGGCACATTGTTTAAAACAGTCCTTTTAAGCTCCTAGCTCTTCCCAGGGTTTACATTGGCCATGTGTTCCCGCTAAAGAAGTTGCATATAATCCCACAATACTACATGAATTTTGCATATACAATACAATGGACTCCAAAGCTACTTAAACTTAATATAATAAGATCTCCTAAAGATATTGCAGGTAATTTTCATATCTGACACAGCAAGTGCTGTGTCACTCCTGGGTCTGGTACTATTGAATATTTTCAGTAACAACTTGGATAATGGAGTGGAGAATATACTTATAAAATTTGCAGATGACACCAAGCTCGGAGATGTTGCAAGCACTTTGGAGGATAGGATTAGAATACAGAATGATCTTGATAAATTGGAGAATTGGTCTGAAATCAATAAGATGAAATTCAATAAAGAGAAATGCAAAGAACTACACTTAGGAAGAAAAAAAATCAAATGCACAAATACAAAAAGGGAAATAAATAGCAAGAGTGTAATACCACAGAAAAGGATCTGGGGTTTACAGTGGATCATAAATTGAATATGAGTCAGCAGCACAATGCCCGGCAAAAAAGTGCAAATGGTGAAAAAGGAAAATGTCATTCTGGGATGTATTAGGAAGAGTGTCATAGATAAGACACAGAAGGTAATTGTTCCACTCTATTTTGCACTGCTGTGGCCCTAGCTGAAGTATTGTGTCCTGTTTTGGACACCTCACTTTAAGAAAGGTGTGAACAAATTGGAGAGAGTCCAGGGGGAAGCAACAAAAATAGTAAGAGGTTTGGAAAACATGACCTATGAGGAAAGGTTGAAAGAACTGGGCATTTTCAGTCTAGAAAAGAGAAGGCTGAGGGAGAACCTGGTAAGTCTTCAAAATGTAAAAGAGGACATTGTTATAAAGAGGACATTGATTAATTGTTCTTCATGTTCACCTGTCATGCTGTCTGGAGTGGATCACAACTGTGAGTGCCTACTTCCGGGCAGACTGTCAGAAAACAGGGCAGATACTACAAGCTGGTGGTGTGTTCTGTAATTAGATTTCACCAAACCAGTCACAAATGTGAACTCCTGGATCACTATACCAGTCTTACCATGGAGTCGCAGACAGTCCCTTTAGACTCTTCAGCCTATCTTGCCACCCAGACAAACTGGACAATGTGATAAAAGGTCATTTAAACCAAAAATCACACCACATCAGGTTGTTCCCAGTCCCAAGAGACCAGTCAGTCACTTACCCCAGATCAATTGGTACTCCAGATCTTATACCAAAGATAATGCTGGTAGCCAATTCTATAGTAAACTAACTAAAGATTTATTAGCTAAGAAAAGGAAATGAGAGTTATTGAGAGGTTAAAGCAGGTAAAATATATGTACAGGTGTATCACAGTTTGTAATTCCAAATGGTGGCAGTGATGTAATAAACTGCCAGTTTCCCAAAAGTCTTTTCAGGGTACCCAGATTGTCTCTGGGGGTCTCCGTTTTGCATCTAGTACACTTCCCTGAAAGAGTCCAAACAGTCCAGAGATGAAGGAATCCATATATATAACTTCTTCTGACAGAAAACAAGCTGACAGCATCTCTATCCACAAGGGCTTTTCTTTTGATGACAGTGAGTGAGGAATGCACTTTGAGTCTCTGACCTCCGGTCATCACACACAATGGCTATTTGCTTTGAAATTAGCACTTTTTCTGACAAAGTCCTTTACTGGCATTCCACAAGTCCTCTTTGATGGGTTATTTAGTTACAGGGCTATACAGAATGGAAATGTTTGCTGATGCATTATAACAGGATACAGATAAAAGAAAACCATCCAAGTAATATCCCATTAGTTTTATGAAGTCTAAACACCAAATACGTTCTTTTACCTTCAGCAATCATTTTGATCTATACTAATACACAAGTGAATTGGTCTGAATACACTCTGACATGACCTGGTCTGCCAGAGTCACACTGTCAAGGGTAGGATAAGAAGTAATCGGCTTAATTTTCAGCAAGGAAGATTTAGGTTACACTTTCTAACTAAGCACTGGAACAAGTTACCTAGCAAGGTTGTGGAATTCCTGTAATTGGAGGGTTTTAAGAACAGATTAGACAAACATCTGTTAGGGATGGGCCAGGTATACTTAATCCTGTATCAGCCTGGGGGGGGGGGGGGCACGTTATAGACTAGATGACCTCTTGAGTAACTAACATTACTATTAGTCTAATCTCATCAATATTGTAACCATTTTATCTCTATAGACCCAATAATTTTTATGATTGGAGGTGCTTGGGGTTTTTCTGTTGACCATCGGTTAGAATTATTCACTCAAGTCCTTGTAAAATTGGGTCATTTAAGTCTCTCATGTGAGCTTGTCAAACCTTGTTTTGGCAAGTGGGTAAACTTGAGTCCAATTTACTTCAAATGCCTCTTCCAGCAGCGCCTTGCTTTCACTATTTGTCTGCATTCTTGAAAGCATGTCTTTCATACGAAACCCTGCTCGTTTCCAGCTGCTGTATTAGTTCCTTGAAGCTGTTGATAGCCAGCGCAAGTTAGATCAGTCAGAAGGTAGCTCTAATTTATACTAGAGGACTGGTCTGGCAAATAGCTTACTGAGGATCAGGGGAGCACTAAGGTGGCTAAAAGGCAGCTTTGCACTGTTCTCTTCTGAGTTTGACTAAGTATTCAGGCACAGAAGAGGACTAGTACCACAAAATCTAGCGATAGAAGAGACATATTAGGTCTTCCTTTTAGTATAGAATTGTCCCCAGCTGTATATTTTCTAGTGCTTTATCTCATACACAGTTATAAATTACTTCAGCAATAGGGTGTCCACCATTTCTTATGGGAGACTATTCCATGGTGTAATAACAGTGTTAGGACTAAATTGAGCAAAGGAAAAAATTACAATTTTTGTAAAAAGGGAAATTCTCTAATCAGTTTCTAGTTATATTTCTTTGGGTGACTCCAAACAATTCCTATCACTTTGGGGCCCTTCTATTACTGCGTGTATCTCATGCAGTGTAATTCCACCTTGCAGTCAGCTGTGGTGCTGGGAGTACCCTTCCCAGACTTGAAGAAGAACTCTGTGTGGCTCGAAACTTGTCTCTCTCACCCACAGAAGTTGGTCCAATGAGAGTTATTACCTCACACACCTTGTCTCTTTATTTTAGATATTTCTAGGACAGCATAGCACCTGAGCATTGAGACATCATATACTTGTAGATAGCCATTGTACTCCCACCTTCCTCTTAGTCATATTTATCCAGGCTATGTACATTAAAGTCCAAATGTCCAGTGATTAGGAATGGTTCAGTTTATGGATGTCCAACTTGAGATGCCTAGGACTTGATTTTCAGAGTTGCTATGCACCAAAACTCAACTGAAGTCAATAGGAGCTAGGAGTGTTCATTACTTCTGAAAGCTAGACCTCTACTATCTAAAGTGAATACCCATGAATTCAGACACCCACATTTAGTAGACATATTTGAACATTTAAACTGAATTCTATTGCTCTTTCACGATGGATCAAGTCCCCTAATCATTTGTGTTGCTCTCCTTTGAATTGCTTCTAATCTTCTAAAGAGATATGGCATATATGACAGCAATGAGTTCAACAATTAGTTGACATTAATTGGAGAGGGAAAAAAGGTAATTCTCTGGGTGGGACTAAGTGTGGCCCTCAGGTGCAGAAGCACAATTCCCATTGAAATATGGAAACAGGGAAGGAATATTAGTGATGACTGGAGGAAGGAAATGGGAAAGGAGTGAAATAGGTATGTTTGGCCCCTCAATGCAATTTACTGAGGATGATAATATTTGTCTTCTGTGTCCTAAGGATTAAAAGTTATTTTCTTACATTCCAGAATTTTTCCCTGGGATGTTTCCTATTTGATATCCCATTAGAATCCAAATTGCATCTGAGAAGTATAGTGGAAGAATTTGAAAACAAAGCTCAGTTTGCGTCTCCTTTTTGATTTCTAGCTCAAACTCCCATAATATTATTTGTTAGTGAGATTTCACAGCATCTCACCTCATTTCTGAGTGCAAGCCAAGGCATACTGTGCATGATGTGAATAACTGAAAAGAGGAATCATGCATAATGAGACATACATAGCTGTGCAAGTATAAATACCTGGCTCGTTTTGAAAAAGAGGGCTGAGGGAGAGATTCTCTGTGATAGAAATTTTTAGACAGATTCTCGAAAAAGCCATTTTTGGAATGATTTTGATTACTTGATTTAGTCACTCAGAGCTTCAAATACACTGTTAAAAGCTGCCTTCCTCTGTCAAACCACTTACAGGCTTTTTACGTGATACAGAGATTTATGCAAGAGGAATATACAAACACAAGATTTTCCTGACAAAATTACAGTTAAATTACAGTGAATTAAAGTTAATTTTATTTTAAAAATTAAAACCTAGACAACTGCTAAGGGAGAGGTGGAAGAAATTTCTACGGTCAGCCACAGACATTACAGTAACCTCTAGTGTACTCAGATCAAAAGAAGGGAAATGGTTTCACCAGGGCTTTGTTTTGTAAATGTAGTCTGCAAGCCACCTGAAGGTCATCTCGTCTTCTATATTCCCCTGTCCACCATCTATCTCACTTGAGCGGGCAAACAAGGTATCCTTTGATTGGCCAATAGAAACAAAAGCTGCTATTAAGATGATGGAAAACAGAAAGAAGATGTAACACTAGGTCATCCTGGGTTATGGAAAATCATTTTTGTTAAGTTGCAGCACATGCTTCCTGTGTCTGGGATGGTTTTTTTTTTAATTAAGATCAGTAGAATAGAAATATTTTTCAAGAAGTATTGAATTGTCTTGTAATATCTGCTTTCAACCTCTCTACCATATATTGATTTCAGCACAGTATGTAAAAAGCACAAAGAAAAGGAATGCTGGAGACTTTGTGTGCAAGCCCTGATCTCCCCCTCCCGATCTATGCCACTAATATTCTGAACATACATGCAGGCTTCTGTCATGTTCTTTCCAAGTGCCTATAACACAAATACTATAACAAAAACTGCAGTAATATGGGCCATTGGTAATAAGTGCTTTTGAAATTCCGTGACTAGCACCAACAATATTAGTAGCAAAATGTCCTCTAAAAATAACTGGATGAGGTCATGTTGCAAAGGTATTTAACTTGCATCTGAAAATGTGAAACATCTTGTACCACAGGCAGATGCTCTTCTCTTACCATGCAACAAATGAAGGCAGTGGCGTTGGAACAATTTTTATAGTGGGGGTGCTAACAGCCATTGAACAAAACTGTAAACCCTCTACATGATGAAAACCACTTTAAGTCAGGGGGTCCTGTTGCACCCCCCGCACCTTTTGGTCCAGTACCCCTGAATGAAGGGCTATAACATTTGGATCCTACTTGGTGGCTGAAAAAGGAAATTGCTTAGATTTCTTTCTCTTTCTTCTTTAAACTTTGAAGCTACTTAAGCATCTTAAACAGCTCCACTACCTGCTCTGGGCAATAGCTCCAAGAAGTCAAAGCAGCTATTCTTAATACTTTCAGCAATTGTAGAGCAGCCCCACATACTAGGTAACTATCTTCTCTGTTAATTGTACTGATGATTTGTCAAGTAAGGTGCCACCAGACTCCTTGTTGTTTTTGTCAAGTAGAGTCTTCACTAACTCAAAAAATACTTTGGAAATCAATATGTCTAGCCCAGACCTTTTCCAAGTAAAGCAGCCTCATGATTCAACACCAACAGAAATTCACAGTGGTAAAATCCCATACTGCACTGCCCTCTGTATCAAAGTGTAGTACAGCACTAACATTTCAGGTGGACAATAGCACCCAATACCTCTTTGGGGAACTGGACAACTAGGGCGAAGGATGGCTTTGATATCAGACCATGGGAGCAGCCCATCTGGGGTGTTAAAGTGTCTTTCCTCTGGGTCTGCAGGCTACATTTATACCTCTTCCACGGGGCCTTAAACCTAGTCCTGATGAGGGAATCATTGGTAAAAATAATCTTATTGTTTAAATCTGTATTGTACTAGTATGAACTTTCATCTTCCTGTCCCAGTTTCCTCTTCTTTCTCAAACAGCAACATAATAATTTGGTGTTTACGATTTCACAGTTTATTGCCTTGAAATTATGGTTGGGGAGCAAATGCATTATTATTATTACTTCAGTGCAGGATCAATAAGTGGGCAGAAGATGCGCTGCTTCCGTGAAAGAAAAATCCCTTCTATCAGGGTCTGATCCTGAAAGGCAATGAGTACCCCTCAGCTTCCACTGGACACTGATGCTCAGCACATCACACTATGAGGCCCAAAATTACAACTATCTTGGTAATTAAAGACAGGGAGAACAATGCTGCAGCACATGAAAGTCAAGTGAATTTCCATTTGTTTGATATATTTAAAAAAATTCCCTTACATGTAAGTCTGATTCACCGAGATTTGCAATTTACCAACTTATTTTACATTCATGTTCCTGTATAAAGCTGGCGCAATTTCCCTCTATCCCAATAAATAGGTCTGACACTGCTGATATTCCTTGAACACATGACTCTTTGTGATGAATGACCCTTTGTGATCTATTAATGTGCAGTTTATACTGCTGCAGTTTTCCTTAGGACAAATTAAAAACAAACAGCGCAAATTAATTCCTGGTGTAACTGAAGTGCAACCAGTTGAGATGCATAAGGGGTACATTTGATTCACTGCTGTATATTTAGTCTGAAAACCACCACTCCTGGCATTTGCTATGAACATAGGCAGATCTATACATGCAAAAAAATAGTTCCAGAAGCAACTGCTGGCACGATGCAGATGATAACGCTATTGCTTTGTGCACTGTTATTATGTATGCACTGCACAGTGGTTTAGATTAAAGGGTTAAGCAAAAGACCTCCCTCTCCTCCCTGTGTGGAAAGACAATTCAAATGCATCTGATATTCACAGACAGTTGGACAGCAGCTGAGGTTTCATTTAGAATCCCACATATGGCCAGAAGAAGCGTACACCTCAATGTTTCCGGGACCTGCAGGCCGCCAGAACAGATGGTAGAAATCATCATCCACAGACAGTCATCAGGGAAACCTCAGGCCACATGCTTGAATTTTTCTCAATGAATTGCATACAAGTGAGGCATTTGATCTATATGACTGCAGCTGCTCAGGGAAGAGGGAGGCCTCTGATTGGAGGGACTCTTTCACAGGTTATTAATAGGTCATGCTGTGACATTAACAGGCCGGAAACATCCTGTCTCCTGGGGGGCTAAAACAAAAGCGAGAGAGAGGTTCCTCATAATTCAAACACAGTTCAGTGCTTACAGATTACAGCACATAATCTGCTTGGCAACAGCACAGGGTCCCAGAGACATTATGCTATCTGATTTCTTTCATTCTTCTAGCTGTTTCCATTAGAAATGCAGTACAATACTTGATACAGTAAATGCCCTACACAAATCTCAAAGGAAGAAGACAGTAGCTTCCCTACAGTTTCCAGAATAAAATCTGGACACAAGAGTAATTCTGACAGCTGTGCTCCCTCATTCAAATGTTCCTAACCTCTTTGTTCCATTCATAACGTGTTATACTCCACTGTGTTCATTGATCTTGCAGTCTGCATGAATTGCCGAGCCAGTTCTGTGAGCAATGACACTACTGTTCTCTCTCGCTCTTGGAAAACAAAAACTTTACTTGGGTGATAAGTGGAGGTATCAAGGCTGAAATTGGGAGGGGCACACACAGAGTCTAGAATCCAGTGTTTGCCAAGTTTGGTGCTTTTAAAAACTATAAAAAACCCACGACCACATTGCAACACTTAGCCACTCCAGGGTGACCAGGTGTCCGGTTTTCGACAGGAACACTTGGTCGAAAAGGGACCCTGGCGGTTCTGGTCAGCATTGCCAACCGAGACATTAAAAGTCCGGTCGGCGGTGTTGAGGGTCTAAGGCAGCCTAGTCCCTACCTGTCCTGGCTCCGTGCTGTGCACCAGAAGCGGCCAGCAGGTCCAGCTCCTAAGCGGGGCGGCCACGGGGCTCCATGCGCTGCTCCCACCTTGAGCACCAGCTTTGCACTCCCATTGGCTGTGAACCGTGGCCAATGGAAGCTGTGGGGGTGGTGCCTGTGGGCGAGAGCAGCGCGCAGAGCTGCCTGCCGTGCCTCTGCCTAGGAGTCGGACCTGCTGGCCTTTTCCGGGGCACAGTGTGGAGTCAGGACAGGCAAAAAACCTGCCTTGCCCCCACCCCCAACCCCCACTGCACCGCTGACTGCAAGACGGAGTTAAGCCTGCAGCCCAATCCCGAGCCCCAACCCCTGCCCCAGCCCCAACCCCCTTGAGCCTCCCCCAAACCCAGAGCCCCCTCCTGCACCCTCAAAGCCCTCATCCCCAGCCCCACCCTGGAGTCTAGACCCCCAGATGGAGCCCTCACCCCTCACTGCACCCCAACCCCTTACCCCAACCCAGAGCCCCCACCCACACCCTGAACCCCTTTGCCTCACCCCTCAACCTGGAGCCCCCTCCTGCACCCCAAACCCCTCATCCCTGGCCAAACCCCAGAGCTCACACCTCCAGCCAGAGCCCTCACACCCTAACACTCTACCCCAGCCTGGAGCCCCCTCCCACACCCTGAACCCCTAATTTCTGGCCCCATCTTGGAGCCTGCACCTCCAGTTAGAGCTCTCATGCCCTCCCACACCCCAACCCCATGCTCCAGCCCAGTGAAAGTGAGTGAGGGTGGAGGACAGCAAGCCACCGAGGGAGGGGGAATGTAGCAAGTGGGGGGCTGGGCCTCAGAGAAGGGGTAGGGATAGGGTGTTCAGTTTTGTGTGATTAGAAAGTTGGCAACCCTAAGCCACTCACATATTCACGGGGGTAGATGAAATCTCTTCAAAGCACAGGCCCTACCATCTAAGCTAAAGAAGTCTCTCCGGTCACAGGTAGCACTATAGGAGCTTTGATTCACAGCCAAGAGATTTTAATTCCATCCAATAGAGACCAGTGGTGCACGTGTATATACCCCTCTGCCTAATTTATCTTCACTGAGAGTTCCTTGGCTATTTTGAATGTTATAGGCCATAAAAGGTAAAGTGATAGATTTAAATGGTGCACAATCAACACATGTCATAGCTAGGAGCTACTCATTTCTTAATTGTTTATACATTGTAAATATAATGTGAGCATTACCAGGAACTGAAGCATCAGACACTTCCAACTTAGATATGATGTACAATTTTACTTATGCTACATGAAACTCCTCCATAATCCACAGCTGCCTTGCAGGAAGCAAATTCCCATTTTCTTTTAGGTCCCTTCTATGTCATTTTGATTCTGTGTCTCTTACTACAGAGTTCTCACTCGAGTTCTAGGCTTCCTTGCCTCTCCACTGCTGCAGGCCCTTCCACATTTGGTTGCTAAGACGCTCCATACCCTTCTGCAGGCCCTAGGTCTAAGTCCCTGCTGATGTCACTCTTTCAAATCATCCAGGCCTCACCATCACAATTCATGGCTTACTAGACTGATACTTAAACAGCATATCTCACCCACTGCCTGTCCTCGGTCTTGGGTTGTCACTTCCTGAATGACATGCAGTATTACATGGTTCATCCACCAATGGCTAAACAGACTAATGGGAGCAAAAATAAACGGAGGCAGAAGAGAAATCCTACAATATTGGATTTCTGTTTTAGTATCTTAGATAGCAAGGTTTTCAACTCTGTCAAGGTGGGGAGTAAAACTACCCATACCACTGGCCTGAGCTGGTTTAGATGTAACTTTCATCCCGAAACATTGCTTCTCTTTCACCCAACGAACACTACAATTTTATTTAAACCCCTGTTGTCACTAAACTAAGGCAGCGAGTTCTGAGGGGCTTTACCAATGTTTTGACACTATGGTGTGAAAGACCCCTTCCAAAAATCATGTAGCCCCCACATTCTGGTATGGGAATAAATAGGTGGGAAGGGAGTGGCCTGTGTCACAAATCAGCCATCTGTTGCAAAGTTAGACACAGCCATCCCAGTCTGCATTTTCCCACAGAACAAGAACAGCTCCTGCTAAACCTATAATAAGCGATAAATTGGAATATCTATAAAAACAACGAGGGGTCCAGTGGCACCTTAAAGACTAACAAATTTATTTGAGCATAAGCTTTCGTGGGTAAAAAACCCACTTCTTCAGATGCATCTGTGGGTTTTTTACCCACGAAAGCTTATGCCCAAATAAATCTGTTAGTCTTTAAGGTGCCACCAAACTCCTCATTGTTTTTGTGGATATAGACTAACATGGCTACCCCTCTCATACTTGGAGTATCTATGCCATAGCCCTGCCTAGGGGCAGTGCAGAGTTGCACCACTCCTCAGGATTAACACTGACGACATTGTACGTAAGACAGGCAAGGTCTTCTCTGGGGCTTCTCTGAGTTGAAGGGGTTGCACAGTCTGCTCCATCTATTAGACTAGAACATATAGCTCCCTAGAGTGTGCCTGCCTCACCCCAGGGGCAAGTGCAGAGAAGGACCTGGGGCTGTCGTGACTCCTCCTCCTCACTGCACCTTGGCAACTTGCTCCTCAGGAGGCTCTTGTGGGAGTCCTCGTGCAGTCACACAGTAGGGAAAGGGAACTTTTAGCTTCAGCCTGCTCAAAATTTGCTGCTAAATATGCTTCCTTCACAAATTGAACGTCATTCTTTGTACAGGAATTATCAAGCATAGGGATGAACTCTAGTGTGGGGGAGAAATCCATTTGTATAGAAAATATAAATCTTTACCATCTGGATTTCAGTTAGTTAGAGGTGCTGGGAAAATGGCTCAAATTTCAGGGCCAGCCCTAGATGATTGATGCCCTAAATCTGGGTTATTTGGGGTTTTGTAGAAAAAAACAAGGGGTGGTTTGGATTCACTTTCATACCTTCCAAATTGTGCAGCTTTGTGACATTTTGTACAAATTACTTGAGCCAGTTTGCATATTTGCAACTGATTTGCATGCAGCCATAAACTCCAGCCTTAAAATATTGTCTAATTTAGTGTTTGTGCATCCCAGGTGAAGGAATCCCACTGTTTATCCAGGGGGGCAGAAGCAGGGGAATCATCCCACACACACTGCCCTGACAGCAGGCCTCACCCCTAAAGGAGAGAGAGACACTCTTTCTCTAGGGGCAACTGCAGTAATTCCGCCTCCCTGGCCTAAGAAGTTCTTGGCCTATCTGCTGGGTCTGCCAATGAGTGCAAAGCAGGAAGGCAGTTTGTGAGGTGGGAGCTGAAACTGAGATTGTTACAGACCTTGTGGATGTTGTAACTGGAGCCCAACCAGGTTGTTGTAACTGGTGCCTAACCTTCAGGTTCCATGTGCTTCTAACCCTGGGCAATCTCCAGACATTGTCTCTAGCTCTGGGCCTCTAAAGCATAGACTTGCATAGGCGACTGGTAACTGCTGGTGGGGGTGAGGGGGTACAGTTTAAAGGTTCTGATGGTATGCAGTGTGGTTCAGGGCAGGTACTCAAGAGACAAAGGAGTTTTGCTTTCTAGAGCTACTTTTAATGTCATGTTTTACGACACTATGTAATAGCAGAAGGAGACTTTTTTAAAAGAAAGCTACAGATGAAGAAGCTTTGGATTGCATTGCTGTATTATATCAATTTGAAGAACAGAGATATTTGCAAACCAAGCCTTTGCTATGATCTTGTCCCCCGCTGCCTCCCCTGCCCCATTTCCCTGAGCTCCCTTCTGCGGCCTCACATGTACCCCAGGCAGGCTCTACTGTTGAGCTGTAGTCACTGCGGCTGCCGCCAGCCTGATCTCGCTTCCCTGCTCTGGGGGCCACCTAGTGGGGCTCAGCAGGAGCACTCAGTGCCGATGCCTTTCCCAGGCACAGACTCCTCAGCTGCACTCGGCCCGCCTCCCACCCTGGCAGAAATCACGGGGAGGGATGTGATTTCCCGCCTCCCTTCTCCAATGCTGTCTCCAAGAATGTTCTCTTCAAAAGAACCTGAAAGGCAACTTTTAAAAAGGGAAAATGGGGGTCATCAGCTCTCAAATAATGGGCATTCCTGCACTGAACCACTGCGTAAAGGAGTTGTCCTATACAAGGATCTATATTGGCAATACCGCTCTCAATACTGCTTGTCAGAAACGCTAAAATTCACACGATTGAACACAAATGCATGACACACATGTTCCAAATTCCAACACTTGGTGTCCTTTCAGATCCTCTTGTTATCTGCTTGCATATAGCAGACCTCAGCTCTTACTGAGTGGCGCTTGTGCTGACTTGTCCTAATTTAAGTAATTTTTCAAGTCTCTTTTTTCCCTTGGCATTTACTTAGAAGAATATGTACTAATAACAGTAAGTATTCTAGTCAGTACAGCACATTAGTAGAATGCAAATGAGAGATACTTTTGTATCTCAGGATGCAAAGCGAAGCATGCAAAGTTCAACCATCACAAAACATGACTAAAGAAAATGTCCCACCTTAATAGATAGATTTTTTTAAAAACTCTTTCCTTTAACATGGGAATTCCTTTTATCCTAACAAGAGCTCTATACAGTACTAAGTCTAGACATTTTCTGGTTTATTACAGAGAGTATTTTCACATGATCTGCTGTCAAAAGAACCTTTTGTGTTCTACCAACTGATGAGAAAGTGTTAAAAACATGCAAAGAATGGGAATTTCAACTGAGTAAGTACTAGACTGAAATTCCCTGTTTATCTATAGGTACAGCAGAAGCAGCAGCTTCTCCACACTATCCCACCAACTAGACATGGCTGCACTGGGTCAGATCAAGGGTGCACCCAGTTGGATATCCTATCTGACAGCATTTAATACCAAACGCTTCGGGGGCAGGTGTAAACTCCACAATGGACAGTTATGCAACAACATGTTTATAGGCATGCCTATAATATATATAAACCTGCAGTTAGTTGTTAGCTTTTATTCTAGAGCATGCATTCCCAGTACCTTTTTATTCTAGGTCAGTGGTTCTCAAACTTTTTTTTTTTTTCCGCAGACCACTTGAAAATTGCTCTCTCTCTGCAGACCACTTAATGGTCTTTCCAAATGGTATTTGTACTGTTAGCTAACTATTGTAAAATGCATTGGATAAAAGCACACACAAAAAAACCCTTAATAATCATTAACTTTTTTTGTTCTACATATAAAAGCACACACCTCATATTTTAATATCAGTAGACTTACCTTTCTAATGCAATGGATGTGCCCTCTCTCCCCCACCGCGGCAGCCCCCAGGCTGGGGCTGGGAAAGAGGGGGGGTCACTCCCCTTCTACAGCAGCCACAGAGCTGCGGTTGGGAAGGAGGGCTGTCTCTTCCCAGCAACCGCAGCCTTGGAGCTGGGGAAAGTCACCTCTTTCTATGGCTGCCATAGCCCTGCATGTCCCAAATTCCCCCCACCCCCTCTTCTCACCCCACTGCCCCTTCCCACCTACCCCATATTCCCCTCAAGGCTCCACCTCACCTTACATGTGCGTCTTCTCCAGGGTCCAGACAACTAATTAGTGGAGTCATGCCTACGCAACTCCACTAATTATGTGGATGGCTCTTTATTCTCTCATGTGTGGCCGCCCAGGCGCGCACCTTAGAAGGAACTATCCACGGACCACCTAAATGGAGCTTGCAGATCACTGGTGGTCCACGGACCACCGTTTGAGAACCTCTGTTCTAGGTCATTTAACTAGGTATATGCTGATTAGTGTATGATTTATGTCAATAAACTTTGCCTCAATAAAATCCAGTAACAGGCAGTTCCAGAGGTTAATTATGTGTTGTGTAAGATCCTCACATCAGTTTTAGACTTGTTGCCTTTTTATTAAGATTAGGTATCTCCTTGTTCTTGTATTCTGACTGAATGAGATCAAGAATGCCTGATTGATCTCCACATCAGTCATTATTTTATACATTCTATTACATCACCTCACTCATCTCTCTAAATTAGTCCTTGTCTTCTTAATCTATCCGTATATGAAAGTATTTCCATGACTAATCATTTTGTTGCCCTTCTGTATAACACAGGCTACAGAACTTCCTCAAAAGTATTCCTAGAGAAAATCTTTTAGAAAACTATCCAATCTTGATTTAAAAATGTAAGTGATGGAGAACGTAAGAACGGCATACAGGGTCAGACCAATGGTCCACCTAGCCCAGTATCCTGTCTTCCGACAGTGACTCAGTTCCAGATACTTCAGAGGGAAGAGGACAATTATCAAGTGATCCATCCCCTGTTGTCCAGTCCCAGCTTCTGGCAGTCAGAGGTTTAGAGACACCCAGCGCATAAGCTTGCATCTCTGACCTTCTTGGCAATAGCCATTGATGGATCTATCCTCTGTGAATTTTGGCCCTCCCAGCATCCCCTGGCAACAAGTTCCACAGGCTGACTGTGCATTGTGTGAAGAAGTATTTCCTTGTGTTTGACCAAGGGACACCCAATGAAATTAATAGATAGTAGATTTAAAACAACGTGTTATGTGAAGGGGTAAAAAACACTTCCTTATTTGCTTTCTCCACACCAGTCATGATTTCATAGACCTCTATAATATCTTCCCTTAGTCATCTCTTTTCTAAGATGAACAGCCCCAGTCTTTTTAATCTCTCCTCATGTGGAAGCTGTTCCATAGCCTCTAATCATTTTAGTTGCCTTAGGCTTACCCCCCCTCTAATTGCCAGGATTGGAGAATCCACCGTGATACTTGCTAAATTGTTCTAATGGTTAATTACCCTCACTATAAAAATTGTACACCATTTTTCCAACCTGAGTTTGTCTCACTTCGGTTTCCAGCCATTGAATCTACCTTTCTCTGCTAGATTGAATAGATCATTATTGAATATTTGTTCCCATGTAGATACTAATAGACTAATCATGTCATCCCTTAACCTTCTCTTCATTAAGCTTAATAGATTCAGCTCTTTGAGTCTATCACTCTAAGACATGCTTTCTAATTCTTTAATCATTCTCGTGGGTCTCCTCTGAATCCTCTCCAATTTATCAACATCCTTCTTGAACTGTGGACACCAGAACTGGACCCAGTATTACAGCAGTGGTCACACCAGTACCAAAAAGAGAGGTAAAATAACTTCTCTTCTACTCAAGATTCCCCTGTTTATGCATTCCAGGATCGCATTAGCTCTTTTGGTTACAGTGTTACATTGAGGGCTCATGTCACTTGATTATCCACCATGACCCCCAAATCTTTTTCAGTCACTGCTTCCCATGATACAGTTCCCCATCCCATAACTATGTCCTACATTCTTGGTTCCTAGATGTTTACATTTAGCTGTATTAAAATGCATATTGTTTACTTGCACCTATGCTTATATCTCATATCCACCTTGACCCAACCAGTCTTCCACCTTCTATAGCATATCTTATTATCCGCACCAGTTGCATCAGGATGTCTTATAGACTGTCCATTCTATATCATGAGAAGGGTTATCATGTAAACTAGGAAATGGGCAGGGAGTAAGATGTGTCCAAATATATTCCCTGCCTTGCTGTGAGATTACACAGTTCTTTGAGAAACCAGGACAAGGCTGCCGCATTGCGATGGAGTGTATGCTGTGCATTTTAAAAATGAAAGAAATGTTATGGGTCATGTGCTCCTCCTATGAGATTAACATGATGGCAAGATCCTGAAGCAGAGCTATGATCAGCACAGTCACTCTTGGTCATTATACTGAAGAAACAGGACAGGGATTCAGCAAAATTTTGCTAGTTTGCAGATACACTCCCTGCTTGATCAGAGTTTTTGACAAGACAATGAAGTATGCAAGGCTGAGAGAGAGTACGTTAGATCAAAATAATGAAAGAAACTGTCTCAGGTTAAGGTTATATTATTTTCCTACATTGTCTCTGTAGTTCAACAAATCCTTGGAGTATCAGAAAGGAGGCTGAGCAAGATGGAGGGAGGATATCAAAGGTATAGCATTGATTCAGTGACTCAGTGCTCAACCACATAAAGGCACTGATTGCCAAACACAACCCTCTGCCTGCTGAGAATATTAACATATTGAGAGCTTTAAGGAAAGTGAAGGTAGATTTAAAAGCATGCAAGAGAAAGGCAAATACTTGGAAAACAGGAAGGACAGAGAATGGCAAACGCAGCAAAGGAAGCAACAGAGATAAAGGCAAATATAATATGCAGCAAGAGTAATGGACATAGAAAGGCAAATACAGAGAAAAAATAGTGACTAAAAGAAAGGCTGCATCATAAAGCTTTCTGGAGTTTTTGAATCCCATGAAGAAGGGACTTGTGCATAAGGATATTTTTGAAACAAAGCCAAAAAGAGATTAAAAATGAATACATACAACAAAGTGAGAATTCTAACCTTCATGGTTGAGGAAAAAGCTTGAAAATGTGAACCACAAAGGATCAAAAACTATAAGACAAATAACTCCATCTCCACCCAAAATGTATTATTTTATAAAATCTCTCTCTCTCTCTTTTTTTTTTTTTTTTTGGAACCTGACATGATCTTTGAATGCTTAGAGTTGGCAATACTGTTTTGTTAGAGTTTACATCCACTTCGCATGGGTGCAAAAGACTATACAAGGTGCAAGGTGGTGGTGAATCAGGGCCATGGTTTTCACTTTTATAAATATATTGATTCAGCTATTAACTACCCAAAAGATCAGAAAAAGGAAATAGGCAATGTCATTGCATGCTAGCAAGGCTGTGCTAGATTAAGGTCAAAACACAGCAGCATGGTTTACTCAAGGAAGTTTTGAAACTCACAATTTACCACCCACCCCAAATTTGAAACATACATAATTCATAAGTGCACCCTCTGGAATAAATCTTAGTAAGAAGGGATTTCCTATCTGACTACAAGATAAGATAATTGTTTGTGTTCAAAGCACAGTATCTACCCGATATACTCATGTTTTTGTAAGGAAACTGGTGTGTATGGGTTCTTTGGAAGATGAAAGTATTTTCTGTTACCCCTGAGTAACTGTGGTTCTTCAAGATGTGATGCAGATATGTAATCCACTTAGGTGTGTGTGCACCCAGCACACTGGAGCCAGAGAACTTTGGCTAGTAGTAACTGTAGACAGGGCCAGATTAACCTTTTGTGGGCCCGGTGCCAAACATATTTGTGGGCCCCCATGGGAGCAAAGGAGCATGGCATGGGGAAGTCAGTCCCTAGAGCAAGGGGTCGGTCAGGGACAATGGGGCATAGTATGGTGGGCCAGCCCCACTCCACCCAGCCCAGTGCAAGGGCACCGTATACAAACCGACAGTTGCCAGACTCACACTGGCCCTCCCAGCCCTGTGCTGCCAGCATGCCCCTTCCCCTCGGGGGTGGGCCCATGCCTTGCCACACAGCCCCCGACTCCCTATGCCCAGCAGCCCCCCCATACAGACCCTCCACCACAAATGCACAGCAGCCTGCACACCACCATCCCTGCCCAGCACCCACACACACAGTCACACCACTACTGTCCAATGCACTTCCTCACAGCCCACCACCACAACTACACAGCACCCCACTCAGAACCCGCACTGCCCAGAATGCCAACACACAGACTTCCCCCACCGCCTCCCAAGAGACCCCTCACTGGCCAGCAGCCCCCACACACACCTCCAGAGACCCACTCCCTCACACCCTGTCCCTTGGCCACACTCACCGCCCTGCTAGAAAGTGACTGCATCTGCCAGGCAGTGCGGCGGGGGCCAGTCCAGTGCCAGGGCGGGGAATCACTCCGGCCTCTCGGGGGTGGCGCAATTAGCCACGCCAGGGTCTGCCCCCACCCTGGCCAGACTCCCTCAGAACCCACTTGCCTGGAGATAGGATGACCATACGTCCCCGTTTGGCCAGTCAATTCCCTTTTTAAGCTCTGGCCCGGCCATCCTCACTTTTTGACAAAAATGGGCGAGCAAATGAACAAATGCCCAGTTTACCAATAAAGTCTGATGCACCCGCCTAACTGGGCATGGAGGAACGTGTGTGTGTGTGATGTGGTGACATGAGGTGTCAGGCAGCAGGGCTTGGGGAGTCAGCCCCAGCTCCAGTCCCTGGCAGTGGTGTGGGGAGCTGGGGCAAGGGAGAGGCAGCCCGTCCTGGCAGTGGCATGCAGAGCTTGGGGGGGTTCAGTCCCGGGCTGCGGCGTGGGGAGCAGTGGGGGAGGGGTCAGCCCCAGTGGCGTATTTAGAGTTAGTGGGGCCCTGTGCTCAGCTTCATTTTTGAGGCCCCTCCTTGGGCCCCAGCCAAGAAAAAGAACATTCTCTTTTATCTCCCCCGCCCCCATTTTTCATTCTTTTTTTTTCTTCATTCTCCCTCCTCCTATAAGTAAGCAAGTAAATGAAAATAAAGTGAGGTACCTTGATTGTTTTTGTAGTCTAACTAATTTTTCCTCAGGCCACTTGAAAATCGCTGAGGGTCTTGGCGGACAACTTACTGATCTTTCCAAATATTGTTTGTACCATTAGCTAACTATTGTAAAGTGCTTTGGCCAAGAGCGCTTTATAAAAAAAAATGTAAAAAAATGTTGGGGTACAGGGTCTGGCCAGGACTTGGGGGCTCAGGGCTGGGGGTGCAGGGTCTGTGAGGGAGTTAGAGTGCAGGAGCGGGCTGAGGTGCAGGGTCTGGCCAGTAGTTAGGATGCAGGAGGTTGGGGTGTGGAGCGCTTACCTGGGGCAGCCCCTATTTGGTGCGAGGGGTGCAGGTGAGAATGTGGGGAGGTGGGTGCAGGAGCTCCCGTTTGGTGTTCAGGGTGTGGGGAACATGGGAGGGGTGCAGCAGTCAGGGGATGAGGTATGGGGGGCTGGGTATGTGTGGGGGGTGCAGAACTCA
Organism: Trachemys scripta elegans; assembly: GCF_013100865.1. Lineage (NCBI taxonomy): Eukaryota > Metazoa > Chordata > Testudines > Emydidae > Trachemys > Trachemys scripta. Next base: position 77,075,069 of record NC_048298.1, read on the forward strand.
GAGTTGGGGTTGTGGGTGCAAGGGGGGTGCAGGAGTCAGGGCAGGGGGTTGGGGGTGTGGGCTGGGGTCGTGGGAGTGCGCCCAGCTCCCCATCCCCTGCCCTGAGCAGCTCACGCCTAGACCTCCCACGCCTCTTCTCCTCCTCCTCCCACGAGCATGCTGCAACCCTGCTCCTCCCCCTTCCTCCCAGAGCGTCGGCAAACAGCTGTTGGGCAGCGGGGGAAGCGCTGGGAGGGAGGGGGAGGAGCAGGTATGCTGTGGGAGGAGGCGGAGAAGAGGCGGGGAGGGGGGATTTTGGCTGCTGGTGGGTGCGAGACAGAGGCAGGGGAGCGGAGAAGAGCTGTTGGGGCCCAAGCAGAGCAGGCCAGGCCGGGGCCCCTTTGGAGCCTGGACCCCGCGCCATGGTGCCAGTAGCTCCATTGTAAACCCGGTACTGCCTGTAGAGGGGCAACCGCCTCATGGCCATAGCCCCTCCCCTGCCTATCTGAGGCAGCGCCACCCTACCCACCTCAGTTCCTTGGCACCAAATGCCCAGAAACTAGACTCTGATGCAGAGGGGAGAGAGGGTGGATGATGGAATACTCATTGTGTCTCAAAGAATCACAATTACAGTAAGTAACCATTTCTTCTTCTTTGAGTAGATGCAGCAGTGTATTTTGCTTAGGTGATTCACATGAAGTACCTGCATAATGGGTCATAAATGTATGTATGGATAACCACGTAGCAGCCCTTCAATTGTCCCATATTGAGACATCACTATGGAACACTATTGATGTTGCTTGCGCTCTTGTAAAATGAGTTCACACCTACAGAGGAGTTGTAGCCAAAACTATTTCATATGCAGTCTTGATACAGTCTTGAAGGTGCAGCAAGTACTTCAAGATGTCCTGGATAGAAGCCAGTGTCAACTGAATTCTGCAGGCCAATGGCCACACTGAAAACCACTTCAATTTCACTGAATAGGTCATTCTGGTGCAGGGCTTTGTAGGACCGGTTGAACAGCTACCGAACACTGCTCTTCCTCCTCATTTAGCCACAAAGTAGCCACGCCATGAGATGCAGGGAGCTGAGTGCGGGATGCAAGGTGTGACCATGATTCTGTGTGAGTAGGTTGGGATGGAGAGAAAGGGGCAAGGGAGAATGAATTGACAGCATGAGTAGGTCAGAGAACCAATACTGCCTCGGCCACCCTGGAGCAACAAGAAGGAGCTCGGCCCGATCTGCCTTCAGCTAGAGAATGACCTGTGGGATGATCAGGATTAGAGAAAAAGCATACCGGAGAGCTGACTGCCTGCTGAGATGGAAAGCTTTGGGCAGGGACCCGTTGAGAGCAGAACAAATGATATTTACTGTTGTCCCTCGTGGCAAATAGGTCAATCAGCAGAATGCCCCAAACTGCAAAGATTATTTGGAGAACACTTGTCGTCAGGGACCTCTCATGGTTCAGGGGAAAATTCCTGCTGAGATGGTCCAAGAGGTGATTCTGGACCCCAGGCAAGTGGTCAGCTATTGAAGTGATACTCACCTAGATGCAGAACTGCCACAACCTGATTTTCTCTTGGCAGAACATCCTAGAGCGTACTCCCCCTTGCCTGTTCACATATACATTGTGGTGGGATTGTCAGTAAACATGTGAGTCCAGAAAACCATGACCTCATGCATTGTAGATGGCCGAAGCTCCAGCACACTAATATACAGTGAGGAGTCCTGCTCTGACCACAGACCTTGAGCTTTCAGCAACCCCAGATGTGCTCCCCAGCTGATCAGGGAGGTGTCAGTGACAGATCTAGTTGATAAGAGCCAGATTAAGCTGAATGCCCTGACAAGCATTCTCTGGAAGCATCCGCCATTGCAGGACGTGAAGAGTTGGACAGTAAACTGTCCTGAGCCACGTTTGAAGGACGCAAAGATGCAGTCTTGCAAACTGGATCATCTGCATACAAGTGGGCATCTAGCCCAAAAGATGAGCTGTTGTGGAAGCTGAAACTGTAGACTGAGGCAAAGGTGGTGAATCACCTGAAAACAGTTGGTTGGCAAAAACACTCTCATACTTGTAGCGTTTATAAGTGCCCCAATGAACTCGATTTTCTGAGTGGGAACCAAAGTTGACTTTATGGTGTTTAGGATGAGACCCAGACAGAGGAACAAGCACAGTATAATGTCAATGTGGGAAAGGACTTCCTCTCTGGACTTGCCCCTCAGTAACCAGCCATCCAGGTATGGAAAGATGTGAATTCCTTTCATCCTGAGGTACACTGTCACCATGACCATGCATTTGCTAAAAACCTGAGAGGCAGAAGAGAAACTGAAGGGAAGTGCTGTGGTGCTGTTATGATGAACCAAAGGAATTTTATGTGGTTAGGCAAAAACACCATATGAAAGTCCAAGGCAATGAACCACTTGTTCTGAGACAACTCAGGGAGGATAGTCAATAGAGTGACCATTCGGAATCTCATGTATCTGATATTTGTGAGTCTGTGAAGGTTGAGAATGGGTCCTACCCCTCTCTTGGATTTGGGCACCAGAAAGCACTGGGAATAGAACCCCTGACCCAAGTGTTCTAGCAGAACTTCCTCCACCACTCCCAAATCCAGCAGAGAGCGGACCTGCTCAAGGAGCAGTATCTCATGAGAGGAGTCCCTGAAGAGGGATGCGGAGGGACAGACAGGAATTGGATGGCATAGGCCAACCTCATGGTGCTTAGGACCCAGCTGTCAGAGGTGATCGAGCCCCAAGCACTGTAAAAGCAAGCCAGCCTGTCCCAAAATGGAGGGGATAGGGAGAAGGGAGCAATGACTGGAACAGTGCTCCAGATCAAGGAGTTAAAATGGGTGCTATGGGGACACCAGGGGAAAGTGTGTCAACTGGCCCAGACCCAAATCCTTACTCCTCTGGAACCTATGCCCCTTGCTGGGGTAATCCCACTGTTGTCGGGGAGGAAAAGACTGCCCAAATGCATGCTGCAGACAATACTGCTGCTGCTGTCACTGTTGACCACCACAGTGGTGCCTCTGCACTGCTGGTGTATACACCCCCCAAGGACCATGGGGTAGTGCTAGAATCTTAGAAGGAGTGCAGAGTCTTATCCATCTTGTCTGAATAAAGGACTTGGCCATCAAAAGGCAAATCCTCTATGGGCTATTGCACATTGGGAGCACTCCCTGAATTCTGCAGCCAGGACCCCCTTCTCATGGTCACTGCCAAAGCCATGACTCTGGCTGAAGAATCCACAACATCCAGTTCAGAGTGCAGTGAAGCCTTAGCCACCATGCAGCCTTCGGTAACAAATGCCCCAAACTCCTCCCTCGAGGCTTCAAGCAGCTGGTCTACAAAATTAGACGTAGCCATCCAGTGCTAGTGGTGCCAGAAGTGGTGTTGACTCGAAAGTCGGCAGCAGTGTCAAGGTGTCTGATGGTGCAGAAGTGGAGGGCAGTGAGTGCTGCCATGGTAACATCAGCTATGCTGGCAGCAGGAATGCCAAAAAAGTTCCCAGTGCCAACGTGGCAACTTATGCCAAGCCTGGCACTGGCCCCACTTCCACCGATTGTCTCTGACCTCCCTATTGGTGGTGGAGAGCAGCTGATGGAACTTGCTCCAGCCCACACACCAGCATTCACACCATGCTGGTCTGCACTACTTCTGGAGGAGGCAGATGAGTCCCTGTGTGATCTGGAGTAGCATGATTGGTCTTATGAGACCTTTTACCTTGGCACACTCCATGCAGAATGACTCCTCCATCTCTTCGGAGAGGCCCCAGCTCCAGGACATGAAATGGCAGCATTCTCAGAACCCCAGGTGACCTTTGACCCAACATAGGCCTTGATGCTGAACCAGGCCGCATGGCCTGTTCGAGCAGGTACTGCTTTAGACAAAGATCCCTTGCCACCTGGATCCATTCATGAACAATTTGCAAATTGAACACCGCTCCTTGACATGTACTTCGCCTAAGCACAGGGAGCACTGTGCGGGGATCGTTGTTGGGGATCGCTCCCCCACACAATGGATAGTGTTTAAACCCCAGTGAGGGCATCACCAGGGAAATATTTAAACTAAAATTAACTAACACTAAATCTAACTAGCACTATACTAAGGGTACTACTTAGCTATAGACACCTAGGAAAAATAATCACTAAGAAATAGAGAGATTGTGTGACGTTAGAAACTACACAGAGATCCAACTCCAGCCACAGGCAGTAAGAAGGAACTGAAGGGGTCGGGGCCTCATATAGTATGGGAAGGGTTATGGCCAAAACTCTCAAACACTGCCTCTCTACGGGTACTGCTAAGCAAAATTCTCTGGCTAGGGTGCACTAGGCATATACACACCTAAGTGGAATACATGGTTGTATCTACTCAAAGAAGAAAAGAGTAAAGCCAACAACTTTGTAAATCCGTGACCAAATTATTGTCTGGAAAATGTTCTTGACAATGATACATATCCAGCAGTTTTGCTGATCCTTTCAAAATTATAACAAACTGCTACATATCCAGTCAAACAGTTAGGCTTTGGCATGGAGTTTTTCCAGTGTCAATGATTAGTAGTTAGGGGTCTTAGACAAAAGCTCCCTGGGAGTCTTTCCATTGAGTTAAGGGGCTTTGGATCAGGCCCTAGGTGTCCTATCAATAATGTACTCCTGCCTCTTCACTCTGATCTACTGAAGGCTGGCAAACAAAATCAGTCTGCTGTTGACATTCTATAAGCCTTTGAGTGAGCTCCATTAAAGACAGAGATGGGAATGGACATATACTAAAATAGATCAGCCATATATCAAGGCATACAATACTTAGTAAAATACCGTATTATTATAAATCACCGCCATGTAAAAAACTGGATTTCATCAACTATTACAAAACAAAAAAGGTGCATTGGTCACTGCACATTTTTCTAGACACTATGCTGGGACACACTCTGCTACCCCAAATGATGCAGTCTTCTTAGCGTATGCGCAATGTGCCTCAGGTGGCACATGACCAGGATTCATCACTGAATTTGGTCTGCTGATTGGATCATTAGCGTCCCCGGCCTGGGCAAGGTACTGACAGGGAGTACAATGTGAACGCTGATCCATGCAATTAACACTGCTCAATGGGGAGAGCCTAGCAAGTCCCTTTCCCTCTTCTCCAGGTTAAAGCTGAAGCCATAAAGAGAATGAATTAAAATGTAATCCATTTTACACTGCAGTGTTTGATGAATGCAAGATGCAGTTATTTCCTGCTATGGAATACTTAGCACAACTCCAGCTGGTTTACAGTGTGGATGATTTCCCTTTAGCACACCTGGCAGAGCTACTGCCTGGAAAATACCGTAAGCTCATCATGGTCAGTTTGAGTCTCTGCTCTGGTAACAACGGGCAGGTCTCAGCAAGTCTAGTCAGAGGATGGGGAATCTTACAAGTTTGCTAAATGAACTTGGTGCATCTAGCCAACAGCATTTCAAGCTACTGCACCAGCAAAAATTTCTATAAATTTAGGGTGACCATCCATCCTGTTTTGGCCAGGGCAGTCCTGTTTTTAAGCCCGGTCCTGGCTGTCCTGACTTTTTTGGCAAAAGTGGGCATTTGTCCCATTTGCTCTTGCTGACTTGATCAGTTGGCAAGAGCAAGTGGGACAAATGTCCATTTTTGTCGAAAAAGTGGGGGTGCGACGTGGAGGAACATGTGGGAGGGCAAGGGGTGATGCCAGCTCATTGGGGGGCGGGCAGGGTTCGGGCAAGCAGGGACCCAGCCTTGTGGGTGGTGGTGGGGAGCAGGCGGGGCTCAGACCAGCCTTGCACGGTGTCCTGTTTTCCCTTTGGGAAATATGGTCACCCTATATAAACTGGAAACTAATTACTGTCCATTTTCAAATATTTTTAATGGCTGAATAATTCAGAGCATGTGGCATAGTTTTAACACTGCACAACTGAAACAGAAGGGAAAACTATATATCCAATCCAAGCTAGTCTGCAGTAATAGAGATTGAGAAATAAGTGCACTAATTCTCCCAAATAACAGAAGGGTTCCACTCCTTCAGGGTCTGCCATGCAGCCAAATGTGGGTTACAATTTCCAACTTTCCCTAAACAGGCAACATAGGAAATCAATTCAGAAATCGTAATTACTATATGTTGTATAGCCGGTGTTCTAGTGAAATCATATATGTATCTGAGTAAAGGCAAAAAGGTCATGGATTATCTTTTAACCCCAAAACAGGAGACTTTAATCAGGTCTGCTATGTCTGGCACACACAGAGAGTTAACTAGGCTTAGCAGCAATGATCAAAATGGAAAGGCTCGGGGTGGGGGGAGGGTTCTCCTCAGTGGGGAAGAGAAGTCAGTTCTCTTTCCAGATGATTTTTCCCCTGTACTGGCTAGGGGCATTGAGTGGTTGAGAGTTCATTTTCCTTTGAAGCATGAGGTACTGGTCACTGCTGGTGATATGATTTCAGACTCTAAGATTTCATTTCATTTCTTTACTGCCTTGCAGTATCTATAGCTGTGCATTGAGTGCACCATGGATGTAAAAAGCCACCAAATCAGAATGGTAGAATTTTTCACACCCACTTTGTGCAGGTGTAAATGACTGCACCAGGGATACTGCTAGGGAAAATCATACCCTAGATATTTCATGAGTCTGGTTTCTATGGCAATTCCTATATTCATTCTCACTGTAGATACCTGCAAGCTACGGGCCTGAACCTCCTCTTGTGTCTGTGGCTATGTCTACACTGCAGTTAGAGTTGGGACTGTAGCAGGTGTAGACACACCTGAGCTATCTGTAATCTAGCTTGCTCAGGTACCAATAGCAGTGAAACTGTGACACATGAGCTGTGCAACCCACCTGGACCCTGGACCCAACTCAGGCACCTGGCCTGCACTGAAGGCTGTGCTGCCACAACTTCACTGCTATTGGACTTCTGCTAGCTAGATTTAAAGTTAGCTCACGTATGGCCATGTGCTGCAATCACACCCCAATTGCAGTATAGACATACTGTATGTCAAAGGGCCAGCCATAAATGGTGTGAAGAGTGCAAGTACTTCACTAGACTTGTGCTACTGGCAGTACCAGCACTGCAAAAGGGAAAGGTCAGAGAGGATCTGGGTCCAGCACCAGCCACCATGGCTAATCCAGCACACTGCACCCTTTTAAAGGTAGTGGACCTCCCTCTGTGGCATGCATTTGGCCACTATCCCCAGAGGCATTCTGGCCAATTCAGAAGTACTCTAGGGTTTGTGCCACAGCCAACAGCCCCTCCCCACTTCTCCAGGAACAGCCAACAGCAACAATTGAAAGCAACAATCAGCCCTTCCATGTTTAGAGCCAATGTCAGCCCTGTGAAATCTTGTTGAACTTAATATGGTTGCACTCAATAGTGAGATCCAAATATGGCCTTATATTCTCAATCTTATTCCTACATATCACTTTGCCCTGGATTTAGTTCTCAACCCTTTAATTTCTCTCCAGTTGTATGACAGACATAAAAACAGCAACACAAATAATGTTTAAATAATAAGACTGCTGGAAAAGGAAAAGATAAAAGCCAGGAAATTCTGAATTGAAGACACCATGCTGTCCTGAACTCAAGCCATCAGAAACAAAGAGATTAGATGGATAAGCTTTAAAATATAAAATAAGAATCTGTCTTAGAACTTCCTGACCTTTGTCAGTTTGTGTCTCAATCTTACCAATGATATAAATGGAAAGTTTTACATTTAATTTCCTCATTGGTATTTTTGGGGGGAGGAAGGGACAGGTCCGTAAAGAAATATATTTATGGGATTGCTATCAAATTTTACATAGAATCAAAGATTAGAACTCTCTCAGAGGGCACATACACACACATTTAAAGATATTGCTATATTTATTACATTTTTATGGCTCAAAATAGCTTAGTCAAGTTGTTAGAGCCTGTGGATAAATATGAATTTGTATATGCTTTTGGCCTCATTTTCCCCTTTATTAAATTAGTTTTATACCAGTATTCTATTGAAGTCAGTGCAGTTACATTGGCATAAAACTTTTATAAAGGACTAAAGAAACAGGCCCTCTAAGAGTGTGAATCATGGGCTAGATTCATCTTGTGTCATCGTTTCCACCAGTGCTGAGTGCCTCTTTGCTCCAGTGGAAATAAGAACAAAAGATGACGGCAATAATGAAACAGGCCAGCTTGTTACAAAACCTTATTTACGCTAAATGACCCCACCCTAAAATGCATGTTCGCAGCTCATCGATTTATGTCTAGCTGACCTGTGGCCTAATCCTGAAATCTTTACTCAGGTAAAACTCCCTTTTCCTGAAGAAGGTTTATAGAATTATTTCTTTACAGATTATTGACCTGGTAGATCATAACAGCTGGTGTTAACCCAGCTTCCTCACATCTATAATAAATCAGTTTGCAATGTATTCATACACTGAACATTTCATTTTCAGTGAAAACATTCTTTTTAGCTAAAATACCCACTGTTATAAGTTTACATTTGAGACTAATGGCCTACAAGTTTCCTGATTGAAAACTGTTCTTTAGCACAGGAAAATGAAAAAAATATATATATCAAAAGTAATACAAAGTGTTTCGGGAGGTTTTTTTTAAGATACACCTGAGCTGAGAATTTGTCATGCCACAAGAGACACACAGCACTTTGCATGATCAGACCAATCAAAGTGATTTCACTTTGGAATGAATTTATGACCCAGTTATAAGTCCCTGAAGAAAACATATTTAAAATGGAAACACAGTAGCAATACAACTGGCTGCTTTTCCCTTCCTGGAGTCTCATAATAGTGTTATGAACCTGATATTAAAAGAACAGTATGTCAACAATGCACTGGAGGCAATGGAAGCTATCAGACTGTAATGTGCAGTGAGTTTAAGCAGCTTAATAGATGGCAAAATTCACATTGATTAATGACTAGGGAAGTACTCAGTGAATTGGAGGTTTCAAGGAATTACAATCCGATTAAAATTCCATTTAGAAATGGAGGGCTATAGGATGCTAATCAGTCTAAACAACAGATTAATAGTGCTGGGTATTTGTAACGGTCTGGGCTATTGTGACAAAAAACCTAAACTAATTTTTTAGATTTAAAAGAACTGGAACATGTCAGAGTAAACCTACTCCATCCAGAATGCTTGACATTCATTGTCTGGCATTTATAGTGCGGGAACCCAGTCACCATACAGTCAATTTGCATGACAAAGAATAAACTACAAGATCACAGAGGCCTCTGCAATAAAGTAAACCATTTTGGCTAGAACTACGTCAGATTTTAAAACTATGGTGATTTGGGAACAAACATAAAGATGACTTTGAGGACCTGCCATAAGGAAGGACTGGTAAGTGGAATGAAGGTCCTGCTTAAAGCAGTTATTGTAAAAAAGGACCCAATTCATCACTGCATTACAGTTCGATTGGTCAGCTCCATCAGAATAAAGAAGCTATAAAGCCAGCTAACTGGCCATTGCGAAATCCCCCTGACATAACAGGCCACCACCCTGCAGGTGTCACCATGTAGGGATAGTGTTAGGAGAGTTCCCAGGGACGTTTGGGTGTGTCCAGAGTACTCCTGCACTCCAGCTATTCCTGGCTGACACAATGGCCTCTAAACCTGTAAGCAACCATATGCAAATCTTGAGCAGCCTTACATCTGCCTAATCTTCACCAGGGGCAAGACAGTCCCTGACTGACCCAGGAGAGGGAAAGTCCAAACATATCAAAGCCATCCAAGGTGCTGGAACTAGGAGTGCTGAGGGTGCAGTAGCACCCCTGGCTTGAAGTGGTTTCCATCCTATGGGGTTTACAGTTTGGTTCTGAGGCTTTCAGCACCCCAACTATAGAAACTGTTCCAATGCCACTGAAACCACCTTTAACCCTCCTCCATTGCAAACCCTGCAGTGAGATCACCTCTGGGGTAGGAATGAAGTGGTCTCAGATTGCCACCTCAGATTACCACCCTGATTTTTATGTGGTTGGTTTAATCAGTGATTTTTTCTGTACCCTTTGCAATTCCAATATATCTTTTTTGAGATGGGGTGACCACATCTGCATGCAGTATTCAAGATGTGGGGATACCATGGATTTATATAGAGGCAATATGATATTTTCTGTCTTATTATCTAGCATTTCTCCCTTTTTTCCAGTGAAAAAACCAGGCAAAAAGGAGAAAAGGAAAAGAAAGAGGAAAAGCATCCCAAATTCCAAAACTGAAAGTAGAACACAAATATTTTTCAATATCCAAATGGAACCCTATATTTTAAGTCAAAACAAAATGAAAATTTGTTTTGTTTTGTAAATGTGAATTCAAAACATATTTCATTTCAAATGTTATGTTTGGAAAATTGAAACATTTCATTGATATGTTAAAAAAAAATTCAGTTTTGTTGCAGCTGCATTTTTCCAACAGGAACATTTTTGGATGAAAACTTTTGCCCAGCTTTATATATGTAAATGGACTATAAAGGGTGTAACGCAATGAATGATCATCAAATCCTGATTGATCAAGTTAAAGAACACAAAGCTCTTCCAGATGAAAGGAAAGGTCTCAGACTAAGGTCTGGTCTACACTACAAGGTTAGGTCAATGCAAGGCACCTTATGTTGACCTTGCTGTGGATGTGTCTACACTTAAATTTCACTCCCGCCAACGTAACAGCTCCGCTACGCCAACTTAATAACACCACATCTCCAAACAGCATAGAGTCAAGGTTGATGTAGTTAGGTCAACACAGTGTCAGTGCAGACACTGCATTACTTACATTAACTGTTACTGGCCTGCAGGAACTGTCCCACAATGTCCCACACTGACCACTCTGGTCACCATTGTGAACTCCGCTGCCCAGGAGCCAGTTGGGTAGAAAGCTGCCCCGCCCCTTTAAAGCCTATGCATTTTTGACATTCTTTTTCCTGGTTACTCGGCGGGGCGAGCATACCTAGCAGCTCTCCATTGTTGTGTGCAACTACACAGCTGACCATGGCGGCTACACGCTGCAGACACACTCCTGCCTGGAGTACACCGGAGGTGTTGGATCTCCTGGGTCTGTGGGGAGAAGAGGCTGTGCAGGCACAGCTCTGATCCAGCCGTAGAAACATCGACATCTATGAGCAGATTGCTGGGGGCATGCAGGAGCAGGGCTACAACAGGGAAGAGTAGCAGTGCTACATGAATCCAAGGCAGGCGTACCGGAAGGCAAGGGAGGCCAACAATCGATCTGGTGTCAAGTCACAGACTCATCATGTGATTGGCACCATGCTGTATCAATCCCAGGGAGAAGTGAGAATGTAGTGCTAACAACTTTCTGGGATCAAGGGGTGTGTGTTCAGTATCTTACATTTTTATTTCTGACATGCAATGTTACCTCTGTGTGTTGTAACTGCAGCTGCTGCTATTGTGGCCTTCAGAGACTCCCCCTCCACTCCTGCAAAATGCCCTAGCCAGATGAAGAGCAGATATATTGGAATTGGAAAAGGTTCAGAAAAGGGCAACAAAAATGATTAGGGGTATGGAATGGCTTCTATATGAGGAGCGACTAATAAGACTGGAACTTCTCAGCTTGGAAAAGAGAGATGACTAAGGGGAATATGACAGAGGTCTATAAAATATGACTGGTGTGGAGAAAGTAAATAAGGAAGTGTTATTTACTCCTTCTCATAACACGCAAACTAGGGGTCACCAAATGAAATTAATAGGCAGCAGGTTTAAAACAAACAAAAGGAAGCATTTTTTTAATACAATGCACAGTCAACGTGTGGAACTCCTTCCCAGAGGATGCTGTGAAGGCCAAGACTATAATAGGGTTCAAAAACGAACTAGATAAGTTCATGGAGGATAGGTCCATGAATGGCCATTAGCCAGGATGGGCAGGGATGGTGTCCCTAGCCTCTGTTTGCCAGAAGCTGGGAATGGGTCTCAGGGCATGGATCATTTGATGATTACCTATTCTGTTCATTCCCTCTGGGGCATCTGGCATTGGCCACCTTTGGAAGACAGGATACTGGGCTAGATGGACCTTTGGTCTGACCCAGTGTGACCGTTCTTATGCTGAGCCTGTAGTTAAAGCGCTCCTTGGTGCTGTCACGGTGGTCAGTGTATGGCTTCACAAGCCATGGGAGCAAGGGGCAGGCTGGATCTCCCAAGATCACTATTGGCATTTTAACATTCCCAATGGTAATCCATCAGTTGGGAAAGAAAGTCCCTGCTTGCAGCTTTCTGAACAGCCATGTGTTCTTAAAGATGCATGCATCATGCACCTTCCCTGACCAGCCCACACTGATATTGGAAAAGCTTCCCCAGTGATCCACCAGTACTAGCATCACCATAGAAAAGTATCCCTTTCTGTTGATGTACTCTGTGGTAAGGTGGTTTGGTGCTAAAACAGGGATATGCATTCCATCTATCGCTTCACTGCAGCTTGGGCAGCCCATTGCTGCAGTATCATCCACTATGTCCTGCACATTGACCAGAATCACAGTCCTGCATAGCAGAAGATGATTGATGGCTCTGTACACTTGCATGACAACCACCGATGTGATGTATTTCCTGACTCCAAATTGATTCCCGACTGACTGGAAGTAATCTGCCATTGCAAGTTTCCACAGTGCAATCACCACTTCCTTCTCAACTGTCAGCATGGCTCTCATTTTGGTGTGTGTCACCCCTCACCCTGCTCTGTGTGCTCAGAAAGAGCAAAGAAGTTCTCACAATTCACTGTGAAAGAATTCATAGTGTAGCTCAACTTATTGCAGTGCTAAAAACCATGGGATATCTCCCCAGAAGTCTTAGCACCACACGCGCGTTAATACAGCCCTGATGAGGACACAGCAACTTGAGAGTTATTTCAGTGTGGATGTTCTTGCTTTTGCTAGGTAACTCAAGTTGAGAAACTCCCATTTAGCTACCTCAAGTTAACTCTGCAGTGAGGAAACATTGACAGAAGAGGGAGTCCACTTTGGATATCATGATATCCTATACTTAGTCCAGGGGACTGGACTAGAAGACCTCTCGAGGTCCCTTCCAGTCCTATGAGTCTATAAGATACCAGGGACTCTTGCAAAATATGCTACTTGAGAAGAACATAGTGAACACATGAGAACATCAGACCTAGATTGTATTTTTTGTTGTTGTTGCTTGCACAGCAACATTAGAACAGAGCTGTCAGCTGAAGAGAGATCTAGTAATGAAGACACAAACTAACTTTAGTTCTGTGGAAAACACATTGGTTTGGGGGGGGGGGTTGTTTTGTTTTTTGCTAGCATTGAGTCACATGTGCACACCTCTTTCTCTCCTCAACCCCCTGGAGTTTCACTTCAAGATATAGGTCCTAATAAACCCAAAACACAAAGTAATATTCAGGTGAATCTGACCCGTTGTACCTGGTTTCATGTTGAAACCTTGAGTTTCCTGTGGCTTTCAAATGAATGATCTTGGGTTCAGTCTAGTGGCATAAAGGGCTAGAAACCAACTGAATCTCTCCTCTGGGGATTATGTAATGGAGTTATCAGTAGCACAGGCCAGTGGAACAGCCCTACATCACCATGCATCCCCAGTCTCAGCCTGGGGGTCTCCCAGGGTTGTGACAAGGAAGGGGAGAGGCAGAAGGAAGAGAGGATTTAGCTGAAGCACATTGCACTCTTAAGGGTGACAGATGATCCCTAAGCAACCTTTGTATCCAGGGCATAAATTAGAGTAGACCTAGGAGCTGTTTTGTTGCATGGCAGGGGCCTCTACTAGCTCCTGGCAGCCCCAGAATCTGGCAAAGGTGGCATAAAGGCACCTTTCTTCCCTGCCACTGTCTGGACTGCTTTAATGTCATCTCTGCCACAGTCCAAAATTGGGGCCTTTGCCTTTCTGGAGCCCTTTGGTTAAAACAAAAATTTTACAAAAGGAATTGATCTATTAGAACTGGTTAGAGAAAGGTAATTCCATTTTGCAGAGCATTTCAATATTCTGAAATTTGGTTTTGCACCAGTTTGGAATGGACACCAAAAATTCTGAAGTTCTCTATGAAAGGGACTGGAATCTTAGCTCTGGGGCAGTCTACATCGCAGGCTGCAAGGAAGCCACAAGCTTGGAAGCCAGGACTCGCAGGCTCCCCAATAGCTCACTGTGTTGGTTGTCTAGGAGTCGGGCTCGAAAGCTGACAGGAAACCAGGCCGGGTTCTGTCAGAACTTCGTCAAAATCAGACCATGCCTGCAAAACATTTAAATTTTGACAAATCAGCATTCTCCCCCAGAAAAGTGTTCTCCTGGAGAATTTCTAACCAGCTCTGTTATCTCTTCTCTATCTTACAGTTCTGTACTGCTACCTGTCACCATGGTATCTGAGCACCTCCTATGTAAAATAGCAGGAGCAAAGTCCCTAGTTGTCTTCATGGAGTCTCTAGCACTTTTCCTTTTTGGGGGTCAAAACTCTACTTGGGATAGAGACTCATTTACAGACTCTAAAGTTTATTAACTTAGGGAAACATTCATTTAGGAAAACATGACATTTGTGTCATTACACGTAAACCTCTGTAAAGTGAGAACCACAGGAGTTTCCTTGAAAGAGGAGAAGATTGAAGACAGTCCTCATTAGCTTCTAAATGAAACTGGCTTTAGCTGAGCTTTGGTATTTCTATCACGGTGTTAACAGTCTCACATTTCAGCTATCCCAAAACATTTTTTGTATAGTTCCTAGGAATGTATTACCCTGGTCTTCTTTTTGCTTCATTATTTGCAAGATTGGTTTGCCTTGGCATGGCTGCTACATACAAGAACAAAAATCTGTGACATTTCAAAAAGAGCTGTGCAAAGCAACCACTAAAATTTAAATTGTTTAATTGGATCCAACATCTGTTATCAATTGAAGTAGTGAGCATTGATCCAAATTTGGAGCTATTTTGGCAAGTTAAACATTTTCTAAAGATTCATCAAGATAACCACTAACTAAGGAAATTTGATTTGTAAACGGCTGAAATCTGTGAATAACTCTTTATTTGCACATATTTGATTTTATCACCCTCATTTCTAAATGGAACATCCTTATAAATAAATGTGTTAGACCCTGAAAAAAGGGGACACTGTTAAATATTTCTGGATACTTCTACACAGCATTATAAATGGAAATGGTTAAGTATAATTTTTCCACTTGTAACTCTAGACCAGTGGTGGGCAACCTGCAGCCCACAGGCTGCATGCAGCCCGTCAGGGTAATCTGCTGGCAGGCCACCAGACAGTTTGTTTACATTTGCATGGCTGCCCGCAGCTCCCAGTGACCGCAGTTCGCTGTTCCCAGCCTATGGGAGCTGCGGGAAGCAGCGGCCAACACATGTACATATGTAAAGTAAAGGACTGGTTCCATAAGACTTGTCAGATGTGCCTATGTCTGCAATTCATACTTGGGGCTACTGGTCCTTTCAGGGCCGGATTAAGACCTTTAGAAGCCCTAAGCACTGAAAAGATTATGGTGCCCGCCCATATGTAATTCAAAATAAAAACAATACTATACCATAAAATAAAATTTTATTTTTCAAAATGACACAAAACTTACACGTATGCTGAAATTAAAATAGCTTCTTTCTAGATTTTCTGATTGCAAAGTTGGATAAGTTCATTGACGCTGACTCGACAAAGCATGTCTGCTTCCATTCACAATAGGGAAAGTGAATCAAGTCTGTCCTGACACGTTGTTCTTTGAGGGTTTTTTATTCTTTTCAGCTGAGAAAAAGAGCGTTCTGCGGAGCAGTTAGTAATCATCAGTGTTAGAAAAATACGTCGTGCGATCTCTACATTTGGAAATACACATTGTATTCCGTCTTTCAATATTGTGCCATGAAGATCAATGTGACTAAATTTCATTTTTCCTGTTTCATTAAACTTTGCGCACATATAACAGTGGAACTGCCATACTTCTCCACAGAGATTCATGTTCATGTCAACAGGGTATGAGTCAACTAGCATTCCCATATTTTGAGATATGGCCTGCAAAAAATGGGTCAAATTGAGCCACAAGCTCCAACAATCCCAAGAAATTTCCATTCTGCAATGATCCAAACGTGTCATTTGATCCCTGGAAAGGCAGACCACGTTCAGCTAATGTTTGAATAACAGCTATAACACACTGCAAGACATGTTGCCATGATTCACACTCCCCTTTAATTTGTTCTTCTAATTTTTGTGTCAATCCAAAGCCCTGTCTTCAATTTAAATATGTCAACATTGAATCTCTGTGAGTAGTGCTATTTTCATGTTGTTCAGATAAAACAGTATTCCACCAGTCACTAAATCCACCTGCAGCAAACCGGGATGTTGAAGGTTTATATGCAAAAAGTTTGCAAACAAAACAGTACACAGATCCTGTTGATGGTGAATACAGTAGCCATTCTCGCGTGTATTTCTCACCATTCGCTTTCATGCCGAAAAATATTTTTTGTGGACAATATCTTGTTTGCTTACCATTGGTAGAAGTCCGACGTGATTTCTCAAATGGCCCAGTGTGGTGTTGACAGTCATTTGGTCCACGATCTATCCAGTAAGCTACATCATCGGTACTGAAATCAACCCACATACCAGGATCTTTTCTCCTATTATTTACAGCATGAGCAGGTTCAGTCTCTGACACATTCACACCTTCTAGAACAATGTCTGTTTTACCACCAGGAGTAGGATGATCAGTTACAGTCTCTGACACATCCACATGTTCTGGAATGGTGTTTGTTTCACCAGTAGAAGAAGGGTCAGTCTCTGAAACACCTACAGGTTTTGGAACAATGTCTGTGCTACTGAAAGAAGGTGTTGCTCCTAATGGATTCGCTTTGAAAAATGTCAGCTTTGGAAGATCTACGTTAGTAGGATGCCCTCCTGGTTTAGGTGGGAAGAGTGTGTAGTGGAGTGAAGGAAGTCTAACAAAGTTCTGATTTTTCCCATGATGACTACTTCAATGCTTTTTTTGAAATATCAAATATCAATTTTTTTCCAAAAAAAATCTCATTTTTTTTGGTGCTCCCTGCTTTGCTGGTGCCCTAAGCACGTGCTTAGTCTGCCTATTGGGTAATTCAGCCCTCGGTCCCTTAACTAAGTGGCACCTTACATTCACTTCAGTCCCATTAGAGAGCTCAGAAGCACATTAGAACGGTGTCTGCTACAGATTTACATGTCGTTGTAAGTCAGCCGTTGGTAAATAAGTACTGGATCACAAAGTTCTGTTTCAAAGAGAAATATGTCGTAGCTGGATTACTGTGAAAGCTTGGGTCTAGTGTACAGTGCTCAATGTCACTAGATGGTAGAGCAATTGTATTTTTGTTTAATGAAAACATAACCTTTCATAGTGATTAGGGGTTATTTTATTTATGATATTACAGTTTTATATGATGTTGACCTAAAATGGTTTGGATTTTAATTAATCTCTCTGCCCAATTAACAGTTGGCATGACTTGACGCATAAGAAAACCAAAATGCATTTTCTGCACAGTTCTGAGTGTGAAAGAGGACTCAGAAAGGGGATTGAAAGGTGACAGAGAGATCTGAGGAAGCTTTTTAAGAAACTGGGGGTTGGACATGAGCTGCATTGTACCCCTGTTTTAACTTCGAGGAATTCAGAGATGATCTTTTTCCAAGACTCAAATTGGAACTCGTGGTATGGAATCTGTGTCAGCCAGGGGAAATTAAAACCTGAGGCACGCCAAGGTAAAATCCCTAGAGTTGGAGAAATTCAAGAAGGTTTGTGGAAAGCTAACTGTAAAGTCACCTGCACAACTTTCCCCATAATTTGTGGGGAAACAGACTACTCTAAAACCCAGAAGAACTAGAGCAGAGAGCATTCCAGCACTCCCCCTCCTTCATCCAACACAGTCCCGCCCAGCCCCAGCTGGCCAGAGCGGGGTAGGATTCATTGCACCCTCTCTGTGCCACACTGTATATGAGGTTTAGTTACTTTTAAAAGTTACATTTTTACATTCCAGAAAACAAAGCAGCAGTTTAAAATATTCACATGTAAGATCCAGAAAGTAGAGAGGGGGTTAATAGTGATCCGATTCCTATGCAAGCAACTGGATTTGCAGTTATAGTAACTGGAACATCAAACAGTGTTATGCAAGGAATTAGTCACCTGTAACAAACAGCATGCCATGAATACCTACAGGCTCTGTATATCCAGACGTACTGCTGTCAGTAAAACACTATCCTGATTTCAGGTGTGCTGAGTATCCACCACTCCCCTTGCCTTCGGTTGGGGCACTGGGTGCTGATCACCTCAGAAAATCAAGACAAGTTTTTAGTGCAGTAGTTTGTCATGTTTCCTCCTATGGTGTGGTGAAGATTCTGTTCCCCTGCTAAGGGCCCTTTATACTACTCTAGGGGCATAGAGTGGTGAAACAACTCCTAAAGAATAGCCGTAGGATAAGCATGGCACAGAGAGGGTATAAGCAATCTTATGTGCTCCACCTGGCAGAGCTGGGAGGGGCAGTTTTCTCCTACCCACTGGGCCATGCTGCCTACTCATTACTTTGCAAGCCACACCCAATAGCTTTTAAAATGTATTAATCAGTTACAAGACCAAACAGGGATTTATATAGGGCTATGCAGTCTTCACTTCTACCTCGCTGCTTCAAATCTAGCTCAAGTTGGTAGTGACCAACAGAGCTGTGTGAATACCTCAAAATATTTTCCTTGAGTTTTCTCAGATTTCACTCAGATTTCTGCCAGACTCACTCTGCTTTTGTGTTCATTCCTCACAAGCAGTCAAGCCATAGTGTTTATGGCCACAAGTGTTTGGGAAATGTAAATTTGAACATTGCATGTGTAAGTCATTGCAGAAACTGACTATTAAAGGCAAGCATGTGAACTGCCCTTAGAATGCTGGATGGGAAGGGGCTGAGGGGCTATAAGACCCTGCCTGACACCCTGTGTGAGTCACATACATCTCGAGTCACAGCAAAAGGGGTAAAGCACTTCCACAAAGCCCATGCACTCCATCCTGCACAGGTGGGTGGGGCAGGTGAAATTTGGGGCACCACATTTCCTGGTGCCCTGGGCAGCTGCATGCTGCTCCAGCCCCTGCTTTGCCTCTTCCCCTTGGCCCCCACCCCTGCTCAGCCCCAGCCCTGCCTCTTCCCACCCCTGCTCCGCCCCAGCCCTGCCCCCACTCCACCCCTTCCCCAAAGCCCCACCCCTGCTCTGCCCCAGCCCCACCCCCACTCCACCCCTTCCCCAAAGCCCCACCCCTGCTCCGCCCCAGCCCCGCCCCCACGCCACCCCTTCCCGAAAGCCCCACCCCTGCTCCGCCCCAGCCCCCCCACATCCCCTTCCCGCCCCTGCTCCATCCCAGCCCCGCCCCCACTCCCCTGAGGACTGCAGCAGGGCCAGGCCTGCACTCACCAGCAGCGGGAAGTGCAGCGACCCAGACCCAGCTGCCAGTGAGTGCTGGGGGGTGGTTCCCCCCCCGGCCCCCCAGCCAGCCCTGCCCCCCCCCCATGGAGGCCTGGGGCCCCACACCCCGCCCCTGCGGGGCGGCTGCCTAGGGCCCCAGAATAGCTAGGGATGGCCCTGGGGTGGGGCCAAGTCTCCTGCCCTCTCCCCACACCACCAGTGCTCCAGCAAGCAGAGCTGAGCCAGTGGAGAGGGGGAAGAACTCTGTTACCAGTAAAGACCACTGACTCACTCTATGAATCGGTTTAGCCCTCTGAAAGATGGGTAAACCCTACAGGGATGCAGAAAGGGTTAATTAATGAATTTGTAAAGACCTCTGAGATACTTGGGTGAAAATTGCTATGGAGGTATAAAGTAGTATTTCATTTGCAGCTGGAAATGAAAGACAGGCATCCTTCCATTTCATTATCCATTTTACAGCTTTTGAAAGGTCAATTTACCACTGGCACCGCCTTGTGGCCAGGCATGGTATAGCAGCTCTTTCTCAACAGGGGGTCTCTTACCTGTGGCTGCTCCACTTCTGCAGTGGCCTTGTACCCAGGTAACTTCAAAATCTCAGCCATTCCAAGATAGTTCATGAACAAAAAACAAGGGGAATTAATGTAAATAAACCATATTAGTAAGCAATAATGGGGAGTAACTCCCTCTCAGGGTGCATCAGGATCTGGTCCTCCCTTCCCAAAGACAGGAGCCTTCAGGCAGTGGGTGTCTGGGAAGCTCTTGCCTTCCATCACCCCTTCCCTCAGCAGCTGTGGGTTAAAGGTCTATTCTCATCCCTGGTCCGCCCAGAAGTGAACTGTTCTGCTCCCCTTTAAAGCTTCTCCTCTGGCCTGTACATGCCTTGCAGGTGGCCAGGGGCCTAGCTGGCTGATCCCAGAGCAGCTCCTTAACCTCTTGGTGTCCAGAGTGGATTTGTATACCCAATCACATATCTTTGCTGAGGTCTCTGTAACCCTTCTTTCAACTTGGGCTCAACTTGATCAAAAGAACTGAAAGCTGGATGGAGAATGAGAAAGGATAGGGTTAATACAAGACAGCAAGACACACAATTTGGCTGCCTGTAGAAGAGGTGAAAGCTTTCTGGAAGTCGGAGTCAATGTGTGACTTCCATGCTTCCAAGTAGGGAACTCGGCTTTGCTTCTTTCTTCTGTGGCTTCTGTTCTGTTATCTCAGAACAGAACATTTTGAGAAGGAAATAATGGGCTGGTTAGGTTATATGTATTATGCAGAAGATGCAACATTATGCAAAAGAAAGATACATGTTTGTACTTGATCACATAATTCTCTATGGAGAATTTAGTGTTTTGGCAGAGTTTCTTGCAACTACTATTTCTGCTTCTCTGTCTGAGAATTTTGAAAAGTGGGTTCCTGTTGTGGTAAAAAAAAAATTGTTTAGTATAGAAATTATTTTGAGTATAGTACACATTTAGGGATGAATACATTCGCCAAAAGCAGTCTTTGAATTCATCTAGCCACAGACAAAGTCCTAAACTGTTCACAATCCAGTTTCAGGCCAAGATATGCAACAGAAAAGGCCATAGTGGCACTGATGGACAGATGTCCATTCTCATATTACTGGATCTCTCTTCAGCATTTGATACTATAAATCGGGGTGCCCAACCTATGGCCCGCAGGCCATACATGGCCTACCAGAGCATTTCATATGGCCCAGGGCCTGTTTCAACACAATATACTAATGGCCGATTCATTAGCAGTTGTCATCGGGTTTACATCATTTTAGTTTATATAAGCGTGTAAACAGACAATACTGTACATAGAAACAATCTATCTAAATACATATGAAACAAGCTGAACTTAAAATATGAATCAATACAGATGACATTAAATCTTATTAAAATATGTAGAATCTGTTTGGCCCACACAAGGTTGTGCTTAGGTTATGTGGCCCTCCTGTGTAATAAGGTTGGGCACCACTGCTATAGATCATAAGATACTGCTATCCCACATGAGAAAGGGGCCCTATTAGAATGGTTCGAATCCTTCTTCACTAGCTGCATAGAGAAGGTAGTCCTGCCACCAGACTCTTCACTTTCAGAGTTCCACATGGTCTGTTTATCTGCCTGGTCCTATTCGATTTTTACATACAGCCAGTAGAAGAAATGGGAAAGCTTCATGGAGACAACTGCAAACAATATGCAGATGATAAATATCTCTATCTTTCCTTCACAAGCTAGGACATCACAATAGAGACCTAACTAGCACAGGGCCTGTCAGAAACTACCACATCACAGAGGAAGAGCTGGTTCAAGCTAAGTCTTAGCAAGATGGACATTATGCTGTATGGCAGAGGGAGACAGTCTGGACAGCTTGCAGCCACAGTGCAGTCGAGCATGAGCACCCACAAATCATCAAAACCTAAAGCTATAATATCAACAACATCTAATAAGCTTCTTGAACCTAAGACAATTGATGGTAGAGTAGTTGTAGAAAAAGCTATCCAGGAAACTAGAACAGACGTAATCATGGTAACAGGAATGCCAGCTGCCCTACTGCAAATGGGAGAGAAGCTTGGATTTCAAACAAAGGGGCAAAAGTGTGTGAAGGAGGATTCAAACCATCCCAGTGGAACTCATCAAGGGCTCATCAAGGGCCCATAAACCCTCCTTTTTTTGTTTTGTTTTTTTACTTCTTGCTGTCTTCTTCTGTCCTGGGGCCCTAGCTTTCTCCAATTTAGTGCTCCAACTGGTATCTTCAGGGCCCTGTTTAATGCTTTGTAGATTTCAATGCCATCCACACCAAAACAAGGGAGGATATGGCAGCGGTTATTTTAGAGAAGCTGAAAAAAGATATGGCTGATTGCAGGGGACAAGCTATGACCATGCTAGCATGGCTGCAACATACAAAGGTGTTCAAATTGAATTAATCAGGTAAATCAGTACATGTCTTTTGTCCCATGTGCTGCCCACTCACTGAATCTTGATGGAGAAGCTGTTGTGTTGGCTGTTCCCAAAGCTGTTCTATTGTTTGCATTTGTTCAAAGATTTTATGCCCTGTTTTCTGATTCTACTAGTCGTTGGGATGTGTTGAAAAAGCATATTAGCATGACATTAAAATGCCAAAGCACAACAATATGGCCAGCCAGAGTAGAAGCAATCCATCCACCATGAAATCAGGTTGAGGGTGTTCTTATGCCAGAACGTCATTGAAAGCTTGCAAATAAATATTTGAGAGTTTTTGTTTCTTGTTTTGGCTGAGATGTTCCATACTATCTTATTAAAAATTAACATTGTAAGCAAAAAATTGCAGAGACATTCAAATGACTCATGGTTTAATTGGTGGCCTTCAAGACTCTTTATCAGAATTACGGTCTTCTAGGTTCATTGCAGGTAAGTCTGACACAGTCTGAAACATTAAGAATATCCATGCAATTGAAAGAGGAATAATTTTGAAGGAGGAAAGTAATGCCAGGCGAATTTGCAAAGGACAAAAGGACATCAGATCCTGAAAAAGTATTTGAATTTGAGGTTTTTAACCCATATTAGACACAATATTAACACAATTGGATGATAGGATTCATAAGTACAATGGAGTCAAAGAAAGGTTTGTTTTTTGATGGGTGAGAAACTGAAAAGTCTCAACTGTGAAGACCTAAAGAGGTGGGTTCAAATCTTAGCAAACAGCTTACCTTGTGGATTTTCAGAATAAGATCGAGCTCTTCACCAGGCTTTGTAAGTGAATATTTAAGGTTGATTTGGAAACGAAGGTAACCAATGATCTCCTTAGCTACATTCACAAAAGGTCTTAGAATGGGAGTTTCTCTAACACAGAAACAGCACTGTGTATTTATTGTTGTCTTCCTGTAACTGTGGCTACGAATGAAAGGATTTTCAGTAAGCTAAAATTAATCAAGACCTATCTAAGAACATCTGTGGATGGGAAAGCTTAATCAATCTGGCAGTTATTTCTATAGAGAACTTGGAAGCAAGGCAGATAGACTGGGATGAGCTAATTAATGAGATTGTTTCAGAAAAGACTAGGAAGGTCCCTTTGTAAAAGTACTTACTAGTGATTTGCAGATTTTTTGTGGGCAGGGGAGGGAGGGCTTTGGTCTTGAAACTGAGCCTGGAACATCCCTGCACAGCATCGCAAGTGGCTGGCAACCTGCCACAGTAACAGCTGTTCCATTCTCAGCCAGGTCATATGTGAGAACTACCCCTCTTGGTCATTTCTACAGAAGAAACAGAAGACCAAGACCAACTTAGACATCCAAAATGATATTGACAATGCTCATGTGCTAACAGAAGTAACACATGTGCACCCAGACCATGAAAAACACCAGGAACAGAGAACAATCTGTGGGTGGTGAATTCTCTCCTGCAGTCAAACAATGTACTGGAGAAGGAACTGTTTTAAGGGCAAGAAGTAGCCCTGTGATGATGAGGCCATCAAGGGTCAGAGACAGCAGTTGTTGATAGATGTCCAGTAAGAACAGACCAATCCATTAATCTATCAGGAGGTTCAACTTATCTACTATGACCTCCATCCTTGATGTGTCAATTGGTGTGTTTTATTAATTGGCTGCATTAGCTCATAGCTCTTAATTATTGGTTGGTAAAATGTTTTAGTTGCCAAAGAGAAGGGGATGTAACCCAATCACAGCAGGGAGTGAATATTGTCTGTCACATGATGAGGGTATTAATATAACTACCTTGTTCTAGGTTAGGTGTGACACTCTGTGCTCCAAAGAGACACTCTGCACCCCACGTTCACTATGGTGCTATAATTATGATGATTTGTACAAAGTATGCCTTGTGTGGTATCATTTTAAAAGTCTTAATCTGTTAAACATTAATATCCTGTTAAGTTGTATGTGCTATCATTGTATATAAAGTTATGAAGCTTTGCTATGTATGTGCTACTGTAACATGTTGTGAGGTTGGGAACACCCACAAGTAGTCTTTCCAGCACAGCAATAAAAAGGCCAAACAATGTTGATGGCCTATTGAGGAAATACACACAGTCACAAGGATTACCCCAGGAACTGGGTACAACAGAAATGTCTCAGAGGTAGCACTACACAATGGGAACTGTTTGACCCAGGTGGGGGAGGTTTAGGTTGGATATTAGGAAAAACTATTTCACTAGGAGGGTGGTGAAGCACTGGAATGGGTTACCTAGGGAGGTGGTGGGATCTCCTTCCTTAGAGGTTTTTAAGGTCAGGCTTGACAAAGCCCTGGCTGGTATGATTTAGTTGGGAATTGGTCCTGCTTTGAGCAGAGGATTGGACTAGATGACCTCCTGAGGTCCCTTCCAACCCTAATATTCTATGATTCTACAGCAAAAGATCTTTCCAGCAAGTTGGAAAAAGATATAAAAGGGGGAAATGACATCATGATGGGGTCTCACTCCCCACACAAGAGAATATCTGGAAACACCTGAGAAACAAGGACTGAACTGGAGATGTGCTGGTTCCAGGCAGGAAAGAAGGAAGTCTGTCTTTGTAGAACACCTTGGTGGACTGTTTATACTATCGAAGAGGGTGAGACACTATTTAACTCAAATCCTATCTAGTATATGAGGCTTAGATTGCGTTTTTGTTTATTTGCTAGGTAATCGATTTTGATCTGTATGCTATTACTTATAATCACTTAAAATCTATTTTTCTGTAGTTAATATATCTGTTTTATATTTTACCTAAACCAATGTGGTTTGAGTGAAGTGTCTGGAAAAAAATCTCAGCTCAGATAACAAAGGTTTTGTGCATATTTCTCTCCACATTGAGGGGCAAACTGGGTATTTGTAATAATATTGACAGGTTCTAGGCTGGGGAGCTAGGGATATTTGGGCTGTAGCCTCTCTATTGTTGGTTCATGAGTGGCTGGCCAGAGCATTAATGAACACAGCTGGGTGTGGTCCCTACCTATGGATGTTGGTGTGAGTGCAAGCTTGGAGGGCTTTTCAGCTTGTCACAACATCATAATGTGAAAGGGAATCCAGACTGGTAAGTTAGAGGGCTCAGCTGTACCCCAGTTCCAGGTTGCACCCAAGGGGGAAACCCATCACAGTACCTGTGGCCAGGAAATAAAGAGCAGTCTCTCTTTCCAGCACTCCTGAGTGTCACACAAACTTTGTTACAGCCACCCGCACACAAGCTGCAAAGGAGGGGTGGGCCAAACGTTTGTCTTTTGAAGACCCAGGAAGAGGGAGCTGACCAGTTAATCACACCTTAAAGATGATGGAAGAGTGAAGGGGTAGAAGACTATCAAGTTTACTACCAAAAAATAGCTAAGCATAAGAGAGCTTGTTGGGGGAAGAAGGAACCTTATGGGAAAGGGGAACTGTGTCGGTTTTATAACAGACACCAACAATGCTTGAGAGGTGTGCAAACTTTGTGCTTGAATTTTTGGGTTCAGATGAACTTCATCTTGAAGGCAATGGTTGGAAGTAACAGCACTGTGCAAACTACACCTGCTGGGAAGGTTCACCAAAATGTGAACCAGAATAATTGCAGATTTCACAAAGCCTTCCCTGGAGGAAACTCTTTAAAGCCAGCTCCTCTGCTGGTAGCAACCTTTCCCAACACACTACTTACTGCCTCATATGGCAATGGATAGACTTTCATTCACTGGCACAGAGAACACGAGCATTATTTTCACTTCATCGTATGTAAAAACAAACAAAGACAAAATGCTGCTCCATTCTACTCCCTTTTGCACTACTCCTGCAACACAAATGGGAATACTCCAGACTTAACCTCTTTGCTGAGAGCACATGTAGCATAGGAGAGTACTCAGCAGGCATCGAGCTGGCATGCATCCTACATCAACCTCCCTGCAGTTCTGGGCCCAAGAGACATGTCAGGGGTAGAAAACTAGAGCGTGGCCACAGTACATTGTGCTCTGGCTATGCTCAACTGGTAGACAGTCCCACAGAAATCACTGCCAGGTGTCATATAGTAGCTTATACCTGCACCAGGGTTAGGGCAGAAAATCAGGGAGCTATATCCCTATTCATATTATTTACAAATAATTCAACTTTTTCATTCTTTTAACTATTTTTTAAAGATGATGAAAGAACACCAAGAGAAGAAACAGAATTTGGATGTGCTACAATGTACAAATAGCACAGTACTTCGAGCTCAACCATCTCCATTATTCTATTACATGGCAGAAGAAAGGAACAAGATACCAGGTAGCAAGAAATGTGAATTTTTCTTCTTTAAATTATAGTCTTTGTCCTTTCCCCCACATTACTTCTCAGTCTGACATGGTAGTTACTACTTTCTCCGTTAGCACCATCATCAGTCACTGTACACTAGTTATTATATCAAATAAAACTGTCCACAATGTAAGACCAACACTTTTCTGCTTTCACTCTTGTTAGGAAGTTAGTGTCAGTAATGGTTTATTTACACAGCTTATCTGCCTTGGTGACCTTTTTTTTAGTTTTGATTGAAGTGAAAACTTTTGTATTATAACTGGGAATTCTACTCCCTCAACTTTGTATCCTTTGCTGAGAGAACTCAGTAGCTATCACAGCCATTCCAAAGCAGATCTCATTACCGATAATGTTAACTGTTCTTAAGTAAAGCCTGGTGATTTTCTTATGTAATTTAGTTGAAACTGCAGAAAACTTTTGCTGCATCTTATGGGTTTTTTAAATCTCCATTCCTTTAATGATAAAAATGGATTATTTTCCCATCATAGATGCTGGCCTTGACATTGTGTTGCTGCCTGTTGTATGCCAGTGGTAAAACCCCATACACACCAAGCTGATCTAAAGAATCCATTTGCACATAGCAGCAAGGGGATAAATAAGGCACTTTATGCTGTCAACAATATTCCTTGGAATTTGGAGGTCTGTCTTGTCTGTCTATCCTATGGTGCCTTCCGATAACCTAGAAAGAGACCTTGTGACCCAAAAATATGATATTTCATTTTGAGACTTCCAAGGGCAGCTATAGACAGGAGGATAGATGAGTGCCTCAAATGCCACATTGGGTAGTGGATTTTTTGACTGTGGGACAGGTCAGACTCCTGTACGCTGAAAGCTACAGGGTGGATTAAAATCAATGACTTTAAAAAAAATAAAAATCAGACTTTTTTATTTAAATTGAATACATTTTTCTTTTTAACAATAAACCTATTTAAAATTAAAATTGAATTTATGACAACCTATGTTAAAGCCTAACCTTAGTATAATCTATTCAAATTATTTAAATTAAAAATAAAACATTCAAGCAGTACTTGTTTGTTGCTGAAGTTTTATAGAAAGTCAAACCTCTGAACTGGTGGAAGTCACTAACTAAGCAGTTGGAACCAGAGTATTTGCTGAAGCCTTCAACCAGCTTCTGACAGCAGAAGCCTCTTCTGCAGGTACAGAGAGAATATATTCTTTATTACAGTTTATTCAAGTAGTTCAATTCAGTGACTAGTTCATTCAAAATTGAGAAACCCAATGGGTGCTGAAAAAGCTGGAAAGCTTGTTTTGTCTCTTCCCATCTATGAATAAAAAATGAGGTCAAAGGATGAGATCTACCACTTATAAAATCTTTAAGGACCTGGGGACAAGCAACAGTTCAATTCACTGACTACAGATAATACTTCCTTTGTTTAAAAAATCAGTTAGTTTTAAATGCAAAACATGTTTTGATACACTTACTCTTTTCTTATGAATCAGCACATTTAAGGTACTTTTATTTAACTAATAGAAAAGCAATTAGAATGCTGTTTTGTGCATTTTTAATTGAATTCCAATTTCCATCCAAATGCAGCTTGACACAAATCACAAGTAAAAAATTAACCATCTAGGGAAGAAATATGTCATTCGCTATTTTCTAAAAAATGTAAAAATTAAGCATCTGAATAAGTCTATGTTAAGATCTATAGTTGATTAGATATAGTGTCTCAGTACCAAATTACACTATACAGTGAGTCTCACCAGAGGGAGTTTGCCTGGGAACTGTCCAAGAGGAGCTACGGTGAGTGCTGCATTAGGGGGGCTGTGTTGTGAGCTGCGGTGAATATACGAGTGTTTGTCTCCTGTGACCATTTGTTTGACTGGAGCTAGTTGCAGGGACTGTTTGTTTGTTTGTTTGTTTGTTTGTTTGTTTGTTTGTTTGTTTGTTTGAAAAGTGTGAATTCGGAGTGCTTTGTTCCAGGTGGGCCGTGAGTGGTTGATTGGAGGAAAGGCTTTGAGCCAGGGCAACTGCTTCAAGCCAGCAGCCTTATAAAAAAGCAGCCAGTTGCGAACTGAGTGAGCAGCCAGCAGAGGAGAAGCCAACAAAGGGAGTTTGCCTGGGAGTTCACCTAGGGAGAGTTCCCACCGAGTTTTTTTGCCTTTCAGGCTTCTGTGAGCAGTACATACAACATCTGAAGAGGCTCTTAGAAGGAAGACAATATGGACAGTGAGTGATCAGCTGTTGTGACCTGCACAGGATGTGCCATGTTTGTCTTTCTCCCAGAGGATAGAAGTGACTTCATCTTTACAAAGGGCAAGTTGGTCTCCATATTGGAAGAGAAGGTTAAAGGACTAGAGACCCAAGTATCAACCCTGCGTTGCATCAGAGAAAATGAAGACTTTCTGGATAGAAGTCAGCGTTTAGTACTGCAGGCACAGCATGCTGAAGAATCTGAGAGGGCAGTGCAGAACAGGGAAGTAAATTGGCAGCATGTGACCTCCAGAAGAAGAAAGAGGAGAACCCATGTACCCACAATGCAGATAGAGGTAAGAAACTGTTTCAGGCTCTCTGCACAGGTACTATGGCAGAGAATGGTTTGAAAGAGTCATCTGAGGGAGAAATCAAAAGGAGACCCCATCGACCGGAAGGCCTGGGATGCATTGTCCTAGGGATGAGGGTTCCATTACCACCACTACCAAGAGGAGGAGACAGGTGGGGGTGCTTGGGAAGTCCCTCCTAAGGGGGATGGAGTCATCCATCTGCTGTCCAGACCAGGAAACTCAAGAAGTGTGCTGCTTGCCTGGAGCTACAATTCAGAATGTGACAGAGTGTCTGCTGAGACTGATCAAACCCTCAGACCGCTATCCCTTCCTACTTCTCCATGTGGGCACTAATGATACTGCCAAGAATGACCTTGAGTGGGTCACTGGAGACTACGTGGCTCTGGGAAGAAGAATAGAGGAGTTTGAGGCATAAGTTGTGTTCTCGTCCATCCTCCCTGTTGAAGGAAAAGGCCCAGATAGGGACCATCGAATTGTAGAGGTAAATGCGTGGTTGTGCAGGCTGTGTCGGAGAGAGGGCTTTGAATTCTTCGAACATGGGATGTTGTTCCAGGAAGAAGGATTGCTAAGAAGAGATGGCATCCACCTAACGAAGAGAGGGAAGAGCATCTTCACAGGCAGGCTTGCTAACCTAGTGAGGAGGGCTTTAAACTAGGTTTGCCAGGGGATGGAGACCTAAGCCCTGAGGTAAGTGGGGAAGTGGGATGCCGGGAGGAAACACAAGGAAGAGAGTGAAACAGGGGAGGCTTTCTGATTCATACTGAGAAAGTAGGGCAATCAGCTAGTTATCTTAAGTGCCTGTACACAAACACAAGAAGCCTGGGAAACAAGCAGGGAGAATTGGAAGTCCTGGCACAGTCAAAAAACTATGATGTGATTGGAATAACAGAGACTTGGTGGGGTAACTCACATGTCTGGAGTACTGTCATGGATGGGTATAAACTGTTCAGGAAGGACAGGCTGGGGAGAAAAGGTGGAGGAGTTGCAGTGTATGTAAGTGAGCAGTATGATTGCTAAGAGCGCCAGTATGAAACTGGAGAAAAGCCTGTTGAGAGTCTTTGGGTTAAGTTTAGAGGCGAGAGCAACAAGGGTGATGTCATGGTGGCATCTGCTATAGACCACCAGACCAGGAGGATGAGGTAGACGAGGCTTTCTTTGGACAACTAACAGAAATTTCCAGATCACAGACCCTGGTTCTCATGGGGGACTTCGATCACCCTGGCATCTTCCAGACTGCTGCACTGGGCAGCACAGTATGGAGAGGAGGTGAGCAGCCCTCAGTGGTAAAAGAACAGGTTAAGGACTATTCAGAAAAGCTGGACATGCACAAGTCCATGGGGCCAGATGCAATGCATTCAAGGGTGCAGAGGGAGTTAGCTGATGTGATTGCAGAGCCATTGGCCATTATCTTTGAAAACTCGTGGCGATCCAGGGAGGTCCTGAACAATTGAAAAAAGACAAATATAGTGCCCATCTTTAAAAAAGGGAAGAAGGAGAATCTGGGGAACTACAGATCGGTCTGCCTTACCTCAGTCCCTAGAAAAATCATGGAACAGGTACTCAAGGAATCCATTTTGAAGCACTTGGAGGAGAGGAAGGTGATCAGGGGCAGCCAACATGGATTCACTAAGGGCAAGTCATACCTGACCAACCCGATTGCCTCCTATGATGAGATAACTGGCTCTGTGGATATGGGGAAAGCGGTGGACGTGATATACCCTGACTTTAGCAAAGCTTTGATATGGTCTCCCACAGTATTCTTGCCAGCAAGTTAAAGAAGTATGGATTGGATGAATGGACTATAAGGTGGATAGAAAGCTGGCTAGATCGTTGGGTTCAACAGTATGGATTGGATGACTGGACTATAAGGTGGATAGAAAGCTGGCTAGATCAATGGCTCAACGTCTAGTTGGCAGCCAGGTATCAAATGGAGTGCCCTAGGGGCTGGTTTTGTTCAACATCTTCATTAATGATTTGGATGATGGGATGGATTGCACCCTCAGCAAGTTTGCAGATGACATTAAGCTGGGGGAGAGGTAGATACGCTGGGGGCCAAAAGAAATCTGATGAGGTTCAACAAGGACAAGTGCAGAGTCCTGCACTTAGAAGAATCCCATGCACTGCTGGGACCGACTGGCTAAGCAGCAGTTCTGCAGAAAAGGACCTGGAGATTATAGTGGACAAGAAGCTGAATATGAGTCAACAGTGTGCCCTTGTTGCCAAGAAGGCTAATCTCATATTGGGCTGCAGTAGTAGGAGCATTGCCAGCAGATCAAGGGAAGTGATTATTCCCCTCTATTCGGCACAGGTGAGGCCACACCTGGAGTAATGTGTCCAGTTTTGATCCCCCCACACCAGAAAGGATGTGGACAAATTAGAGAGAGTCCAGCGGAGGGCAACGAAAATGATTAGGGGGCTGGGGCACATGACTTATGAGGAGAAGCTCAGGGAACTGGAGTTATTTAGTCTGCAGAAGAGAAGAGTGAGGGGGGATTTGATAGCAGCCTTCAACTACCTGAAGAGTGTTTCCAAAGAAGATGGAGCTAAGTTGTTGTCGGTGGTGGCAGATGACAGAACAAGGAACAATGGTCTCAAGTTGCAGTACGAGAGGTCTAGGTTGGATATTAGGAAAAACTATTTCACTAGGAGCGTGGTGAAGCACTGGAATGGGTTACCTAGGGAGGTGGTGAAATCTCCATCCTTAGAGGTTTTTAAGGCCTGGCTTGACAAAGCTCTGGCTGGGATGATTTAGTTGGTGTTGGTCCTGCTTTGAGCAGGGGGTTGGATTGATGACCTCCTGAGGTCTCTTCCAACCCTAATTTTCTCTGATTCTATGATTCAACCTTTCTTTAGGAAAATAACCAAAAAGTACAAATGCAAAACAAAATTGATTATTTAAATCAAGGTTTCTTGCTGGCTGATTTAAATCAATTCACCCTGGAGAACTGATCCCTATAACTGAGAATGCCAAAGGCAAGCTAGCTATTAGGCATGTTCCCTGCCTTAGCCAGAGAGAGGAGGAAATCAGACTGAGTTGATTACAGGGAAGGAAAGAAGGAAAGAGACCAAGAGGAAAGAGATGGGCAAAGGAAAGGGAAAAGGATGAGCTCAAGCTGAGAACAGCTCATATTTTAAGTTCTGGGGGTCCCTGGCTCAATCCCTGGTGTATCAGCCAAGATGGCAGCCATCATACAACTGCCTTTGGAGAGGAGGGCACAGCGAACTGCGTAACAGTGTGTGGGAGGAGGACTGCAGTGGAAGAAAGGAATCTATGACAGGAGATCCCAAAGAACTATCTGACCAAAGCTGGTGATAGGATATTACTGAGCACCCACAAATAACGAGCCAGAAATAAGATCAAGGAAACTGAGTTATATTTAGTGGTAAAAATATATCATCCTAATGTACCTTTCTGTAGTCACTAAGCTTATAAAAGAGGGGAGATGTACATACAGTAATCACATAAAGTTTGTTCTTTCCCAGTGGGGGGTGATAGGGAGATGAAGGGAAGAAGTACTAAGATAGTATAGTGGGGAGAGGGACTGTATAATTACCTAAAAGAGTTAGGTGAGGATAACAGGCCTGCTACAGCATTAGGTCAGAGAGCTCTGGTGTCTAGGTTTATTGACCCAAATAAACAAAACATTCTTATTGAGTATAGAATGGAGTCATAGAACCAGAGAGTGGCTCAAACCATTCATATTCTGATGAGGCTGAAGACATCTAAAGTGGAAAGAAGACTGCTAGATAAGGGTAGCACGGACCTTTCTGACCTGAGGGACCACAGACCACCGCCAGTCCTCAGGAAGAGGGTCATACCAGATCAGATCCTCCCCTAGGAGAAGCGTTGAAGCAAAATAAAATAGACTACAGTCAGGGAAGATTTTGCTCTGCTTGTCTGGAGAACCATGAATTACTTGGAAATGGGATTGGCTCTGGAAGATATAAGGACTTTGAAAAATTCTTGTGGCAAACAGGCAGCAGCTCACTCTCACGGTGCAAAAGGGGAGCCACCCTTTTGCCAAGCCATTGAGAAATGTTACTTCTGTCATGAAGAAACAATGAGCTTGACACTTCTACCACGAAGAAAATGATCCTGTAACAGTCAAATATCACACAGAAAAAATCTGCCCAGCATGCTGGTCCAGTTTCAACTGCCCGCTCTGGCTCCACCTGTCTGTGACACAGGGTGAAACCTGGCCTTTTGTCTTTGCATCCCACTTTTTATTTTAAAGTGACTGACTTTGTCTGACTTTGAGAGAGAGAGAAAGAGAACAGACCTAAGTCAAGTTTGTCTCAGCTCTTGGCATCTCACCAAAGGAAATGTTTTTCTGATCCTCCAAATGCCCTTGCACCTACTTCAGTAGGAGCTCTCAGAACAGCTACTTGATAAATCCTGCACATACTGGTGGTGCCTTGTGATTGAGGACCCTACAGAAATGCATATGGAGAGCAACTCTGATGGATTTCTATGTTTTGTCAGAAAGCGGAAGATAGCCTGTGATGGGTGCCAGTTTCCCAAACCCTCCTTTTCTATCACCATGAGATGGCCTTGCTGCTTCCCCTGTCAGACTCCTGCTTGTACACTCTCCTATTCCCAGCCATGTAGCCTCACCATCTTCCTCTTGCATTAATACTGCTGCTCCCAGCCCCAGCACATCGGACCACCAAGTGGGAGTTAGTTTCAGTGAATCTTTTCAGTTTGTACTACATGAGAGAGGCACTACAGTCTGGGTATGATGCATTGGACTGGAGACCTGAGTTCTAGTCCAAGCTCTGCTACTGACTTGCTGCATTATACACTTCCCCTTATTTCCCCTGCCACTTTGTTTCTCTTATCTATTTACATTGTAAACGCTTTGGTGGAAGGGATTGTCTCTTACTATAGTATTCATACAGCATCTACTAATAAAGGGCCCTGGTCTCATTTGGGGCCGTTAAGCACTATCATAAACATAATAAGTCAAAACAACAGCATGCAATAGCACCATCTACACATTCCTAGAACTGATTCTGGATAGCAAAGAATTTGTATCTTCTCTCACATCCAAAATACTACTTGCTTCCTTGCTGCACTGTTAAAGGAACAAAAACATGGAAGTAAAGAATTGTAGAAGAGCAAAAATATAAATTATATTAAACATAATATATTACTATATTACATATTATATATTATATATCAGCCTTGCTAGTCTAGGCACACACAGTTGCCAAAATGGCTCTTCTGAAAAGGCAGACCAGCATACCAATTCACAAGTTACCAAGTCTTAGGCTATGCAAACAATTCCTCCTGTACGTAAGTAGATTACCAAATCAGCAAACTTCGGCTCTTCTAAAAATATTTAAACTATTTTTTAAAGAACTGATCCATCCAGCTGGCATCAGATAAGCTGTTTATAGAATTGTGATGTCAAAATCATTTATTATAACTTTTTCCTAAATAAAGCAGAACATATATTTCAGTTTTCATCCATACATAATTCCTGAAAGGTTCAGTTTTTCAAACTTTAATTGTTATGGTTTACTATAACACCAGAATCCCTTGATAAAAGTTTCTCTATGTAAGTTACTGCACTGCCTTGATTATTCTGTTAAATATAATTTGAAAGAAAAAAAAGATGAGAGTTTTGCTAGAGTCAAGTCATCTGCCTGTTTTAGGTCAGCATCCTTAATAGTGCCTTGGGCATGATTGCACCTCAAAATATTATACTTACCAATTTTTAAATGTAAAAATTCAGACAGTATTAATAGCTACTATCATTTCCGGCAGCACACTTGACTTCTGGAAGGGGATCCCTTGCCACATTCCAGCATTGACGTCTGCTGGGGACAGCTGGCGTTGCAAGTGCCAACTGAGTTCCTGCAGAGAAGGGCCCTCATCCAGCATCCCATCTATCAACCAGAAGGCACAGAGAGTTAAGCACTGGGGAAGAGAACAGAAGCTAGAAAATCCTGTAGCCAGCTTCATGTTCTATTGACAAAAAAGAAAGACCAAAAAACAAAAAACAAAAAAACCCCACTTGGGTTTGTAACACTTATCCCTCTAAACACACCTGAATAATTTAATATTCTATGATGCTACAGTTTAAAATGATCTAATTAGATTCTATTGATTACAAAATTAGAAGAAAAATTGGCATATATATATTTAAGTGTCTTCTGCTCTTGTTTTTGCTCTTGTCTACTTTTATGCCTGGAACCTACAGTTATAATCATTCTCCCTTTCCATATCTTGCAAGCTCCCTGCACCTTATTTTACACATAAACTATCTATTTAGGGTTAGAGACATCTAACATAACATTACAAGAATTAATCTACCACTACTGAGGTAAATATACTACCACGGTAAATCGACCTACACTACGCAACTCCAGCTACATGAATAACATAGCTGGAGTTGATGTACCTTAGGTCAACTTACTATGGGGTCTACACTGCAGGAGGTCGACAGGATAAATTCTCCTGTCGACTTACCTTACTCTTCTCGTCAGGGTAGAGTACAGGGATCAACTGGAGAGCAATCTGCTGTCAATTTGGCAGGTCTTCGCTAGACCTGCTAAAT
The DNA here is from genome assembly GCF_013100865.1 of Trachemys scripta elegans. Classification (NCBI taxonomy): domain Eukaryota; kingdom Metazoa; phylum Chordata; order Testudines; family Emydidae; genus Trachemys; species Trachemys scripta. The sequence goes on from NC_048298.1 coordinate 77,110,708, forward strand.
CGACCGCCAGTGGATCGATCTCAGAGCGTCGATCCCAGCTGTAGTATAGACATAGCCTCTGAATGCCATAGGAAAAGTTCTGAATTGTTAATTGATCATTAAAAGGCTGTAGAATTCTGAGCACAAAGAGATCTCTCACTGGATGTCGGTGATACACCCATCATTCCTTGTACAAGTTCACATTAAACATTTTTCTCCCTACACACACAGATTCTTTTATCTCTGAGTCTCCAATTCAAACTTATTAAAATGTCATGTGTATTAGGTGGCCTACCTGAAACCGATTCATAGGTTCTGTAATAGGTCCTTGCCGGGGCTCGACCCTTCCGGGCAGGAGGGGAGCCACACCGACTCACTACTGCGGGAACAAGTAGTCCGTTAGTCCAGAAGCTCCGGCCCTCGGGTGCAGGGGCGGAGCAAAGCCGACAGCTAGCTCAGGGCTCAGGCCCTCAGGGAGGGGCTGAGCCGGCAACAGTTAATTCAGGGCTCCGGCCCTCTGGTGCAGGGGCTGAGCAGTCAAACAGCTAGGGAGCCCAGGCCCTGGATCAGGGCGGGGCACACAGTTAAAGCTCAGGCCCTTAGTTGCAGGGGCTGAGCAAGCACACCGTCAAAGAGCCCAGGCCCTGGATCAGGGCGGGCAAACACAGTTAAAGCTCAGGCCCTTAGTTGCAGGGGCTGAGCGAGCAAACAGTTCAGGAGCCCAGGCCCTGGATCAGGGTGGGGCAAACACAGTTAAAGCTCAGGCCCTTAATTGCAGGGGCTGAGCGAGCAAACAGTTCAGGAGCCCAGGCTACTACAGCCGAGCGTTGGGTGAGGGGGAAGCCTGCCACCCGTGAGCGGGGTGGCAGGGGGGAACGCAGGCCCACCCACTCCACTGCGTTCCAGCCCGGGGCCCTAGCAGCAGTTACTGCCGCTGCTGGTCAGTGGGGTATCCAGACCGCAACACACTGACCTTGGCTCACATTCGGCTGAAGCCTGACCGGGGTCGGCTATCCCCGGGCTACTTCCACCCCGACTCACTACAGTTCCAAGGCCAGAAAGAACCACTGTGGTCATCTCATCTGATTTCCTGTATAACACAGGCCATAGAACTCCCACAAAATAATTCCTTTTAAACTAGAGCACATCCTTTTTTTAAAAAATCCAACCTTGATTTAAAAATTGCCAGTGATGGAGAATCCACCACAATCTTGGGTAAATTGTTCTGCCAGATGTAAAGCACGGACCACACCAATTACTAAGCGTAACTAGTTTAAAGGTTTAATATGAAAATTTTAGGACATTATATTACCATCTTAATCAAGCATAAAGCATAAGTAAAGCAGATAGAGCAGGATAGCATAATGATCAATTACTCAGCCTTGGGGGTGCAGGTACGCTGTTTCTGTCATCATCAGACCCATGCAGGTCCAATGTGGTGGGTGTCCCGCATTTCTCCATTCCCTTTTGTTAAATGACCATCCTTTATACCTTGTCTTATAACATCACACAGGCACAGATTATTAAAACTACCTCACCTATAAACATTCTATTCTAAATATATTTTCATACACACAAACCCCAAATTCTTTTAACTAATATATTTTTACTTATCCTGCTAAAACTCCAATTGGTACCTCCTTTTCTGTCTTTTATTTAGCCATTACTATCCTCCTCCTTATTCAATCCATTACTATCCTCCTCCTTATTCAATCCAGCTGTCTTTTCATTGCTTTAATATATTTTATTATTTCCTACATCAGTTGGGTTATTCTTACTTATCTACTTCTTGGAATTGGAGTTGTCTCGTTCTCTTCAGTCAATATCCGTCCTCCCAAGTCTTGTTTACTAGGGAAATCTGCACCTGGCTAGTAAATCACACATTTGTCTAGTTTGCTTTGCTCTGTTATCTACACAGACCACAGATAAGACACACACCAACCTTCTGATTTTTCACAACCTTTGAACTTGTTTTAGCAGAGTTTTAAAAGCTGTGTCAACAAGACCCATGCAGAAAGCAGAATTCCCTTTTACATTTTCTTATAACACTATTAAATACAGTATATAACTACGTCTCCAACATTATTTAATATACATTTATCTAACATGATTCATTATACATTTTTTTACAGTTCCAATGGTTAATTACCCTCACTGTTAAAAATTTATGCTTTAGTTCCAGTCTGACTTTGTCTAGCTTCAACTTCCAGCCATTGGATCTTGTTATACCTTTGTCTGCTAGCATGAAAAGCCCAGCATCATATATCTGTTCCCCAACAAGATATTTAAAGGCTGTGATCAAGTCACCCCTTAACCTTCTCTTTGATAAGCTAAATAAATTGAGCTCTTTGAGTGTTTCACTATAAGGCATGATTTCTAATCATGTAATCATTCTCATGGTTCTTCTCTTAACACTCTCCAATTTATCAAGAGCCTTCTTCAATTGAGGACACCAGAACTGGACACAGTATTTCAGCAGCAGGTACACCAGTGCCAAACACAGAGGTAAAATACCTCTTTAGTCCTACTCAAAATTTCCCTGTTTATGCACCAAAGGATTGCATTAACCCTTTTGGCCACAGCATCACACTGGGAGCTCATGTTCAGCTAATTATCCACCATGACCCCGAAATCTTTTGCAGAGTCACAGCTTCCCAAGATAAAGAGTCCCCCATCCTGTAAGTATGTATGGCCTACATTTTTTGGTCCAGATGTACACATTTACATTTAGACATATTAAAATGCACATTGTTTGCTTGCACCCAGCTTACCGAGCAATCCAGATCACTTCATATCAGTGACCTGTCCTGTTCATCGTTTCCCACTCCCCCAGTCTTTCTGTCATCTGCAGACTTTATCGGTGATGATGTTATGTTTTCTTCCAAGTCATTAATAAAAATGTTAAATAGCATAGGGGCAAGAACCCATCCCGCAGGGGCCCCACTAGAACAAAGCCTGTTCAATGAGGATTCTGTCATCTTTTAATCCAGTTAATGTGTGCTTTGTTAATTTTGTATCCTTCTAATTTTTTGATCAAAATGTCATGTGATACCAAGTCATATGCCTTACAGAAGTCTAAGTATACTATATCAGCACTGTTACCTTTATCAAACTTGTAATCTCATCCAAAAAATTATCAAAAAAGTTGATGAATTCAGCTGCCGAAGAAAAAAAAAAAAAAAAAAAAAAAAAGCCACCTGGACTGTGCCGCCCCAAGAATGGACGGAATGCCGCCTCTTAGCATATGCTTCCTCCGCTGGTGCCTGGAGCTAGCCCTGCAAGTGAGTATGCAGGTAGGAATAGTATTTTACAATATATTATATGTGTATACTATATATTCACTATGAAGTTAAAAGTGAAGCTTCTCTCTGAGATACTAACGAGTAACCTTACCAAAAGTTGTTACCCTGTATTATTGCCATATTTATGTTCTACTCTTACATTAAATATAAAGATAGAGGATTTTCTTGGGAGGAACTGAATGCCTGGATGATAGAGAAGGGTGAACTCAGGGGACTCACTATTCATCTCATCTGGAGCACTTCCTGTGATGTGGGATTACCAATCACTCTTAGTAGTGTGTAACTGAGGGAAACATTTGGTTCAGTAGATGACAAATGCATGGGTCTGTAGATAGTCCCAATGAATTCATGTGGTGCTCCACATATCCATAAACTTGTAACTTTAGTAATATAACCCCTCTCCCATTCCTCTCCCAGAAATTCAGAGTAAAGTTTCCTATAAACAACCTTAACTCTTCCCAGTTATGAGTATGCAAGGTTTTACAACAGAGGCTTTCAATGATTTGATCACAAACAACACTGTATTCAGTAATACAAAATTATAATGTGTCCTAAGGAAAAAACCAAAAAGTATATTTTAAACCTTTCCATTAGCTTTCCACAAGACAGGTTTAATAAAGTATTAATGTAAAGCTTCAGAGCTTTGTATTCAATTCAATTTTTTGTCACAGACTTTTATCATTTTTGTTCAGTGAATTGCACACTAAGGGTCAGCTCTGCAAATACTCACGCACAAGTAGTCCTATTAGGTGAATGAAACAACTCACATGAGTAAGGGAAGAATATACAAATGTGCCATCACATTCTGGTGTGCTTGCCCCTGCCCTCTGGTACATGGGTAATACTTTCATTACTGCACATGCATGCATACACACAGTAACTAATTGTACTAAATACTTGGTGGTAAACACCTTTGTAGATGACAGCAGGACCAGGCTCTATGCATATCACAATGCATAATGGGTCAGTTCGAAAGTGAAATTTCTCAGCATGTGCTCAGTACACTCAGGTACTTAATTTGGTTCTACATACATAATGAAGTAAATGGAATTACAGCTGGGATGAATTTGGCCTTATAGCTTTACTGAATTATTTCATACAATTCTCCCAAGTATTCAGTTGCTTCCTGAGGATTATTTTTTGCATTATTTTACAGACGGCCACGTGGAACTGCTCTAAAATTTTCATTAATAATTGTGTCTCAAAGTAAATTGAGCTGCTGAATGAGAAGTTTATACAATAGTAAAGAAGTTCAAAGGAGTTGGCGACTATGGTACAATGGCTATCATAGCACTACTTAGTAGCACTTTCACTGTTAAAGTTGTGCCAGTAGTTCCATTATAAATCCACTTAATCTTTGGTAAAAATTCACTCCTGGTTAAAATTTAGCACAAATCATGTCAGCCCAGGCAACAACATGGAGCATATTAACATGGTTTTGAAATGCTTTTCTTGAGCTACTTTGTATTTAAAAGTTTACTTTTAGAAGTGACATTTTGGATGTTATGGAAAAAATAAAAATTAAAAAATGGGTATTTATAAAAAATTTAACAAAGAGAAAAAAGCTTATTCGGAAAAGCATGCTATTTCTTTTTGGTTCATAGGACCAATATCACATATTTCCAGATATCCTGATTCAACCGTATATATACCTAGTAAAGCAGTAACTCTGCAGCAGAGTACTTATGGTCTAGTAGGGTCGAGTAAAGAAAAATTAATGAATTTATAAAATAGATTATGATGCCTTTGAAGACCTATTATGGTTTAGCAGGTCAACCTGTGCACTTGCTAGAAGGAGTTTTTCCCCGTCATATAACTATGTAATCTAAATGCCAAGTCATTTCCAACTAATAATGCATAATGAACTGTTTGAGAACAACCCACAGACAGAAATTTGTTGCCTTAAACCATTTAGTGAATACTTATGATTGTTAAGTACAGTCATAAAAATCAGGGTCTGATCACAGATGAAGCTGAAGTCCTTTTCTGGATTTGAACCTAACATTTTTTACAAGGGACAGTTTAAAAAAAAAAATCAAACCAGTCCATCACTGAAATGGATTCTTGACATAACTATTCCAGCCAAAGTGCTATGACTATTAAGAGTATTATATTTACAGAAGATACTACTTCTGTGACCAAGCTGTGTTCTGGATAGAAGTCCTCTTACCTTCTAGCTTCTTTCCTAAGAGCTGCATTCCCATGCATTCAACATCAAATAGCATTTTGCACAGCTTCATTGGTCTCAATGTTTAATTTAACCCATTAAATACAGGTCACCAGCCTATTCCTCAGTCAGTTATGTATTCTATTCAACTATTGTAGACTATCCCCTAGTGTTTCCTAATATGAAGTCTGGAGTTTCCAGTGTATACTCTTACTTTATATTCATGCAGCTGAGATAAATAACTCATGTTGCCAATCTGGATTTCCTCATTAGGTCTAAATAACGAGGCGTCCTTGTGTCACCTTAGAGACTAACAAATTTATTTGGGCATAAGCTTTTGTGGGCTAGAACCCACTTCAGCAGATGCATGGAGTAGAAAATACAGGAGCAGGTATAAATACATGAACAGATGTGAGTTGCCTTACCAAGTGTGAGGTCAGTCTAACGAGACAATTCAATTAATAGCTGGATACCAAGGGAGGAAAAATAACTTATGTAGTGGTAATGACAGTGGCCCATTTCAAACAGTTGACAAGAAGGTGTGAGTAGGGGATAATCAGTATATATTCAGGGCAGGGATTCTCAAACTGGGGGTCGCGAGGTTATTACATGGGGGGGTCGCGAGCTGTCAACCTCCATCCCAAATCCCGCTTTGCCTCCAGCATTTCTAATGGTGTTCAATATATAAAAAAGTGTTTTTTATTTATAAGGGGGGTCGCACTCAGAGGCATGCTATGTGAAAGGGGTCACCAGTAAAAAACTTTGAGAGCCACTGGTATAGGGCAAATTAGGTTTAGGTTTTGTAATGATCCAACCACTCCCAGTCTTTATTCAGGTCCAGTTTGCAAATTAATTCCAGTTCTGCAGTTTCACGTTGGAGTCTGTTTTTGAAGTTTTTTTGTTGAAGAATTGCCACTTTTAGATCTGTTATTGAGTGACCAGGGAGATTGAAGTGTTCTCCTACTGGTTTTTGAATGTTATGATTCCTGATGTCAGATTTGTGTCCATTTATTCTTTTGCATAGAGACTGTTTGACCAATGTACATGGCAGAGGGGCATTGCTGGCACATGATGGCATATATCACATTGGTAGATGTGCAGGTAAACGAGCCCCTGATGATGTGGCTGATGTGGTTAGGTTCTATGGTGGTGTCCCTTGGATAGATATGTGGACAGAGTTGGCACTGGGGTTTGTTGCAGGGTTTGGTTCCTGGGTTGGTGGGGGGGGGTTATGTGTTATGTAGTTGTTGCTGAGTATTTGCTTCAGGTTGGGGGGCTGTCTGTAAGCGATGATGCCTCATATGCCCAAATAAATGTGTTAGTCTCTAAGGTGCCACAAGGACTCCTCGTTGTTTTTGCTGATACAGACTAATGCAGCTACCACTCTGAAACCTCTCATTAGGTCTGTTGTGCTAGTAGATGGGAGGGAAGCTGACGCTGACGGAATATTTCCTTTTTTCTGGTCTTGTTGCTAATTTTTTTCTGGTCTTAATGCTGAGCAGTTTCCCAGGATGTCACTGGTGTGCACTGCAATCTCATCTGACCACTCTTTTTTTCCCATCCTCTTTACTCATCAGAATTTACCATACTGACTGTCCCATAGTACATTTTTCCAAGTGGTTTCACAACCCCTTAACTTTAAATGCCAAGTATGTGCAAATCATTTTAGCCCCGACAAGGATACCAGAGTATTCAGAGGCAGAATGAATAACACCCACATGTTTTCTAAGTTCTTCCTGTACTGCTCTTCCTCATCTTGTACTTTGAAATTGCTTTTTTTATTAATTCCAGCCCTGCTTTTTGGATTTACTCCTTAACCAAGATGAACATGAGTTCAGAGTAACTGGCAAAGGGCACTTTATTTTATTGATTTTTTAATCTTTTTTTTTTGGTGAGTGACATACTTGCCACGTTTTAACTTTGGAGTTGCTCCATGTAACCCTCTGATTTACCTCTTACCCTCTTAATCTTCTTCCTCCCCCAGAAGCAGCTAACAACAAAGGGTGAGGAAGCCTGGAGTAGTTTGTGGGGTAGACCCCAAATTCACCAAAATGAATTTGAATGACTTCTCTCACTCTGGGGCTTGGGGTCGCAGAGCAAGTACTCTGCTAGATCAATGATGTAATACAATGCTATGTGTTGAGATTCTGTGATCCTACCCTGCATCTCAAACATCATAATGGAATGCTACACTGTTGTGATGCTACTTCTGCTGGAGAGTGCACATCTTTGGATTCAATTCAGCAGGTTCGACCATGGTTCGTTGAAGTGAGCGCCCCCTTAATAAGAATCCATCCCTATTGCAGCAGTTTCCTTCAACCTAGGTGGGGCAGACACCTCCTTAAAGGCAGACATAATTACTGTTCTGGAAATGAACCAACTGGGAGGGAATGGACTTTAGCACGCGTTAATAAGTCAACTCTTCCCTAGTGGGTAGAGGTGATAGAAAAACACACTACATTCCCTTCACACCGGCCAGCTGACACCGGGATTTCAACAGACTGTACAAAAGCAGTTCAATCATATCATACACTGAAAAATTGAAGGTGTTTTTTTTTTAAATGAGACATGGTTGAAAGCTTTGTTTTGAGCAAGTGCAACTACCGTTAGTCTAGAGATTAATTTGAAAAACCTCTGGCTTCGTGTCAAGTGCTCAGATAATGTTCTTTTCAGCCAGCCTTCCAAAAGTCCAACAGAGAAACAAACAGGTCTATTTTTTTTATCTCCAGTACTAACACGGCACCTTTTCTTTCATTTTCTTTTTTGCTTTTTGTTTTTTCAGAAAGTTCTGTTTTTCAGTTCTGCCTCAAGCCCTTGTGCAGATAGACGGCACTGCTTTCCTAGTTTCTATGTGCAAGGCTCAGAGAGTGGGATTCTAGTCATGATTCATAAAAAAATAAATTACTGCAGGAGCTGTGCATGGAATTCATAGGGGGAAATATGAATTCCCTTTTTCCACCATGCCAAAATGATAAAGAACATGAATGACAATCTCATTTGTCAGTACAGTTGAATCACCTTGTTTGCCAACCCACTTATTTTTTTGTGTGACTGTAACTCTTGTGAAAGGTGCCAAATGGTGCCCATCCAACTCTCTAATACTGCATGCTCCCAGGCTGTCGCACTAATGTTCATCAACCAGGACTTGGAGGGACACTTTGTGGTCTTTGGCCTCTCTCCTAAGAATGCATACAAGGCTGTCAATGAGTGCCAACTGTGGTTGTGAGTTTTGTGATGTTAACATTAGTCTAGTTCTTATATTACAGACTGCAAAACTCATTTTACCACCAAACAGCAATCAGACAGTAACAACTTTCATTCACCACTGACATGGGCTGGATTAACCCAGTAATCAAAGAAGTGAAAGGCTATAAAATCTTATTAATCAACCCTCTGAATCAATTGTCCAGCAGTAGACCCTCTCATAACAAAATAATTCCCCCCTGACACCACCAAATATAAAAGAAAAGGACTGGCCATTTTTTTTATTGCCAATTGTTTCAATGGATTACAGCTTTCATTCCACTTCAGTATGAACCAAATCTAAAATTGAGCTTTGCAAGAGCTGAGCACTGCAGGATTTTACTCTGCAATAGGAGTTTTACTGTATCTGAATTCTGCTGTATTCTCATTGGCATGAATTGTTCTTCACTATGAAGAACTAGCAGCAAGAACTTGCTACAACCCTCTCCCAAGTCTATATTTTTATCACGTGACCCTAATAAAGTCGTAATAGAACATGTGCTATGTCTATTGTGAAGTCCTACTGAGGAGGCAAGTGCTTGGTTTTTTTTCATTTTTTTTTTCCTGTTAGCTCAAGATAATAGAAGTATTAACTTCTTAGGCCTGAGGTTAAAGAAAACAACTCCTCCAGGATTAAAATTGCAATCCACATAACTAGATTAATATAGCATTTCTCACACTTTCTGGGCAGCTTCATGACATCCACAGACCTCCAATGTTCACCTGAGATCAGGGTCACATCTCAAGACATCCCTAGAGTAAGGGACCTAAACCCCACCCCAATGCACAGAAGGCACATCCCATATCTCCATTATGAGGAAACTCCACCATTAGCATATCTCAAAATCCCTCTAAATCCAGTGTTGCTTGGAAGTCCCTTACGAATGCACTAGCTACCCCAAAAAGACACCTTTGTGGCACATTCATGGTCCACAAAACATACTAAAATAAGTCCCTTTTTGGAACAATGATATGTACTATCAGTACTCTGAGGCATTTGGGAAACTAAATCATGCCCTCAGTTATACTCAGGCAACCCTCAGTGTCTTCAGTGGGTTTTCACAGATTAAGACGAGAACAGAACTTGGCCTTGTAATTCTATCACTCTATCACTAAAGGAGATGCTCCAACTACTATCAGTACTATTAACATTTCTATCCTTATTCAAGTCATCCAGCCACCAGAGGACAAGGCCATTCCATTCCATTGCTAAATAACACACCGGACATCAGAATAAAAGTTACAAAGGCAAATATACTTTGAATACTGGAATGGTGCATATAAATTCATAGCTTTCCCCAGCCATCACCCACTGTGGTGATATAGTTAAATATTTGTCTAATGCTGCACATGCAGTTAAGCACTCTGGAATGTCCAATTCCTTTGATATCAGCAATGCAGTTAGGCATGCAAGTGGTAGTGTTTAGTTGCATGACAGCAGCACAACATTTTGCAATATTTTGTTTAATTAGGGCCTGATTTTCAGAGGTTCCAAGCACCCACAATTCCAGTTCAAGTCAATGCAAGTCTCAGTTGCTCAGCACCTGTGGAAATCAGGCCCTAAATCAGGATTGCATGATTTCAGGGCACTGGAAATTTGGGAAGCCCTTTCATTAACAGCCAGCTGAGCTGATGGCAGGAGGAGTAGCATACCCAAAGGAAGAGCTAGGCTCAGAGAGGCGCCATGGGCAATAGACTTACCTCAATTGCTACAGCTAACACCTGGGACCACAATGTAGGACAATGAACTAAAATGGGAGACACCAATGAAATGTAAAATGCTGTGGGATTCATCCCATTAGGATAAGTGACTCTTCCTAGAGCCTCAGTTTCATGATTCTTTATTTCTGATTAAATAACTTTCAACAAACTAAAATGAGTGGCTATTGTGTGGGGAACACACGTAACTGGGACTAAAATAAATGCAACTTGTAGAAATGAGAGACATTTGAAAGTTACACTGTTCTACTCTTATTCCCCATATAAGACCAGGCAGGATCCCTACATCAGACCACACAACTTGAGGACCCAGGCCCAAGCAACCCTTTGGCCAGCCATACATGCTAAATGGAGAAAGAACAGGAGCCCCCAGGGTACAGCCAATCCCCAGGAGCTGAGGGTATTACCTCCGCCCGTCACTCCCCTCCCCACATACATAAACACACACACACATGTTTCAAGTGGGGGACAGTAGTAGCAGCAGAATAGGGTTTGAGGCTTGAAGAAGAGCAGAACTCCTGTCTCTCACACAGCATCAATGCCTCAACCCCAGTGATTATTATTATTTGTATTCTGTTAGTGCTGAAAGGCCCCAGTCAGGATCAGCACAATACTTTGAAAAAATGTGCAGCAGCACCCCAACATTATGTTAATTAGTTAAATGGCACTTCAACAGCCTTGTCATCCTCTTTACGTGTTCACTGAAGTCATTCATGGAAGTCCCAGATCTACTTTTAATCTTCTTGTGCCACACCATTGTTACAAAAGAATCTTTTTCAGTTCCTCTCAGCAGGCTTGTGACGCCACTGGGCTACAAACGTAGGACAGATTTCCTCTGGGCCCTAATGAGTTCCTCTTGTTATCCACGGTTTCCCTAGAGTTCCCCCCTCCCGTCTCTTTTGCTTGTGTTAAATGTTGTGCATTATGTATTCGGCATAGCTGTAAGAGATAATATTTCCTTCCTCCTAACTTCAGCCTGCTCTTTGTTCCTAAGTGAAGGCAGACTCAATAACATCAGTAGCCCATTGTCATTCACCCCATGCTACAGCTGCCTTCACCTTCCAAACACTGGGATTTGTGAACAGAAAGTTTCTAAAAACTCAAATGTATAAATTACAGGTTCCCTCAAACAATTGTAAGTTACATGAGCAAGCAGAGACCTAAGGCACTACTAGGGGTTACCCTACATTCTCACTCAGCTTCTCTCCATTTATGCACAGATAAACATTTCCAGGCATATGCGTCCACACCAACATAATGTAAATCTACAGACATAAAATGCTGATGTTTCTAATATGTTGCTCTGGGTACCAAATAACATTTTAGTTTTGCCAGCTATTCTTCAAAATATTTAACAATTAAAAAAAATATTTTGACACATGTGTGAGAAGCAAACGAGAAGGCTCTGAGTGAGGCAAGAGGAAGAAGAACATGACAACATGTTGTCCTAATCACCTTCACCAGTCTTCCTTTACGAACAGGAGGTAATTGTCATCTAGAGAACAGCTAGTTTATGAACCTATATTCCTGCCTCACATCAGCAGATATGAGAGCACCACACCCTACTGAGCACACAGCAGCCTATATGAAGGAGCTGAAAATATCTTTTAGATACTTAATATGAATTTTTGTGAGTACCTACCAAAAACATTTTATTTTCTATTGGATCCTGTTTTGATCAGCATGCAGAAAACAGCAAATATATTGCACAAATATGCCAGGTTGGGTGGGCCTAGCAAATATGCATATTTTGTTGCAGGCATACCATTGGTGATTTGCTTTGAAAATTTGACCCTTATTATTATTGTCATCATTATTTGTATTAGAATAGTGCTTAGAGGCCCTAACTAAAATTGGGACACCATTGTGCAATGAACTATAGGTACATAAATTAAAAACTTTAATCTAAAATGAGTGAAAGAAAGTGGCACCCTGTTTTACAGGTGGGGAACTAAGGGAGAGTAAGTGATTTAACTACGGTGCCCAGATAGCAAGTATGAAAAATGGGGACAGAGTGTGGGGGGTAATAGGTGCCTATATATGAAAAAGCCCCGAATATCAGGACTGTCCCTATAAACTTGTCACCCTAGATTTAACCAAGGTCATACAGGAAGGCTGTGAGAGAGCATGGAACTGAATTCAGTTCTCCTATATCCCAGTCCAGTGCCTTAGCCACAAAACCATTCCTTCCTTTAACTTTATTAGATTGGAGACAGTAGTTCTAGTATAGCTGGAGAAATATTATGTATTAGCATGACAGAGGACCATGCACTTGGTGCTGTACATAGCCCAGAAGAAATGGGCATCGGGCTTGAGAATTTTACTATCATAGGCCTTGATCCTGTATTCCGATCCTTGCAGACAAACTCCTGTGCACACCAGAATTCCCCTGAAGTTAACGACTTTGTATGGAAGCAAGTATCTGCTCAGATTGCTGCATCAGGGCCTACGAAAGAAAGCCTTAGTCCCAATTAAACATAAAGAAACAGGCCATACTATGGTGGAGATGCACAGCAGTACCATAGTTATGGGCTTTTTGTGCTAGTTTTACATTACCGATAGCAGTTACATGGGAAAGAGTAACATTAATTGGCTTCATGGGGAAAAAAATATTTTTAAATGAAGGATTTTCAAGAGAAGGTTCAGCCTTTTCCTTCCAAATGCTAATGTAGCTGTGAGCAGTGCAGCTGTCTAGGAGGCAAGAGTTTTTGCAATATTTAGAATTCAATAAGGATGTCATCGGGTGTGTTTGAACTTCCCTTTTAGTGCCTGGATGTTTGTACTGGCGATATCCTAATCTTGCAGGTCCAGAGCCAAATTTTATCTGTAGGAAAAAGAATCTTTGTCTCATACCACATCCTCTCTTGCAACACAATTCACATGTAGTTGTTTTGCCAAATATTTCAAAATGCTAAGTAACATCCCTTTCACTGACTCTCAGTTAAATCAAGTAACAGAATGCATATATGTAGTGTTTCTTGGATTCAGGTCACAGACTTGCATGGGGTTACTGACTGCATTTGTTTCAGTTTGTCCAGTTCCTCTTACCTCTCAAGCCCACTTGCCATAGTTCCCCCCTCGGGGGAGGAGAGCTGGATAACTTTGTTTAGCCCACATGTAGACAAAACACAAAAACATCTGTTTTTTATGTACTGTTTGTCATTCAGCCTTTATGGGGAGGAATTAGCTATTGGCAAGCAAAGTTGAGATGTGACTGATTTATAAACAAAAGCAAAGAGTGACAAATTCTGATATAGCGGGAGATGAAGGAAGAATAGGCCTGATCCAAATGAGAGGTTTTCCATTGGCTTCACTGAGCATTGGGTCAGGTCCTAAGAAAAAGGAATTGAATCCCTTCTGAGGAGAAGGAAAGAGGAGCTGATTTACTGTGTGCTTTCTGAGTAGTGAGCTAGAAAGTTGAAAATTATTCCCAGAGCTAAAAGATCAAACTGACCTTTCTGATTTCTCAGGTAGGTTTTACCATACATACCTTTTCACAAACATACACTTACACCTTCTGATCCATTCTTCTATTTCTTTGAAAGAAGAAGTGTTTCAGCTGTTGCAGAGAACAAACAAAATTATTCACAGTTTTGGATACAGGTGTTATAAGAGAAGTTAGCTAGAAATGGGCCATTAGGGAGCGAGTCCATGGGAAAGTTTTCAGGAGAGACATTGAAGATCATACTAGAAAAGGAACCACTTGCTACTAATCAACTGAGACGGCAACTATTCAAAAGCAGCAGTTCAGGGAGTAAGTGAGAAAGGGTATGCAATTTACACAGAATTTCTTTTACAAAAGTGAATGTAGAGTAAAATACCTGTCCAGATGGGCAGTTCCTATCTCTTCAAGCAAATATTGCCATTACTACTCAAAGAATTAATCCAGTTCCACTTTAAATGGGGGAAATACATCCCACACGCCCCATTTTCTCTCCTTAAATGTCCCCGTTATAGACCTTTAAAATCAATTTGGCAAAAAAAGATGGCAAAGGCAAAAATAGAAGTAAGTCAAATGAATTAGTTCAAGAGGAAGCTGCACACATTTTTAGAAGCTGGACTGCCCAAGGTTGCAGTCACAAACTAGACTTTTGGGTTAGATGTTTTGAGCAATAGCATGGATTGTATTTCCTAGAATGATAAAGAATTATGAGCTTCATATTTCTCTCCAGTTCCTTAATTACTAGATATTCTTTTCCTGCTTCTCATGCAAAACTATCAATACAGGGTATATGATACCACCTTTCTAGAGTACAAGCAGTATACAGACCATAGAGGGCTTGTGTACACAGAGTGGCAAAACAGACCAGTGGGATGTTATTTGTAAAACTAACTTGATGCGCTCTGACTGCCCCATGTAGACCCTGCTGGCATGCTTTAAAAGGGATCTTGTTCACATTAACACAGTCCTTCCTCTCCCTTGCACCTTGTGGAGGCATTCATACATGTGCCAAATGGGTGTAAAACTCTACCACCAATGTGAGTGGAGGGGTGGAATAAGGAGAAGATAAGTGAAGTCTCCAGCACACATTTTTGTGTTCATTAAAGACTGCCTTTTCAGCCTGAAATTATCTCATATGCACATGGACAGAGAAATAGAGGGTGTTAAATAGTCAAAAGACAGACTAAAAGCCAATTTAATTTTTTTTAAAAACCTCATGATTTTTGGGCTAATCTCATGATTTTGAGGGCCTGACTCATATTTTTGATCTCTTGAGGTTGTCAATACTATATATAGCCAGCAGTTATTTATTACAAAACAAATGTACTTTGGTTCAAGTGTGTTGCAGCATGAATATCATATGACAAGGTTTAGAGAGAGCTTGTTATTTCAACAGAGCAAAGTAGTCTCTGTCTTAATAAAATGATAACATTATTCATTTAGCTTTTGCACTCCCATGTGATCAGTCTAAAGATTTAGGGCCAGACTGTACAACGCTTACCTTGGTGAGCATTTATTCATGTAAGTAGTACCAATAAGCATTATACAGTTGGGCCTATGTTTCTGAAGCAGGTATCGTACTAAATAGAAGAGTCTGTCAGGACACTGAGAAAGAAAAACATTTAGAGATTATTCTGGAAACAAAACTGAAATTATGAATCCAAGCAGTGATGATGTGATCTTGGAGATGATGTACCACAAAGCAAAGGGGACTAGGATCGATCTCATTTATGGGGAAGAGTTAAGCGAGTTCAGTTTCTTACCAGTGAAAAAGGAACTATTTCAAGATGACCCAATAAAAGGTTTTCATAAGAATTGAGAAAATAAAGAGATTGATAATGTTGAGGAATTTTTACATTGCTAAGGGATTGATAATTTATCAGGAATTTTCTAGATATTCAGAAAACAAGGAGTAAATACGAACTTAATGTTGTTGAGCTAGATATGCAGTGTTGTATGTGATGAGAAGTCCTCAGAAAGGGCGATTAAAATCCTATTTATTGCCCAAATCGAATCTCTCTTTTACTAGAAAAAAGTGGAAGGTTGTCTCGAAATCCAACATTTCTGGTGGTCCCTGGAGCACTTGCATGGTGAAACATACTAGTATTTAATGAACACTATTTGACTTTGTCAAGGTTGAATCCCCACTCTGTCACTCCAAATGCAGAAAGTCGGAGCCAGCAAGGATTCTAAAAATTAATACTTGCCACTACAGGCTTGTATTAAACTCCCAAGGTTGCAGCTTCTCTCTGACCTTGACTTGGTAAATGCTGCCACCACCCAAATGCAAAAAAACCCAAACCCTTGGACCGAGGAAGGAACACTTGGGAATTTCTCCTTGAGGAATTTCTCCCTAAAGCCCTTTCACCCCTCCACCCCCCGGGGAAGAACTGTGAAAGAAAACAACGGAAATTAGCTGTAGCTACCAGCTAATCAAACAGCATATGCACAAACTTCTTAGGACACAAAAATCCAAATCCTTCTTAAAAAAGGAAAATTTTATTAAAACAAAAAGGAAGAAAATACATCTGGAACTTAGGCTGCTGTTAGATTTTAAAAAAGCAATTTCAAAAATTAAGCAGCCAAAATAGCTTTCTTGGGGTTTCAACTTAAAGTTTACAAGTAAAAAAACATCTGGAGTTAGCACAGAGGAGATCCACAAGCCAAAATAAAGAATAAACCTGATCACATTTATCTAAACATTCCCTATCCAAATGATTCCTTCTAGGTATCATACCTGGTTGAAACCTTACACAGCATTCCTGCTTATAGCATTGCTGCTCTGTCTGAAGCCCAGAGAACAACAGACAAAGGGAAAGTTTCTTTCCCAATTTCAAAAGTTCTAGCCTTCCCATAGGCTCTTTTGGGCAGGTGCCCACTCCTTTTCTTTTACCTGTGGGTTTGTTAACCCTTTACAAGTAAGGCAAGCAGAGAACAGACACCAAGAGGGATTTTACAGCTAACTGGCTGGCTGGGTGTTCATAAAAGGGAGCTACCCCCCACTTCATTTATTACAGACTTGCTACATAGCTTGTTGAATAACGCAGAGAGCTATTCACTGAATACTGTATTCATCCAAAAAGAGGAATATTTGTCTAATTTATTCAGCAAATATCTGACTGTTATAAAGCTTCAAAGGGCATGATGCTCACCACATGGGGTCAGGAATGATTTTTATCTCAAATTTACAGCTTTGTACAATTGACATTCAAGGAGAGTTCCCCTTACCCCCCAACTTCCTCTGACAGATCAGGTGTTAGCCAGTGCTAGAGGCAGAATTCTGGACTAGATGGACACCAGTGATCTAATCCTATATGGCAGATCCTATACTCTAATGTTGAAGTGTTCTCTTGTCATAGGCAACCTGCAAACACTGTGAAATAAAATAGTCATTATCGGTTTTTATTATTTAGATACCAGCAGTGCCCACAGCATGCCAGGCACTTTCCAATCACAGAGGAAGACAATCCTTGCCCTGAAGACACAGACTAAATAAAATAATGTCTGCTGTAGGGAGAGGAAAAGGATACAATATATAAGCAGAGTGATCAGAATGAAAATACCTTATGAGTGCCCTGTTTGGTTTTGTATTTAAAAGTTAGATATACTAAATTCTCAGTTCCTACCCTCTACACAATTTACCGGTCTCTCTCTCTCTCTCTCGTATATCAGTTCCCAGCTTCAGTACCGGTGTCGTTATGTCCCTCCTGTCATATATAGTTGTTCATTCATTAGGAAAATTTATCCCTGTTTACCTAAAAATGTCTTTTCTTCAAGTAATAAGGTCCACAGATCCATTACAATGGGTACTTCAGCATGCTGGCAGTTTGAAGGCAAAATCAGACCTGTCAGTCACTGGCAGCAGGGAAATGCCCCCATCTCCTTAAGTTTCCTCCAGGAGATATAACTTGCACATCCAGTGTAGAATACTGTGTTACTGTCTCTTTAAAATTAGTCATGCATATTCGAGGGCCTCCCAATATAAGGGGTCTTTCACATTATATAGACACACTCAGGGTCTACATACTCAGAGTCTATAGGAGCCATCTTGTCGTGTAACTAATAAAGAGTTCTGGTTTAAACTTTATCTCCCTGGTCTCACTGTGGTTCCTGAAGACAGAGACTGCAGGATACTCAGAAGCAAGACACACTCAGCTTTCTAACTGTGCTAGGAAGCACAACAGCCAGAATATAAGCATCCGAAGAAGTGGGCTGTAGTCCACGAAAGCTTATGCTCTAATAAATTTGTTAGTCTCTAAGGTGCCACAAGTACTCCTGTTCTTTTTGAGAATAATTCCAGTCTACTTTCTTAAGTTATAGACTGTTTTAAATGTACTTTGAAGAAATACAATGAGTTCTCTTATAGCAGGACAGGATAAATTCCACCTACTGACAACAAACCCAAATCCTTCAGTGTCAATTTCCATCTCTATTCCGGATGATCCATTTGTCTTCAGGGTGGGCAAGATCTGTGGACTAATATTCAAGTAAGCCTGGATAAATTTTCCTATTCTTTTTTGTAAGGTCCATAGAGCTGTTACAATGGTATTTTCATAGCAGTGGGAAGTGAGGTCATCCTTTAAAAACGGACATCCAAAATGAGGAAGATTATATATAATTTCCCCTGGGCACTAAAGTTTGGAGAAGACTTCTGCCAAAAGAAAGGAATGGCATTAGCTAAGACTGGATAATCAATATGCAGAATTTGGTGAAATTTATGTATGGATAGTCATGAAGTCATCTAGCACATCTCAATACAGGAGATAAAACAACTCAGCCCTGAGGTTGTCATTGCTCCTAAGGATGGCACATATCTTGAATTTACTTAGGGAATGAATGTTATGATAGGTGTGAGGACTAGAAATCTGAATTAAAACTACAATACTGGGTCTTGTTAAACAAAGGTCCCAACTTTGGGGAGGAGGGGGAGGAAAACCCTCATCTGATAGGAGATAGTAGCCATTGTGAAGCCTAGTCTAATGGACAGGAAGTATGATGACACCTCCTGAAGTGGTTTAATCTGTGTCATGCTGTAAGGAACGGGATGAGATTCCAAGATCATACTGCATGACCTTGCAAGGTTGGAATAATGTTGATGCCCTAGGGAAATAGTTAATATTGGGATCTGTACAGAGTTTCCTTTTCTTGAACCTGCTGAGAACATTATATCATAGAAAGTTGATGTTTTTGTTTGAGCATTCTACATTATACACCTCTGTAGCCATAGGACAAAAAGGGCGGTGGCAGGGGGAGTTAGTGGGTTACAGATTGTTGTAATAAACCATAAATCCAGTGTCTTTATTATGATCATGATTCTTAGTGTCTAGCAAAGTTATGAATTTCAGCTCCCAGACTTGTCTTTTGAAAGTGTTGTGCAGGTTTCCTTTGAGGATGAGGAGTGATAGGTCAATATAGAGTGACCAGGACACACCAACTCAAAGTGGCACCAGACCCTGCCAGAGCACCAGACGCAAATCCTGCAAACTTATCTCCACTGCTACAATAATCAATACCCCGCATAACACTAGGTTTACCATATGTCCTAGTTTTCCCAGACACTGCCTCTTTTTGAGACTCTGTTCTCTGTCTGGGAAGATTTTTTAAATAAGAAATGTCTGGATTTTTTCAGAGCCCCAATTGGTCTGCTCTTCAATTGGTCCCTCCCTTGCATCAGCAGCTGATTGGTCCATTCCCCTGCAGCCACATTCCCCTGAAGCTGCTGGATCTCACCCATACAGGCCCTGATTCCCAGCCTTGGGAAGGAAGTCCTGCAGGGAGGCACTGACTGACCACTGTCGCTGAGTCCTGGGTTTGCACCAGCCACCCTGCCACCTGGACCGAGAGCATCACTTCTCTGCACCCCCTGTGAGTACCCCCACCACATGTACCCTCTCCAGATCCCTCAACTGTACCCCCATTCAAGCTCCTCCTTCCCCCATCCAGTGCACTAAATGCCCCAATAACAAATAGGTGGGTGAAATCAGACAATCACTACGCTCTCAAATGAACTCACAGAGGAAAATATATAGACAAAAACACCATATCACCTGTGAGTGAACACTTTTCACAAAACGATCACTCTATAGCTGACCTCTCAGTCCTCATTCTCAAAGGAAACCTGCACACTTTCAAAAGACATGCCTGAGAGGTTAATTCATAACTTTGTGAGACACTAAAAATCATGGACTGAACAGAGACACTGGGTTTATGGCTTATTACAACTATCTGTAACCCACTACACTCCCTCCACCCCCCTTTGTCCTTTTGAGTACAGGGGTGCTAATGGGCCACTTTGCATTGAAAGGTCCCTTAGCTTATGTGCTAACTACTTATGCTAAACTATCTGCTAGACTTCTGTTTAGCTGTGACATTGAGTGTGTTTCCCAGACACTCCCAGGAAGAGCTCTGTGTAGCTTTAAAACTTGTCTCTCTCACCAACAGAAGTTGGTCCAATAAAAGATATTATCTCACCCACCTTGTCTTTGGTTTAACATGTCAGTTAAACTATAGACTTTGCACCTGACAACAGACTAACCTCTATTTGTTGACTTCTCTTTTGGGGTCCATGACAGCAATAATAACCTGATCCAAATATTCAGTTTAGGCCTGTGTGGTCCTGGATGGAGGGCTGGTTTTGCAATAGCATAGGTCTGTTTTGAGATAGACATCTAACCAGGCTGGATAAAAAGCAATGACTTCTTTAAAAACTAAACAAAAATGAATTTTGAATTTAAATTTGATTTTTGTATTTAAATACATAAAAGCTAAAAATAACCTTATTTAAAATTAAATTTGAATTGACAACCCAGGCGAAGGCCTAAACTTGTTATCTATTACAATCCTTTAAATTAATTACAAAAAATAATATTAAGCAGTACATATTTTCAGAAGTTTTAAAGAAATTCAGACCACTGATGTAGTGAAGTTACTAGCTAAGCATCTGGAACCAGAGTTTGCTCAAGTGCTAAACCAGCTTTTGACAGCAGATGCAGAGACGATAGTTTCTTCTTTTCAGTTTTGTTCAACTAGTTCAGTTCAATGACTAGGTTATTCAAAGCTAAGAAATGAATTGGGATTTGAAAAGTAGAAACGCTTGTTTTCCTTTTCCAGTCTATGAATAAAAACTAGGTGTGAGAAGATGAAAACTACTACTTCTAAAATCTTGAAGGACATGATGACCAGAAACAATCAGTTCAATTCACTAACCACACAAAATACTAACTTTGTTTAACAAATCAGTTAATTGTCAATGCAAAATATGTTTTAATAAACTTTATGTATCCAGGACACTTAAGATAGCATTTAATTTTTTAGTAAATAAAACTGTTTTTGTGCATTTTTAATTGAATTTGAGCTTTCATTCAAATAGAGCTTGATACAAACTGCACGTAAAAAGTTCATCATCTAGAAAATAAGAAATACATTATTCATCATTTTCCAATATAAAAATGTAAACATTAAGAATTTGAATAAATGAAAGTTAAACTTAGTCTTGGAATGATTAGATTTTTATCTGTAAATGTTGGTAAATGTCAATTTCACCATGCACACAGATTGACTGGAAAAAAATATTTCCATTGATAATAATCAAAATTGATGCAAAGGCAAAATAAGAAAAATGCTGCTTGAGAACTTATTAGTTTGATTTAAGGATATTTACTTTGGATATTTTGACATGTGATTTTGACAATTTGTGTTTTAACAATTATAACACTTTAACTTTTTGAATCTCAGTGTCTACTATCATAAAATAATTGTCTGAACACCCCATAGCGTCCCACCACTGTGAAAATTTAAATCAATATTGAAAACAATGCTTCAATAAACAATATTATCTGTCAAAACCATATACAAATAAAAATTGAATTATTTCAAGCCTAGTTAAGCTTTATAATTGCTTAAATAAGTATATATGTGTATCCTGGTTAGACAAAAGTAGCACCATCTTTATTGTAGAGCCTATATTTAATTGCAAATCAGCCTGTTTTAATGATTACCAACCAATGAGAAGCAACCTTTCTTTAGGAAAATAACTGAAGTCCAAATGTAAAACACGATTAAAATCAATTATTTAAATCAAGGTTTCCTGTTTGCTGATTAAAATCGATTAATTAATAGCTTTGATTTAAATCAATCCATGCTGCATCTGACGATCCAACGTTAGGTTAATCAGGCCTGAGAGCCAAAAAGGCATAAATAGCATGACTGCCATGCTCGTGTTCCTATCTTTTGTATTCTGCAGAGCAGTGGAAAATGTGGGAAGATATATAGCAGGCACCTTGCCCAACTTTCCTAGAGGTCATACACCACTTCACATCCTAGGTCCTGACACAGAGAGGCTACTGGGCACTTTATTTATGGTTTTCAGGTGCAAATAAATCTGCAGCCTAACAAACTTACTTATGTCAAGTATCAGAGGGGTAACTGTGTTAGTCTGGATCTGTAAAAAGCAACAGAGGGTCCTGTGGCACCTTATAGACCAGGGGTCAGCAACCTATGGCATGTGTGCCAAAGACGGCATGTGAGCCGATTTTTAATGGCACGCTGCTGCCTGCCGGGGTCACAGCCGCTGTCCCCGCTCAGCCCACTGCTGAACCCAGGCCAGCAGCGAGCTGGGCAGGGCCGGTGGCCAGGACTCCGGCAGGCAGCAGCGTGCCATTAAAAATCCTGCCCGGCCCAGCCTGCTCTTTGCCCACCGCCCACCACTCTCTCCTGCGGGGGCAGGGGGCAGAAGCTTGGTCTTGCCACCTGCTGCTGCAGGGCAGCCTCCACAAGCAGCCAAACTCCCTCCTCCCCCACCTCTTCCCCCAGTGTATTGGGTTCCTGCCCCTCTTCCTCTCCCTCCCTGCGGCCGAACAGCTGATGGCCCTGGAGAGGGAGGGGGAGAAGCAGAGCCGGAACCACAGCCACAGCGCGCTCACTGCTCCGGAGAAGAAGCGGGGACGGGGCCTTGAGGAAGGAGGGTGGAATCAGGGCATATCCCCTCCAGCCCCCTGCCGTGAGCCGCTCAGGGCAGGGGGCTGGGAGCATCCCCACGAATCCAGCCCACACCCCCAGCCCCCTGCCCTGACTCCTGAGCTCCCCACACACCCCCACCCCTCTGCCTGACCCCTGCACTCCCCTCACACACACCCAGCCCCCTGCCCTGACCCCTGCACCCTCCACAACCCCAGCCCTGACTCCAGCACTCCCACCAATACCCAGCTCCCCCACACTCCATGCCCTGACTCCTGCACCCTCCTCACACACCCATCCCCCCGCCCTGACTCCTGCACCCCCCCACATACCCAGCCCCCCCACACTCCATGCCCTGACTCTTGCACCCCCCACATCCCCATCCCCACCCTGAGCACCAAATGGAAGCTCCTGCACCCCCCCCCCCACCTTCCCACCTGTACCCCTCACACCAAATGGGAGCTGCCCAGGTAAGCACTCCACACCCAAACCTCCTGCCCCAACCCTGAGCCCCCTTCCTCATTCTAGCTCTTGGCCAGACCCTACACCCCAACCCCCAGCCTGCTCCTTCACCTCCAGCCCTGTGCACAGTGCATTCCCACCCTCAGCTCAGTGCAGAGAGAGAGAGGAAGAGAACGGGCTAAAAACAGGGAGAAGGTAGGTACCCACTCTATGTGGGCAGGGCTGGGACCCCAGACCGGCAGTGGGTTGAGCGGGGCCGGCAGCCGGGATCCTGGCTGGCAGGAGCCGGTGGACGGAACCCCAGACCGGCAGCAGGCTGAGCTGCTCAGCCCGCTGCTGGTCTGGGTTCCCAGCCGCCGGTCCCGCTCAGCCCACTGCCAGTCTGGGGTTCTGGCTGCCGGCCGCTTGCCAGCCGGGGTCCCAGCAGCAGGCCCTGCTCAGCCCGCTGCTGGCCTAGGTGAATGGAACCCCAGGCCGGCAGCAGGCTGAGCGGGCCACCGGCGTAAGATCAGCATTTTAATTTAATTTTAAATGAAGCTTCTTAAACATTTTGAAAACCTTGTTTACTTTACATATGACAATAGTTTAGTTATATAATATATAGACTTATAGAGAGAGACCTTCTAAAAAAATGTTAAAATGTATTACTGGCACGCGAAACCTTAAATTAAAATGAATAAATGAAGACTCGGCACACCACTTCTGAAAGGTTGCCGACCCCTGTTACAGACTAACAGACGTATTGGAGCATAAGCTATCATGGGTGAATACTTACTTTGTCATGCATCTGACGAAGTGAGTATTCACCCACGAAAGCTTATGCTCCAATACATCTGTTAGTCTATAAGGTGCCACAGGACTCTTTGTCACTTCAGACTTACTTATAATGACCAAGAGATTCCGGGAGTAAGAGCTACTCTTAGTGGCAAGTCATGGTAATTCATGACAATGAATAGTCACTAGGCAAAGGCAAACCAAATGACAATGACTCTATTGCCTGGTGGTTAGCATACTCACAGAAAAGGTAGGTGACCCAAGTTCTAGATCCTGCTCTAACGACTATTTAGTTAAAAAGGGGGAACCACTTCAACAGGAGAGATTGAGAAAGACAGATAAGAGAATGTCCCCTAGCCCTGTTGTTAGGGCACTCTCTTAAAATGTGGAAGTCCCAAATTCAAATCCCTTTTTCACATCCCACGGAGGGCAGAACCCAATCTGGATCTCCCATGTATAGGTGAGTTCTCTAACCATACATCTTAAGATTATAAGGGAGGCCTCCTCCCTGGCCATGTTCTGAATCTAGT
Source organism: Trachemys scripta elegans (assembly GCF_013100865.1). Taxonomy (NCBI): domain Eukaryota; kingdom Metazoa; phylum Chordata; order Testudines; family Emydidae; genus Trachemys; species Trachemys scripta. The sequence goes on from NC_048298.1 coordinate 77,135,281, forward strand.
CCTCCTTTGCTTATCAAAATGCCCCAAAATGAAAATGAAAAAGTTTTGGATTGGGTTGAAACAAAACATTTCATTTTGATCTGACTTGATATTTTTGTGACTACTCAATTCGCCAACATTTTTGAGAGACATCTGTGATGTTATCTGATTAAAATATGACCATATAGATCATTGTTGCAACCACTGTTATATATTTGCAATAAATCTTGTACAAAATGTGGCATGTAAGATGTCTATGCAAAGGTTATGATTTGCTGGTTATGATTATGCTATCTGTATCATTTTTGTATTTGAAGTTATGGGTATTGGCTCTATAACTGGATTTCAAATGTTTGCTCCTGGGGTAATGTCTGCAAGGTAATTAGCCAGCGCATCTTGAACGGACTATTCAAATTGATGGCCCATCAAAAGGACACTTAACTCACAATGGACCATGGGAGATGCCCATCCAAACTGAATGGACTTTCCTGTGGACATTCCATCTGAAGTATAGGTAATGGCTTCCTGCTATGACTAAGCGAAATCAGGCATGGACAGGTGACTTTCCCATGTGATTCCAAACTTCCATCTTTTACCTGTAATTTTCCACTAGCTGTGCTGAGGGCTTTGTTTGAAACAAATGGGTTTCCCTCTACATGGCAGAAGCTAAAAAAGGGCCCTGGAAACACCTCCATTTTGCCTCTTTCCTGCTCAAACCTCTGGACTATGGACTTATATTAATGGGAGCATTCTAACCAAGGGACTGAGGCCTTTCCAATGATTTGGAAATAACCAGAGATTTACCAAGCCAGCAGTTTATTCCATCACTGCTACAAGCCTGAACCAAGAACATTTTATTGTATGTATTTGACTCCTTTAACCGATTTTAAGTCTCACTTTTCTTTCTTTTTATAAACAAACCCTTAGATTTTAGATACTAAAGGATTGGCATCAGCATGATTTTTGGGTAAGATCTGAGTTATATATTGACCTGGCTGGTCCTTTGGGATCAGAAGAAACTTTTATTTGATGAGACTGGTTGTAAAGAACCACTCATCTTTAAATCCAGTGTTTTTGGGGGTGATACAAGGACTGGAATACTAAGCAAATGGCTTTTATGACTTCTTGTTAGCCAGTGTGGTGAAACTGAAGTTTACTTTTCTTGCTGGTTTGGTATATCTCATGGGAGAATAACCTCTAGTGTCATGCACTCTGGTTCTACTTCCCCAAGCCCTAAAGGGTAGTTCTTGGGCCCCCATAACCTGTAAGACCTTGGCCCATGATTGCATGGCTCCATCTTTTAGGTCCCCAGAGACCTCTTAAAAACAACTGTTAGGAATAGGGGATTCTGCAACATTTTAGTAACTAATTCAACAAGGAGTCTGGTGGCACCTTAAAGACTAACAGATTTATTTGGCCATAAGCTTTCGTGGGTAAAAACCTCACTTCTTTGGATGCATAGAGTGAAAGTTACAGATGCAGGCATTATATACTGACACATGGAGAGCAGGGAGTTACTTCACAAGTGGAGAAGCAGTGTTGACAGGGCCAATTCAATCAATAAATAATTAGTAACTAATTGTTAGTTTAAGTACAAATCAGCTTAACCTTGCATGACAACTGTGGTACTCCTACAAAATCTTATTTGTTGCGTGTGCTTAAAAAGTTCCTGACCTCAGTGACTTTTATTGTTTAATGGCTATTGCAGCATCAAACTTGGGCCTCATTTTCTTTGACAATGTACCCAATTATTGTAATGGTGATAGTTTTATTGTATTCCCAATTATTATAACTATAATTGTTTGCATTTGTGTTTAGATTATATCTGGTGTTTAGTCAATTGTAATGGTTTTAGTTATATTCACCTGGTTATAATTGTTTGGTTTGTTTGCAACAGATCACTTGTGCCCTACAACAACAACAACAACTGTAATAATCATAAATAAAGGGGCAGAGTGTTGTAGGAACAGCCCACCTGGTCAGCAGTTCTAAATATAATTTTTCATTCCATCATTGTCCTATTAGTAATCCTAACCGTTATGTTGGTTCTGCCTTAAAACAATTACATAAAGTGTGACCCATTCATATGGGATGCACCAAAATGCCCTATCTACTTTGGAACACAAAGTGTTTTGGATAATTTTGGGTAATATTAAGGTTTTAATGCATTTATTAAAACAAAGGAAAAGATCTCTGTTTGATACTTACCAATATGACTGGATGCAGTATGTTTCCAGCACTGAAAAACCAGACTTGTTAATTGGGGAAATAATTGTAAAAATAGCACATCAACAGTCTCTGGAGGCAAAGGTATGAAAGGTTAGCCCACTCCCCATATTACACATGGGATCACTCTGGCTGCCTCGAACCACAAGCCAGTGGGCCAGGGAGGGAGAAAAACTATTGGACACTAGAGGTTGCACCGAATGGACTCCTCAAAAGTGGGTATGCCTCACCTTACCTGTTGCCCCAGAGCCTTGTAGTAAAAATGTTTCATTGGAATCATGTATGTGGGATAAATTAAATAATGACACCAAAGTATTGTACAATGGACAATGTGTATGTATTCACTTGTGGGAGGAAGTATTTTGAAAGGATGGAAGTGTTAGCAACCCCCCAGTAGATAAAAGTAAATGCAATGTCAGTACTGTTTTTACTAGAAATCACACTTACTATTCTATTTACCGCGGCCAAAAAGGTCCCAGCTAACACTAACAGCTGAGCTGGCCGACTTCTTGATTGACCTTGAAATTAAATGGCAAGATCTTACTGATAGCCTAATTAAAAGCAAAAAAGTGACCAAATTTTTAGAACAGACAGATGACCAAGTAGGAAATCGGACTATTCATATTATACATGCCAATGGGGACGTGTTATGAATTGCCACCACAGAGAAACAAATTACAACCTACCACTGGTATGATATATTCTCTGAATGGTCCCCAACTACCACTGGCATCCTATCAGTAATGCTACACCCCTTAATAGTAGTCTTGATATTAAATTGAATTTGTATAATTGGTATGTGTGGCATGTGTTTTCAAATAAAAAGAATGTACACTAAATTGGAATCACAAACGCATGTTGCCTCACAGTACCTCTCTTAAACAGGTTAAAAAGAAAGTGACACTAACGATTATATAAATATTGTAGTGTCAAAAGGGGGATTATGTAGGGATATTAAAGAAGGTAGTTACAGTGATTCCCTCAAGTGATAGTGACCCCTCCATAATTTGTCCCTCACACTTTAAAATCCAACAGTTTCACCAAGTACAAAAATCTCTTGGGTCTTCTGTTAAAACTTGTAAGCTACTGTCTGTAGCAGGGGTAGGCAACCTATGGCACACATGCCGAAGGCAGCACGCGAGCTGATTTTCAGTGGCACTCACACTGCCCAGGTCCTGGCCACTGGTCCGGGGGGCTCTGCATTTTAATTTAATTTTAAATGAAGCTGCTTAAACATTTTAAAAACCTTATTTACTTTACATACAACAATAGTTTAGTTACATATTATAGACGTATAGAAAGAGACCTACTAAAAACGTTAAAATGTATTACTGGCACGCGAAACCTTAAATTAGAGTGAATAAATGACGACTCGGCACACCACTTCTGAAAGGTTGCAGATCCCTGGTCTGTAGAAACCATTGATTGTATCTGTCCTGTAAAAGATACTTTATTACTATGTAAAACTTACAAACAAGTTAACTGACTTTGTTCTTGAAGTAATTGATACAATGTAAACAAATGCTATCAGCCATTAAGTGACTTTCACTTCATTATAACAGCAAGGGCTCCTAGGAACAGACCCCCACCCTCTGTGATTAAAGGGCCGGGAGTCTCAAATGAATTAGCACACACCCGAAAGTGGTGGAGACACTAAATTAAAATATGGTTAAGATATGGAATGTATGTTGATGAATGCTTGATGTACATGAATGGTTAGGGAGGTGCCACCCTAAAAAGGGAGTATCCATCGGCTGAAGAATGTGTCAAGTAGGACCACCAGACAACCCCCCCGCTCCCCGGAGGTAAACTGGGATCCACCCCATCACCTGGTAGGATGACAAATACAAACTTTGGCCAGTGTGGAGCCACCAGGAATGTGCCACTTTGGACAGGAATGTGCCATCTGCTGATTGAGTCAGCAACAGCAGGATGAAACAGCTTCCATAAACTAACATAGGAATTAATTCCTATAAGAATGGACTCTAAAGACTGAGGACTTTGAGTCTCTGGTTCTGCTGCCAAACCTCCAGGAGCATCAGGTGCACCTGACACAAACTTGGCTCCATCCTCATGACCAAGATACCTGGCCAGTAACTTGGCTTGAGCAACTTCTAGGCTGGTAACTATAACACCTATACAGAACTTGAATAAATGATTGTGTGAATAAATAAATATATATGTGTGTGTGTGTGTGTGTGTGTGTGTGTGTGTGTGTGTGTGTGTGTATAAGAAATAAGTAGTGATAGGAATAAGTAGTCAAACAACGTTGTTTACTCTTATCTTTTGCTTTATCGTGATATTTACAATAAATGTGGCATCTTTGCCTTATCCCTCTTAATAAGATCCTGCTGGTTTTTATTCTATTGGTATAACATTTTCCCCTGTTGTATTTAGGATTGCCAACATTCTAATCCCTGAAAAGCGAAAACCTCTGCCTCACCCCTTCTCTCAGCGCTGTCACTCGCTGTCCATCCCCACCCCTGTTGCTCACTCTCCCATCCCATGGGATTCACCCACCACCTGCAGAGCAGGGTTGGGAGCAGCTGATGTGAAGCCTGCCCGCCTGCCCAATCAGGGCACAGTGGGGCCCGGCAGCGGTCAGTCCCCAGAGTGAGGGGCTAGGGTGGGGAAATCAGGGCACAGTGGAGCCGGAGGGTAGTCCCTGGAGCAAGGGGCCACAGTGGACGGAGGGGCATTCCCTGGCCTACTTTGGAGCCCAGTCCAGGAGCCAGCCAGTTCTCTCTGTCAGGCTGGGGGGCAGGAAGAGCAGCAGCTGCTAAGCAGAGCCGCTCCTCCAGGCTCCAGCAGCAGCTGCCTCTCTTCCTGCCCCCCCCCTTGTCCCTGCCCAATTTCCCTTTTCGACCGGATGTTCTGGTAAATAAACAGACACCTGTCAACCCTAGTTGTACTTCAGACTGCTTCAGATTGCCATGTTACCTGTAGTCCTTCCTACAGTCTCTGGCAGGCACCATGCTTCTAAGTCAATTTTTCTTATGATTCTGAATACCTTCAGCTTTCTGTAAAGTTTCCCATTATATCACTAAGATAGATCAGATGCTCAGATAAATCAGCTAAGAATCAGTCCTGCATACCTACAAGAAACACATTTGAATCCCACTCTTCCCCTCCCCCTCCAGGAAGAAGCCCTTACACTGGGCAGTTTTTAGTTAGAAAGGGACTATACTTGCAGCATTGCTTGTGAAAGCAAGTCAGGGCACTTAGGGGAGTCAAATGACCTTTCAGATTTGTTTATTTTTGTTAGCCTGCTGCCACCCAGGAGTTTTCAAAGGACAGAGCTGATGCCTGCCTGGACTTGGCCGACTGTGAAGGGCTTTATAGTGAGGCGGCTGCTCTTTCAGGTAAAAATCTCCCCCAGTTAGCAATGCAGAGTCCTGCCAAGGGAAAATAGCCACATACCAGGTTAAGTTTTGACTGATGCACAATGAGGAACCTTCTGGCCTTATAAAATGGAGGCCAGCGGGTGAATGGAGTAGATAGAAATAAATGGCGGGCCAAGAGGCCCCTTACTGATTCCCAGTTCTTCCACATCTGACTGCCTGTTCTTCCACATGGGGGCTGCTGTCCCCCTCATCACTCCATAGCCATCTGCTGGGGGAAGAAGATGAAGGTGGTGATGAGACAAGGCAACCTCCACAGAATCTGGAAACACTAACATTGGCATCTGGGGATGGTGATGCATAGTGGCAGATGGGCACAACAGCCCAATACACCTCTACCTTGATATAACGCGACCCGATATAACACAAATTCAGATATAGTGCGGTAAAGCAGTGCTCCGTGGGGGGGGGGACTGCGCACTTTGGTGGATCAAAGCAAGTTCGATATAACGTGGTTTCACCTATAACGCGGTAAGATTTTTTGGCTCCCGAGGACAGCATTATATCAAGGTAGAGTTGTATGTGGCCAATCTTTTAGGTGTGTTAGAAAATCTCTCTTCTTCAGCTACACCTTCCCAGGTGTATGAGGGGTGAATATATAGCTATAGCATGTCTAAGGTAGCAGCAGACCTAAGGTTCTCTTTTGTTTTTCTTTTTAATATAGTCTATTTATTTGATTCTCTAACTCTGATTTGGACTCCTGGCCTTCCTTTCCTAAGGAGGAAGATTTCCCTAAGTAAGGGGATGTGTGGGCTTGCCTAGAGGAATCAGCTCATGTCTATAGCCTGGTCTTTTCTGCATTGATCTGCCATGCAGCATCATGTGAGGGTGAGCAGGGGAAACCAACACCAGTGATTATCCCATATGCTGTATCCTATAAAGATAGATCAGGGAAACAGCACTGATTTTGTTATTCATTTTTTTCTCCTTTGAGTTTATCCCCCCAATGCTGCATCGGAGGGGAAACAAAATTGGGCTCAGATTGCTCTAAAAATATTTCAAGTGGCTAGCATCCTTGACGAGAACAGGGAAATCCCAATGTCTTCCTTCCCCACATGGGCTCTTTTTGGTCTCTGAAGGTACATGATGGCCACAGGCACAAGGATGGGTTCCCTAGGAGTTCTACTCCTCTCTATTTCATAGGACTCATATGGGGGGCCAGATAGGTCTCTTTCCCTGGCAGCATAGGCGCGCTGACTCCGTGGGTGCTCTGGGGCTAGGGTGACCAGGTGTCTGGTTTTCAACCAGAACACCCGGTCGAAAAGAGACCCTACCGGCTCCGGTCAGCACCGCTGACTGGTATGTTAAAGGTCCAGTTGGCAGTGCTGCGGGTATAAGGCAGGCTAAGCCCTACCTGTCCTTGCACTGCACTGTGTCCAGGAAGCAGCCAGCAGGTCCGGCTCCTAGGCAGGGGAGCCACAGGTCTCTGTGCACTGCCCCTGCCCCAAGCACCAGCTCTGCACTCCCATTGGGTGAGAGCAGCACACCTCCTGCCCCCTAACCCCCCAGCCTACTAGCGCCGGACCTGCTGGCTGCTTCCGGCGTGCGCGCAAGCGATGTCAGGACAGGCAGGCAGCCTGCCTTACCCCCCCCCCCATGCTGCCCTGCTGACCGGGAGCTGCGTCCCAACCTCGAGCCCCAGCCCTCAGCCCCCCCCAAACCTGGAGCCCCCTTGTGCACCACAAAGCCCTCATCCCTGGCCCCACCCCAGAGCCCGGCCCCTCTGCCCTCAGCCCTCACCCCACCTGCACCCCAACCCTCTGCCCCAGCCCAGAGCCCCCTCTCTCTCCCTGAACCCCTCATCCCCAGCCCCATACCAGAGCCCTTTCCCCCTCCTACACCCCAAACCCCTCATCTCTGGCCCCACCCCAGAGCCTTCACCCGCAGCCCAGCCCAGAGCCCATACCCCTCTCACATCCCAACCCAATGTCTCAACCCACAGCCCCTTCCTACATTCCAAATCCCTTGGCCCTACTCCCCAGCCTGGAGCCCCCTCCTACACCCCAAACCTCTGCCCCAGCCCAGTGAAAGTGAGTGAGGGTGGGGGAGAGCGAGCCACCAAAGGAGGGGGAATGTAGTGAGCAGGAGGCAGGGCCGCAGGGAAGGGGCAGGGCAGGGGCGTGGCCTTGGGGAAGGGGTGGGGCTAGGGTGTTTGGTTTTGTGCCATTAGAAAGTTGGCAACCCTATCTGGGGCTCAAGCACCCATAGAAAAAAATAGGGGGTGCTCAGCACCCATCAGCCACAGCTTTTCACTGAGGCCACTGATCAACTGTTCGCCAGGGTGGGATGGGGGCCTCTGGGGAAGAGGCAGAAGAGGTGGAGTGAGGATGGGGCTTTGGGGCAGGGGGCGGGAAGAGGCAGGTGAGGAGGAGGGGTGCTACTTCCCCAGAGCCATCTTGTTTCCAGTCCTGCCTGGCTCCTTTCCTTCCTAGGGAAAAGAGGGGGCAAGCCCCCCCCCACACACACACACAGCTGGGAGCAGTTGCACTCTCTACAAACAGCAGACTGAACTCTGAATGAGACACTTTATAAGACTGGGGGTGGGGAGGAAAGGCAGAAGACATAGACAGTTCTACCTTTGGCTTTGCTCAGCCTAGCTCTCTCCCTGAAGCCTGCAGGGGCACCAGCTGCTGCAAATGCATCAGAAGGGGAAGCGGAGATGAAGGGATAATCTCCATCTCTCTAAAATCAAATACAGCCCAGGGGCATGGCTGGGAATTAGACAGACATTATTAAACTGAATTGTTAGTTTAAAAATTTGAACTATAGTTTGGAATTTTCCTAAGAAAATCTCTGCAGCAGTGGGTCTGGTGGAGCTGCCAGCTGCTGAGTGGAGGCGGGAGGGCGGATAATACTGGAGGGAATTTCAGGGGGTGGGCATTCACCTGATGCCAGGTCACTGTTCTGGTTCTGCCCCCAAGCTGCAAGCAGATTGAGGTCCCCTTTGTAATTGATTTATAGGCCTTACCATGAAGAATAGACAAATGCATGAAATAATTAGATGACTTTTCTGTAGCACTCAGCTGTTAACATATTGGCTAGTCCTTGGCCAGATAATCTTCATTCTTATAGAAGTGGCTGTAACACTCTGTATCACAAAATAGCAGCCTGGAACCCCCATATTCACCCCTGTGATATGATTATATGTTTTGTAGCAAGTAGACCTTGTGAGGTATCCTTTGAGAAGTCATTACTACCCTGTTGAATTATGTGTGGTACCATTGTGAAGTTATGCTATGTGTGTGTTACTGAAATATATTGTGGGTGTTGGGAGACACCCACAGCTAGCCTTTCAGTGGCAACAAAGGCACACTTAGTGAGACAGATTTACATCAGGACCAGCCAGACATGTGTTGATGGCCCATTAGAGAGAATCCACTCTCCCCGTGGCCATCCCTCATAGGGCACATACATGATGGAGGCAGCCTAATTCATGTGACATAGAAAGGATCTTCCTAGAAGCTGGAAGAAAATATAAAAGAGTGACGGTGACATCATCATTTGGCCTCTCTCCTCACCCCTCTCAACACCTGGAGGATCATCTGGAAGACAAAGACTTTAAACTGGGGACATTGGTCCCAGGCTCAAAGGAAATTAAGTCTGTTCATGAAGAACTCTGAGCTGCCTGTAACATCTATTAGTGTGAGAAACTGCTTGATTCAAATCTTGCTTAGTCTGTAGACTTAAGACTGCGACTTTATTTTTATTTTGTAGGTAACCAACTTTGATCTCTATGCCTGTCACTTATAACCACTTAAAATCTATCATTCTATAGTTAATAAATCTGTTTTTTAGTTTACTTAAAACAGTGTGTTTTTGGTTGAAGTGCTTAGAGAATGTCAGCTCAGGTTAAGAGGGCTGTTGCATGTCCAGTACCCTTTGTTGGAGTGGCAAACTAATGAGTTTGCGCTGTTCAAGAGAGTCTTGAGCACTGTAAAATGGTATATTTCTGTGTGCAACGCTGGGCCTCATAGCCTGTTACTGCCTCAGCTTTCCTAATGAAATAATTTTGGAGTGTAGTAGTTACCAAACAATAACTGCAATGCTAATAACTGGTATATCTGAATCAGTGTTTATGCTCTTGCAACTTATTCATTTGGTCTTTGGGGAATAACTACATGCTACTGTAAACCTAAAAGGAAATTATGAGTATATTGTTCTGATTCTGAATTCTATTACTAAGACCATCTCTCCTTCACTGTTGCATTTTTAATGTCTGAACAAACTAAAATTATTCAAATTGCTTCAATGGCTTAAAATATTTATGCTGCTGTGGAAGTCTTAAGTTCATAAAGGAATTGATAATAGAACCAATGTACTATAGAAGTCAAAATTTTATGATTCTTTAACTTTTGGCTGCTCTATGACTCGCCTGCTCAGTTATTTAGTCCTGGATATTTTTGAGACAGAATTCCTCATTGAAAGGACTCCTTGCTTAGATTTAAACATAATATTTTATTGAGGTTTTCAAAACACACTCAAGAGATCGAGGGAATAAGAGAAAAGAGGAGACCCCTAAATAACTGATTCCTTTGTTATTATTACACTTATGCTATTTTATTAGTGAGATGAAAGACTAGTAAGGGAGAAGAGGAGAATACTAAATAGGTCATGGCTGTGTTTTCATAATGTTGGGAGGTTTGGCGATTCACTTTTCCAATATATTGAAGACTACAAATATGGCCGAATCTGTGAGGAGTCATATGCAGCAATGGGGTTTGGGATGAATGGCAGGGAGGGAGAAATCTGAACCCTACCCAGATCCAGATTTTATAGGTGTCCTTTATCTTTAGATTGTGTCAAATCAAAGCTCCCAGCTCCCAAAACACACACACACACATAAACACACCAAGTTTTGAGATGTTCAAAATCCAGATCTGGATCCAAAATTTGTGGTTTGGACCAATAGCTAATCTAAGGAAAGAACTGAAGTGAGATATTTGAACTGGAAAACAAACAGCAATCACTTAAAAATAAAATATTGTAATGAAGCTACAAGCTCATTTTTAGACACCTTTGTTCCCCTCCAGCTGATCTAGCCAGCGGAGGGCACTATTACCCAATCCAACATCTAACAAACAGAGGGCCCTGAAACACTAAGCAAACAGGAAAAGGAAGTACATCCTGAGGTCAGAGGGGGACAAGGCACAAAGACTCAGAGCCTGCATGTGAGCAGGAGCAGCAGGCCAAAGACAGCAACCTGGGAGCTGGCTGCATAGGGAAGCTTGGGCCACAAGCAACCTGGGACTGAAAAGCTGAGAGATGGGCAGAGAAGCACCAATGTTTCTGACAGGAGACCAGGAGCCACAGCAGAGTAGCCTGCAAGCGAGAGTAACGGGAGCAACACCATGCTTGCAGCAAGAGGGTCTTCCAATGATAAATCTGTTACCTTCCTACACTTGTACTGCCCTGTGCACAAGAGCGGGGTTAGAAAATGTTGAGTTGATATTTTAACAATGTAATCATAGTTGAGATATTTACTAGAGCTACCTGAAACTAGAGGATGCAAAGGAATCCTGTGTTACACCAAGTGTAGAAGTAGTGTGGGAACCTGGGGTATTTGGAGCGCCTTTGGGTATATGATGCTTGCTTTTGAGCTTATGGTCAAAAATTTTTGGATGAAACCGTTTACTTCAAAAAAATGCCAATTAATCAAAACCAAACCTTTGTGTAGAAACATCAGTTTAGGGGGAAAAATTGGGAAGCTTTCTCAGGTACAGGATGGAATTTCAGGGGGAAACCCCCCACCACCGCAGTAGCCCAGTGGTTAGGGCACTCACCTGGGATGTAAAACACCAAGGTTCATGTTCTTATTCTGCCTAATTAAGAGCAGGACTCAAATCTGGGGGTCCCACATCCCAGGTGCCCTAACCAGCAGGCTACTTGCTATCCCAGAGTGAGTGGGGATCTCTCTCTCTCTCAAAAATATCCAGAGGTCTCAGTTTCACCCCAGTGAATTAAATCGTTAACATTCTCATGTCCAGGAAAACAGTTCCCAGCCCAACTCTACTCATACTGAGCATGCTAAGAGACATCTAGAGGGATCTGGTCTGCCACAACACTCACAGTGATACTCTGCAATGAGGTGGATCATAATATAATGAAAATGGAGTAATTACAAGTTGTGAAAATTCTTTAATACCAATACAATCTGATTAGAGATGCTTCTGTCAATGCAACAATACAGCATGAATGGCCTGGGAAGAGCCAATCTGTACTATTGACGGTCTCTTTGTCACTCAAAGTTCATCCCAGATTTTACGCTAGGCTCACTGCATGCTGGGAGTGGACTTTGGAGAATTTAGATAGTACTAGGATACTACCCATTCTAAGTAAAGAGAATGGTGTAGATATGATAAAAGTTAAGATATCACCTCCTGTGATAAGCAACTAATTTTTAATGGTGCCCATTTATGCCATATCTAGTCAGGGGTCATTGAGCTCTCACAGCATTTGAGGATCTTGTCTTCCAGAGGAAACCATAATACCAGTGCCAGCCCTGTTACCAAAACAAATTGGCCAGTCATCAGAGAACAACTCCAATAGCCAACAAAAGAGCTGCTAGTGTAAAATTGGGGATGGGTTGACAGCTAAAGAAAGGGGTTCCTTTGCATTGAGAACTACTCCTTTAATCGTCATCTGTGGGTAATACCACCAATCCTATTTCCCACCAGCAAATACCCTTCCGCTAAGCTAAGGTGGCCAACTCTCCAGGATTGTCCTGGAGTATCCAGGAATTAAAGATTTAATCTTTAATTAAAGATCATGTCATGTGATGAAACCTCCAGGAATACATCCAATCAAAATTGGCAACGCTATACTAAGCTCACAGGTACCAATTCAAACATCTCTGTGCTAGACTGCTGATCTACAAAACACTTCTCTTGACAGTTTTATTTAGGATAGGCAGGGTGACAGTACAGCAGAATTAAGAATCAAACATGTTTTATTGCCCTGATTTTTTTCCTAATTTAAATCTCCCAACTTTGGGGCACCTGAAGCAGCCTTCTTTCATTCTGAAGGCTTTTAATCTCACGTTAGATGGATCATTTCTCTCAAATTCTCTATTAGTTTTCTGATTGAACTTTAATTTATTCACCACAGTCTTTATACCATTGTTTTCTGCAACTTGTGCCACACGTTCAGGTAAGGAGAAGGGCAACAAAAATGATTAACAGTATGGAACAACTTCCACATATGAGGAGAGATTAAAAAGACTGGGACTATTCAGCTTGTAAAAGAAATGACTAGACAGCAGGCTTAAAACAAACATAAGGAAGTATCCCTTAACACAATGCACACTCAACCTGTGCTTCTCATTGCCAGGGGATGTTGTGAAGGCCAAAACTATAACTTGTTCAAAAAAAGAGTTAGATAAGAACACGAAGGGTATGTCCACCAGTGGCTATTAGACAAGATGGTCAGGGATGCATCTCCATGCTCTGAGTGTCCCTAAGACTCTGACTGGAAGATAGTGGATGAACCACTTGATAATTGCCCTGCTTTATTCATTCCCTTTGAAGTATCTGGCATTGGCTGGTGTTGGAAGACAGGATACTTGGCTACATGGACCATTGGTCTGACCCAGCATGGCCATTCTTACGTTCTTTGCTGCCTTTTAATGTAATGCTTTAGAACCTCTTAGGATATGGTTTGTGAAAGACATGCTCTGCAAAAATACACCTGCATTGTATCTAAGGGCACGTCTTCACTACCCACCGGATCGGCGGGTAGCAATCGATCTATTGGGGATCGACTTATCGCGTCTAGTGAAGACGCGATAAAATCGATCCCCGATGGCTCTGCTGTCAACTCCAGAATTCCACCGCGGCAAGAGGTGGAAGCGGAGTTGGCGGCAGTGCGACAGCGGTCGACTCGCCGCCGTCCTCACAGTCAGGCAAGTTGACCTAAAATATGCAACTTCAGCTACACTATTCACGTAGCTGAAGTTGCGTATTTTAGGTCGACCCCTCCCCCCACCCGTAGTGTAGACCTAGCCTCAATCTACCTAGTCTTTAAAGCCTAAAGAACTTCAACATTTATTTAAAATCAGTTTGAGTACCAAGGAGCATTCCCCTTATTGTTTTGTTTTCTCACTGAGCACACCATAAAAGCACAATGAGTTCCAGAAAACAGAAAGGAATTTATTCTTGATCTGCAGCTGCCACAAAGTTAAGAGGGACCCAGAAGTCTGGGTTTTGTTGGATTACTGACATGAGTGAGGACTACTCAGCAAGAATAAAGGTTTGCACGGGTGGACCCTTAGGTAGAAGGTATCAAAGGGGGGGGGTGTTGTTTTTTATTTTTTTGGCCAGAGTTACTCTCCAGAATCTGTGAAAAGGAAGTATTTTGATATCAAATCTAGCAGGTTTCTAGACATGAAGTCTGAATCCAGATCCAAACTCCTTAAAGGTTTGTGGGAGTTTGGATCCAGTTTGGAACTAACCTAAGTTAGGAAGTATTCATATCTGGGGTTCTACTTCAGGTCCAACTCTCCTTTCAGATAGCCATACTTTGCATTTTGAAACTTTCAACCCCCACGAACCAACCATTAAACCAGTAAAATTGAAAAGTACCAAAATGTTTTGATCAACAGAATCCGTATAGAATGCAAAGTGTGGAATTGCTCTGCTTATTTCAAAATGAATATAAATGTAAAATCCAGAATTCTACATTATGATTTTTTTATTATATGGCTCAAACAAATCATAGACTTTTTATAAGTCAAATAAAAGTCTCTGTGCTTCCAAGCAGAAATAAATCTAATCATTTGGAATCTAATTTTTATTATGGTTTCTGGGAGGAAAAGCCCTCAGGACACAGTACCTCAGCTGGGTCCCTCTAGCTCTCACTACTGGCAGCATTTTAGATTGTTCAGTTTGGAATGTTTGCCATGGTGTGAACATCTTAAAAATACTAGTATTTCAGGCCTTCTTTTTTTTTAAGAAAACCAGTTTGTATTTCAACTATTATATTTTAACTATTATAAGATGTCATTGGATTTTTAAAAGGCTTTGATACAAGAGGCTTTTACAGTATATTCTTTTCCTCTGGCACCACCATTTTTATTAATACGTATATATGATGCATACATGCAAAGAACCAGATCAGAACCACCTAATTTGGCTTGAAATTTCCATCGTGATTGACTTAAAAGTAGCCTCATATACTGTACACATGTAGCTGCTATTAAGTTTGGTTACCGCTTAAAGATGTGAAGAACCCAGACCTGCAAAAAGCTACACATTAACCAGGTCTGACTGTACTTCCTTCCTTGCCTTGTGGCGTTTACAATATTTCTGATTATGCATTGTAAGTAAATGTCACAGAAGTTTGTGCAGCTCTAAGTAGCACAAAAATTTATTCTGGGTGATTCATTCATTGAGTCAGTCATGCATACCTTCATTCATTCATAAGTAATACTGTACTCAGCTTCAACATGCAACAAAGACTTACTTCCCTGGTGCCTTTTGATGTTTATTGAGCAAACATGGTAAACTAGAAGTCCTATTTCTAGCTTTCCCAGTATTTTTAAAGAAACAGCATTGCCACAGCAGCAAATAAATAAATGCCAAGAAAAATACACATTATCCCTGTAGCATGTATTCCTTTAAATAAATGATTTTATAATTTTAAAAATAATAAGGTGAGTGAGAGACTGATGCCAGATCTAGTACCCAAGGATGCCCTCAAACTGGAGTAGATGGATGGAGATTTTGGTGCAAACCAAAATGGAGATTTTCTCCAAAGGACTGCTGTCCTTCTACACAAAGAGAGGGTCACACGAGTATGTACATATATAAGCATATAACATAATTATTGTGAGTGATACAAACTAAAAAATCAATAAGAGAAACCTATAGCACGGGGTTTGCAAGACCTCACTATCCTTATAACTACTCACAAGAGGTTCTGCCTGCAGCCTTATCCCTTTAGGCTCCCCTGAGTCTGTGAAAAAGGAGCTGTGTTTATGAGGCAGTCTCCAGTCTCTTACTGCCATGTCTTGCCACAATAGGCCTACAAAGATAGCCAGCATAGGCCTGCCACCTCTTTAGTCTTTAAATAACTATGGGAAGAGGCGTTCCAGCTCATCTTAGCTTAAGAAATCCCACCCTTAAGCCGAGCACAGCAGGCTGGGATTGTGTCCTAACACCATATTGCTTCCCTAAGACCACTTTCCTCCTCTGCATTGATGGTGTCACACAGCCTAATACTGTCAATGAAATACATGAAATACTACACTATGCAGCAACGCACAGTATGCTGAAGACTGCAGAGAGAGTTTGAGTATGAAGAACAATGGCAATACAGCACGGCTTCACTCTTCCCTCCCCATTTTGGGAGCTGAAGGTAGAAATGGGGGCATATTAATTCTAAGGGGAGAGAGATTGGCACAACATTTATCCCATTTCTAGAGGGAGTTTGAGATAGGACATGCCCCAGATAGGAAAACCAACCTCAACTGCTCACGTGAGCCAGCAATCTGTGATGTTTTATCCTGTTGACTTACGCAAGAGAAGAGGAACTAAGAAGTGGAGCAGAGGGCTAAGAGTTACAAGTTCTGGGATACAAGAACTCTGGCGTGTCAGAAGTATAAAATCATCGGTAGACATATTTTCATTAGTCACAAATGAGGCAGCTCAATATTTTTTCCTGTTTTCTCTACTTCAGATTTCAAAGCCATACACTGTATCCTTGAACATAATTTAATGACTCATGTTTCAATCTTAAGGAATTTCATGGCTTTGAAATTCCTTTGAAGTTAAGAGACAAAGTATTTTTTTTTTCAGTTTTGCTTTGTTAACTTTGTCATTTTTTCCCCTAAAGCAGTTCTTAAGTTTACCCTATATTATTGTTCTCTTTTATATTCTGTTATCGGACAATCTTACAAAAAGATATACATATTCTTGTTGTAGATGAGTTAATGTTTTGACATAGTCTGTTGTATTTTTAAGAACTTTTAAGAGAGTGACTTGAAAAATGTCTACTTACATTTCTATATCTTTCTTCTCTTTAATTAGATTTTCAAGGTAACTGCAGATTTTTGTTCTTCATTTTCCCTTGTCTTGTCCTCATTTATGTCTTTTTGAGGGTTTATACAAAAGTGCATATATGTTGTCCATATTTTCCTTGTGCTTTGTTAGTTTTGAAAATAATAGTAAATTCTTGCATCTCAGACATTAAGGTATTGTATGACCATCTTCTCCACTTAGCAATGTATTCTTGATTTTTGACCATTTATAAACCATGTAAAGAATAACAAACATTGTGTACATGTGTTGTCAGGCATAATGACATATTAATATGGTGGGCTGGGTATTTTTAATCAAAATTATTATTCGATTAATTTTTTTTTAAGTGTCTGCTTAATCTGGGGAAAAAAATAAGAAATAAAAGTCCAAAATCTAAAATATTTAGATTAAGTGATCACTCCAGAGTACATAATGGGAATTGTTCAGTTTTTTCATGTCCCAATGAGCCTCTATGGGCCAGGCTCCTCAGCCAGACTACAGCTCTCATGATTCAGCGTGGCCACAGACTCCCTAAATGCAACTGGTTCCCCCCACCAGGGAACCTAGCCTACCCAGGAGAATGAACACATGAAGCACCTGAACTGCAACTTGTGTGAGGCACTGCAGTGGCATTTCCTAATCAAAATATTTCTGTTTTTGATTTTTGCAGTGAAAAGTTCAACTTTTGTATAGAAAATTTAGATTTAAAATAAAATCATTTCTCTAAATTTTCCTTGGGGAGAGCTCATTTTGCAACCAGCTCTATTAGTTATTTCACTACATGTATAGGATCTGATCCTGCAGATACTTAATACCACATGTACAACTTACTCCTGTGAATTGTCCCACTTAAGTAAAATAGAAAACTCACCAAATATGACATTACATCTGCTGATACCATAAGTGTTTGCAGGATCAGATCTGTAGTTTGTTTTTAAATATTTCAATTCTGAATATTGGATTTGGGTGAACAAGAAATGCAAGACACAGCCCTCACCTGTTGTTAAAAAAGGCATATTAAATTGTAAACATGAGTTATCTACAAGGGCTCAACTCCCAAACTGATGTACAATGAGGGGAATAAAGGAAATAGCATGGAGGCGGGGGGGACGGGGAGAGGAAGGTGAGGGACAGGGTAAGAGAAAGATGAGCCTTACAAAATGCCCTAAAAGCTACCAAGAAGGGACTCCCCTGAGCCCCTTCAGAATGAAGATCTACAGCCCAGGGTGTTCTCAACAAAGACAACCCTGCTCCCTGAGTGCTTCCAGGGACAAGCATTTCATCCATCATAGTTGGTCATAATTGCTAGTCCAAGATGTAGAGCAAGAGGCAATTGGTATAGCACACAGGACTAGTTAACTGAACAATTCAACAACAGTATTATACAATACGTAATGAAAATTTTGTACCAGAAAACTTGATTAACCTATTACGTGTATTTTATATAATATGTACCTCTTCCACTTCATGCATGGGATACCTCTTTGGCCAGTATACTGGGAACCTGTCCACTTGTCCGTATAACCAGATACATTTCTACAATTAGAGCATGCAAAAAATGTATATACACTTTTTCCTAGTTAAAGTGTATTTGTAAAATAAATATTAACAGTACATCACTGAACCAACTTTAACTGCCCATGCAATCAAAGATCTCACTTCACAATCAAAGGAAGCAGAGAGGAAAGTGTAATAGGTGCTGTCAACTCTGAATTTCTTCCCTTTGTGGTTGTCAACACCATAACACCAATGAAGGCAATTACTGTATTAGGGCAGAGTATAGAAGCCCCGACTGAAATTGCAGTACCATTGCACTAAGCACTATATATGCATATGGTAAAAGATAGACCCTGCCTCAAAGAGTAAGCACACTACACAAACAGGCTTCTAAAGAATTAGGTTTCTACCTGTGTTCATTTGTCAGCCCTTTATGAAAGGCAATATAAAATCAGAAAGCAGCATGGCAGCAGAAACATCTATGCACAAAGTAATCAAGACATTTTCAAACCTGTACATTAACCCCTGTTGAAGAGGCAGTATATTATGGATTGCTTAGCATTTCTGCTGTGCTTCTCTTTCACTTTGAATCCACTCAAGCTCCTTGAGGTAACATACAGAAGCGGCTCTCCCCTGCAGTAGCACTTACTAGAGAAGGCCAACCTCATCACTTTCTGCCCCATTTTGCTGCTGAAACCTCAGTCACCAGGTTCCTTTTGGTTCTGATGCACTCTGACTTTTTAGTCCATTACGCATGGTAGATCTGCTGAGCTATCAATTTTTTTCAGAAAGCTAAAAAACCTGTGTCCTCATTCAGCAATCTGTAAATGCCTCAGATATTACAGCAGCACACCCCCTACACTGTTTAGAGTAGTTTGTTCCTGTTTCAGTGCATTATGGGTATCACATCATGGTGTGTCTTGCCACAGTAGGATGTAATCTGACATGACATGACATAATGGGATACAGACCATGGATAGGAGAAAGGAAACACACACACACATTTGGGTCCATGCCAGGTGAATAAAAGCAGATAGCCAATATCTAGCCAAACAATTATTTGTATCTTACCAACTTGTTTAAAGAATGGTGATCTCACTTACAGTGGTGTGTGAAAGCAGAGTAATTCCATGTCTTCACTGAATTAGATAATTCCCCTAATGCCTTTATTTCAATCTTCAGTAGCTCACTATTCTAGCTGGTTGGGAAAGTTCATATGAAATGGTTTTTCATCAAAATTTGCCAGTTTGGCAAAACAGAAGTGTTTTGTAGAGACTATTTGATTTTGCCGAAGTTCTGACAGAGCCAGGAAGCCTGCTTCATTTTCCACCAGCTCCAGCTCCTGGCTCTTTGGCACCGCAGGGTCCGTGGCAGCCTACCAGGAAGACTGCCCCAGAGCACCATTTCCTTTCATGGAGAAAGAACGGTTACTTACCTTCTGTAACTGTTGTTCTTCGAGATGTGTTGTTCACGTCCATTACACATTAGGTGTGCGCGCGCCGCGTGCACGGACGTCGGAAACTTTTTCCCTTAGCGGCTCCCGTCGGGCCGGCGGGGCCCCCACCTTCCCGCCAGAGCGGCGCCCCGCTCCAGGGTATATATATCCCTGCCGACCCGACCCCTCCGGTTCCTTCTTGCCGGAGACTCCGACAGAGGGGAAGGAGGGTGGGAAGTGTAATGGACGTGAACAACACATCTCGAAGAACAACAGTTACAGAAGGTAAGTAACCGTTCTTTCTTCTTCGAGTGATTGTTCACGTCCATTACACATTAGGTGATTCCCAAGCTTACCATTGGAGGTGGGTAGGAGTCAAGGTACAACTGACTGTAACACAGCCCGGCCAACCATCGCGTCCTCTCTGGTCTGATGATGGATCGCGTAATGGGCTGTGAACGTGTGTATGGACGACCAGGTGGCTGCCTTACAGATCTCCTGGATCGGGACCTGCGCCAAGTAGGCCATTGAGGACGCTTGGGCTCTAGTCGAATGGGCCCGGATAACCGGGGCCGGAACATTGGCGAGCTCATAACAAGTGCGTATGCAATGCACAATCCATGCCGACAAGCGCTGTGTCGAGATAGGCAAGCCTTTCATACGTTCCGCAATCGCAATGAACAGCTGGGGTGTTCTGCGGAACGACCTGGTCCGCTCCAGGTAAAATGCCAACGCCCTTCGGACATCCAGGGTATGTAGGCTGCGGTGGTGAGGATCCGTATGGGGTTTTGGGAAAAACACCGGGAGGCAAATGTCTTGCCCCATGTGAAACTGTGACACCACCTTTGGGAGGAATTTGGGGTGCGGCCTAAGTTGCACCTTATCTTTATGGAACACCGTATAGGGTGGTTCCGATGAGAGGGCCCTCAATTCTGATACCCTTCTGGCCGACGTGATGGCCACGAGAAACGCCACCTTCCACAAGAGGTGCGTGAGGGAGCAAGTGGCCAGGGGCTCAAAGGGAGGACTCATGAGTCTATTTAGGACTAGGTTCAGAGACCACGTCGGAACCGGCGGGCGTGAGTAGGGAAACACCCTTTCTAGCCCCTTGAGGAATCGGGCCACTGTGGGGTTGGAGAATACTGACACTCCCAACTCTCCCGGATGGAAAGCCGAAATAGCGGCTAAGTGAACTCTAATAGAGGCGGGCGCAAGCCCTTGATTCTTGAGGTGCAGTAAATAGTCCAAGATGGACGGAACCGAGGCCTGCAAAGGCTGTATGCGTTGAGGCTCACACCAGTGGGAGAACCTTTTCCACTTCGCCAGGTATGTTGCCCTTGTAGAGGGCTTCCTACTATTAAGGAGGATTTGCTGAACCTGGTGAGAGCACCTGTGTTCTGCATCGTTCAGCCAGAGAGATACCATGCCGTGAGATGAAGCGAAGACAGGTTCGGGTGGAGTAGGCGACCTTTGTCTTGCGTGACTAGGTCGCGATGGAGGGGAAGGGTGATTGGATCGGCTACGGACAGTTCCAGCAGGGACGTGAACCAATGCTGGCGAGGCCAGGCTGGGGCAATAAGTATGATCGTTGCCCTGTCCCTGCGGGTCTTGAGAAGAACCTTGTGTATAAGTGGAAATGGAGGGAAGGCATATTTTAGGCTCCCTCCCCATGGGATCATGAAAGCATCCGCTAATGATCCCGGGCTGAGGTTCTGGAACGAGCAGAACTGATGGCATTGGCTGTTGTCCCTGGTGGCGAATAGATCCACCCGGGGAAACCCCCACTTCCGGAAGATCGAATGCAGGACGTCTCCTCTCAGTGTCCATTCGTGCATTTGATAGGACCGGCTGAGGCGGTCTGCTAAGCCGTTCTGAATTCCCGGAAGATACGTCGCGATGAGGTGTATCGCATGGGCTATACAGAAGTTCCATAATTGGAGTGCCTCGCGACAGAGGGGAGAAGACCGGGACCCGCCCTGCTTGTTTATATAGAACATGGCGGTAGTGTTGTCCGTCAGGACTGCCACGCTGTGACCTTTTAGGAAGGCGTGGAAGGTCTGGCAGGCGAGGCGAACCGCTCTTAGCTCCTTCAGATTGATGTGAAGCAGCTTGTCCTTTCCGGACCACAGCCCTTGGGTCTGCAGTTCCCCCAGGTGCGCCCCCCAGCCCATGTCTGATGCGTCTGTCACTAACGTCAGAGTGGGTTGTGGGGCAGCAAAGGGAATCCCTTCGCATACCTGCTGGCGATCGAGCCACCAGCGTAGTGAGCTGAGCACCTGGTTCGGGATCGTGACTACTTGATCCAATGGGTCTCTGTTGGGGCGATGCGTGTGGGCGAACCACAACTGTAAAGGCCGGAGTCTCAGCCGGGCATGTCTGACCACGTGCGTGCAGGCTGCCATATGCCCCAGAAGCTGCATGCAACACCTTGCCGTTGTCGTGGGAAATTTTTGGACCGAGCTTACGGCCCCGTGAATTGACATGAACCGTGCCTCTGGTAAACTCGCTCGCGCGGTTACCGAGTCCAGGGTAGCACCTATGAAGTCCAGCCTTTGTGTGGGGACTAACGTGGATTTCGGCACGTTGACCCAGAGGCCGAGCTTGTCGAACGTCTGCAAGGCCAGCGTCACATGAGATCGGACCTCGGCCTCCGACCTGCCCGCGAGTAGCCAATCGTCCAGGTACGGGAACACACGCATCCTTCTTTTTCGAAGGAAGGCTGCTACCACGGACATGCACTTTGTAAACACCCGTGGAGCTGACGCCAGGCCGAAGGGCAGGACAGTAAATTGGAAATGGCGCTGTCCGACGACGAAGCGCAGAAAACGCCTGTGGGCCGGATTGATTGCGATGTGAAAATAGGCATCTTTCATATCGAGGGCAGCATACCAATCCCCCGGATCCAGGGATGGGATAATAGTTCCAAGGGAGACCATACGGAAGCGCGCTTTGATCAGAAACCTGTTTAGATCGCGCAGGTCCAAGATAGGACGGAGGCCTCCTTTCGCCTTGGGGATCAGGAAGTATCTGGAATAGAATCCTTTTCCCCTTAGGTCCAGAGGGACCTCTTCTACTGCTCCTGCAGCGAGAAGGGTCTGTACCTCCTGTATGAGGAGTTGCTCGTGAGAAGGGTCCCTGAAGAGGGACGGGGAAGGGGGATGGTAGGGAGGGGGCGAGGAAAACTGGAGGGTATAGCCCGCCTTCACTGTGCGCAGGACCCAGCGGTCCGATGTTATGCGCGACCAGGCCCGGTAGAATTGGGACAGACGGTCCTTGAAACCCAAAGGAGGATCTGGTATATGAAGTGGTACGCTGTCCTCGGGCGTAGCTTCAAAAGCCTGGTTTATTTCCCGGCTGCGGCTTGCCCTGGCCGTGATTCTGGCCCTGGTTAGGCGTATTGTTACGTCTCCGCCTGTTATCCCTGCCTCGACGGCGGTAAGGCTCGTGTCGGGGCCGAGGGTGGTAATGCCTTTGCGGCGGCTGGGGTTTGAAGGGCTTACGCTGCGTTACCGGCGTGTGCATACCCAACGACTTAAGGGTCGCTCGTGAGTCCTTAAGGCTATGCAGCCTGGCGTCCGTCTGGTCGGAAAACAAGCCCGAACCTTCAAACGGGAGGTCCTGCAGCGTGGTCTGCACCTCCGGCGGGAGACCTGAAGCCTGCAACCACGCCGAACGCCTCATCACGACTCCCGACGCGATTGTTCTAGCCTCAGCGTCGGCTGAGTCCAGTGCGGCCTGTAAGGAGGTCTTGGCCACTGCCATTCCCTCGTCCACCAGGGCCGTGAACTCCGGATGCGCGTCTGGTGGGAGGGAGTCCTTGAACTTGGCGACTGATGCCCAAGAGTTAAAATTATGCCTGTTTAGAATCGCCTGCTGATTGGCGATCCTCAGTTGCAGGCCCCCCGATGAATAGACTTTCCTCCCGAATAGGTCCAATCTCTTAGCTTCCTTGCCCTTGGGGGCAGGAGCTTGCTGGCCATGTCGCTCCCTTTCGTTGACCGCCGAGACCACCAGTGAACAGGGGGACGGATGTAGAAAGAGGAAGTCAAACCCTCTAGATGGGGCGAAGTATTTCCTCTCCACTCCCCTTGCAGTTGGCGCACTGGAGCCGGTGTTTGCCACACCGTCTTATAGTTGGACTGTACTGTCCGTATAATCGGGAGAGCGACTCTGGAGGGGCCCTCTGGGCTCAGGATATCGACCATGGGGTCGTCCTGCTCTATGGTCTCCTCCGCTTGCAATCCCAGATTGAGGGCTACCCGGCGAAGCAGGTCTTGGTGTGCCCGATGGTCAATCGGGGGAGGGCCAGACACCAGTGTGCCCGCTACCGCCTCGTCTGGCGAGGAGGAAGAGGTCGGGGCCTTCTGCCCATCCTCATTGTCCTGCAATCCGGCATCAGCCAATTGCTCCTCTGCGGCCTGACCCGCCGCGTGGGACTGGGACGGTACCGTACTCGGTGCCGAGTCCACTCCTTCCCGCTCCGGTGGTCTAGAGACCGTTGCCTCCCTATACGATGGCGGACGGTGCCGCGGGGAGCGGGATCGGTACCGGGATGGCCCGGATCTCGAGGCTCCCGATGGGGGCTCTTGTTGGTGGTAGGCCCAGGGTGTCCAGAATGGCCATTGGCTCAGCTGGCCCCATTGTGACTGACCGTAGTCCCTGCTGGCTTGTGACATACGGGCATAGCCGCCGTATCGGTCTGAGTCAGTCCCCGAGACCACGGACGGTGACCTGGAAGGCCACGGTGGGGCCGTGGGACGGTGCCGGTCCGGTCTTGGGGAGTAGCGCCTCCGCGACCCGGACCTGGAATGGCGCCTCGTCGACCTGGACCTGGAACGGTACCGGTGATCGCGGGACCGGGAACGGCTACGGCTGGTCGGCCTCGGGTAACGAGCCGCCGATGCTTCGCGGTGCCGACTCGTGCTCGGTTGCTGAGTCGGTGCCGGCCGTTTGTTGAAGCCCGACTGCTGCGGTGCTTCTTGCGCCGAGGGCAACCGGGAGTCCACCGAGGCGGAGCTCGACCGGGACCGGTCCCTGGAACGGTGCCGAGACGGCGACCGTGGTGGGCGCACCATCGCCGGCTTGCCTCTGCGCGGCAGCATAGGCGGGGCGCCTTCAGCGCGTGCCGGGGCCTCGACGGACAAGGCAATGAGGTCCTTAGCTGCCTCAAACGTGTCCGGAGTGGAGGGCTGTTCCACCAGTTCCTCCAGCCCTGCATCCTCGCTCGACGCGCTCATCCCAGGGCTCGACGGGCCCTTCGGCGCCGGAGCCACTACCGGGGTCCGTGATGAGGCCGTGTCGGCCTTAGGGGCACTCGAGGTCTTTACCGGTGCCGCCTTCTTGTGCGGGGAGCGACCTCGGGCCTTAGGTTGGCCCTTCACTTTCGCCGGCGAAGACGATCGGCGTCGTGCGCTTCCCCGCTGGGTCGGTGCCGCGGTCTTCGGGTGACCCGCCGGCGCCGGTTCCCGCACCGAAGCCGGGGCGCTCCGCATGGAGGCAGACGGTGCCGTCGAAGTGGAGGGCTGTAACGCCGTCTCCATGAGCAGCTGCTTAAGGCGAAAGTCCCTCTCTTTTTTAGTTCTGGGCTTAAAGGCCTTGCAGATTTTGCAGCGCTCCTTCTGGTGAGCCTCCCCCAGGCAACGAAGACACGAAGCGTGGGGGTCGCTCAAAGGCATAGGCCTGCGGCACGTGGCACAGGCCTTAAACCCCTGGGCGTGTGGCATACCCCACCGCCCGGGGCCGGTGCCGGGGCTGAACAAACAACCCCAGCAGGAACTTTAAGTACTCTAATGAGCTGTTAACTACTGGTTAAACACTACACAACTAACTGATAACTGCTAGATAACTCTAATGTGCTAAGGGACACTCTCAGACGAGAGACAGAGTTGTTCCAACGCCGCCACGGACGGTAAGAAGGAACTGGAGGGGTCGGGTCGGCAGGGATATATATACCCTGGAGCGGGGCGCCGCTCTGGCGGGAAGGTGGGGGCCCCGCCGGCCCGCCGGGAGCCGCTAAGGGAAAAAGTTTCCGACGTCCGTGCACGCGGCGCGCGCACACCTAATGTGTAATGGACGTGAACAATCACTCGAAGAAGAATTCAGAAATTCTGGGGTTTGTTCCATGTCAGAGCAAAAAAAGATTTTGAAATATCAAAATCTTCTGGAAAAGAGAATTACCTTTCTCTGCCTAGCCCCACTCACAATATTATGGGAAGAACCAAGAGCTGTCACTACCCAGGTCACTCTAACCACTAGTATACAAAACATGTAAATTGATTGTTTAGGATTTGGTAGGAAGTAGAACCACCCCCCTGCACCGAGGAAGGAGCCCCACTGTACTGTTCTCAAGACAGAAGTGACTGCCTGCTCTAGAACAATGGCCTTGCACAGCTACTACCTGAATAAGGTTTCCCTGGCAACCAGAGATAGACCTAGTAGTAGTAGTGATGGTAATAGTATTACCAGAGCACTTACAAGGCCTAGTCATGGAGCAGGACCCCATTGTGCTCTGTGCTGTACAAATACAGAACAATTGTAACAGCTAATTGGTAAGGAAGCCGTTTTTTCTTAGCAATAGTTTAGTTTAGTTTTTTCTTAGCAAAACTGCTCTGTAGTTTATGCCTCCACCAGAAAAGGTACACAGACTTGAGGAGTTTTGGGGACTAGGACAGATTGAGAGAAAAATCTTTCATGTTTGCTTCCAAACTGGGCGCCTAGCTAGACATAGGCGATGCCAAATATGTAGTTTCTCCTCTCTCCAGGCCTGCTAAAGTTTCCAGAATAACTGGGTCGCTGAATTGGAAAGGAGGACGCAGAAAGCAAAGCAAGTAGCGTATATTTTTAATCGAGGATTGCAATGGAAAGAGCCAGCCAGTGAAGAGACCAGGAGTGGCTAGGCAGAGTGACAGGGCCCAAGAAGCCGGTTTATCTTGGTGAGGCAGCTAGCCAGCCCAGTTACAGACATGTCAAGTCTCACTCCTTGGGCATGAGAATCACTCATTAGCATGTTATCTTACTCTCATACATTCCTAAGCTTCTCTCAGTCATTTTGAGTAAATATATAAAGATTTAAAATATTTTTACTCAGGTGCTGAAAGAGACAACCAGTGTTAGTAGGTTTGGTCAAAAAACAACTTGTACAGAAGTTGGAAGAGCAAGGGGATATTAGTCCTCTTCCAAACCACAAGTTCTGTTGTGCAGCAAGAGCATAGGGTAACCAAGTAAGCCTCTGAGAAGCTACATTTGAATGATGAAATGTTAAAGATGGCAGCATTTGTGAACTCTGAGATTTGGGAAATCTTTTGAATAGGTTGTGCACTTTGTTGGCAGATACCAGCACATGTTCAATCTTGTGCCACCTGAGATAGAGAAACTGCAAGAGGAGTTTGTTGATTACCAGTTGATGCAGAAAGTGGATATGCCTCAGTGTGTATGGGATGAAACAGCATTACAAACTGACACGGATAACATTACTGTGCAATACAGGATGGACACTGTGTGCGCTTATCTTAGCAATGACAAAAGCCCTAGTGGTCTTCTCAAGTGCCCATTACTGTCCAGGGTTGCTAGGCTAAACTTAGTTTTACCCCACTCAAATGCAGGAGAAGAGAGAGTGTTCAGTCTTGGGCGAAAGAATGAGACACCATTCAGACCAAACCTTTGACTAGATGGGATACTGTCCTCTATCAGCCTAGGGAAGCTGGCAAATCTTGAGCCATGTTTCAAGTTTGAGCCACCAAAAAAAGTTATAAAAACAGCAATGGGACAGGGTGCACATGGCAATATAACCACATGGATAAAATGTGGAACCAAAATAGATATTAAAAGAAATGTGGAATCTGAATCCTTTATCTATGGTTTGTTAGTTTCAATTCAATTAAATTATTTTTATATTCATTTAATGTATTGTTTGGTTGTGTTTTATTTATAAATTTTGGAATCTGAATATTTTAGTTTGCTGTAAGTGTAATGTGAGCAATAATCTACAAACCAAATAATATTTGTATTGTAAAGTGTTTTTCAAATGGATGATCACTATGACAAGGTGATGTGCAAAATAAATGTTGTATTGATAAATCAGTTCTTTTTTAAGTTTTATATAAAAAGCTTATTTTTGAATATTTCTCTTGTTCTGTCCACTGACTGTGTGCCTAAATTAGTAACTCTGGTCCTCCGTGATTTCCAACCATCCAGGTTCCAGCCAGCAAATAATTATTTTTACTAAAATCCACTGGTTTGCATTGTATGTAATTCTCACGTGCCCTAAACTTTAGTATGAATTAGGACATTTAAGTGTTTTATATGCAATATTAAGCAGTGTACATTTTAAACACACTATTAAGTGCTGGGTGAATTAAAAACCTGGACTATTGGATGTTGGCAAGGACCAAAGATGAGAGTCCCTGTCTTAAGCAGTGCACTAACATAGCAGCTGGAAAGTCTCACTCTTTGCCCCTGAATCTCCTCTTTGGGGCTGTAAATCTTACTCTTAAGGACAGCCCTTGGCATTTCTGCAGTTAAAATGAAGCAAAGTGAGTTCAAATAGAGATGGTCCATGCTATTTTGTGGGGTGTTTGTGTGTCAGCAGCCTACAGCAACCCAGTCGGGTATTCTGTTTAAACCTAGCTTCCAGAGAGGGACCAGACCGCATGTGCCATGAATGGGGAAACAGGCGACGCCTATGCAAAAAATCATCCCTCTCTACAAGTTACTTATGGCTTTCCATTAGATGGTGCTTGTCCCAGTAACTTTTTTTAAGAAATCTGAGAGCAACAAGGATCAGTGGAATATCTTGAAAAACTCTAAAGGACGATGAGTAGACTACGAAGGACCGACAGAAGCCTCTCATCTGAAAGTCACATTCAGGGAAATATATATTGTGAACATACTGGATGCAAATGTTTCAGTTCTTGACAGGTCTAGTATTATTTCTGTTCTATTAGTAGAAGATATCTCTGTGCATTTGGGGGCGAGTTTATCAGATTCTGGGGCACTACACATCTGTCAAAGTGCTTTGCTTGGATTATCACATTCTGTTTTTACTCCTAAAAGTGTCTTTTAATTCAACTATCACAAAAGTATTTTTGAGTATTTCTGGAATACCTTCAGGGTAAGAACCATTGCTCTGTGCAGGAGCTATTCAGGCCACTGGTAAAGAACTCCTTACAAATGCTCACTTGCACCTCAAAAGCTAATTCAATACTCCTGTGAGAAGGAAACACCTCCCCAATGTCCCTGCAAACATGGCTAAAAAAAATTTCTCCTGAGCCCCAAAGTTGGCAATTGAACTGATATTCTCTGCATATTGGAAATAATCATCATACTTCAGCACCTAATCCAATCTCTGCCCTAATGTAGAGGTGGTGTCCTAGTCATTCTGTAGGCTGTTTTCCACTGTGGATTTTGCCACTATCTCCAGGAAAAGACAATTACAAATACTGATTGTCCTTGAGAACATCTTTACAGGTGATATGCAGAGCTTCTAAAAAGAATTGTACCATAACAAATGTTTCTTTGAGATCTAAATGCCTATACAGTCATTTAGGCAAACCTTATAAGACTATCTGATGATTCACAATAATGTTATGGATGAGATCCGAGACGGAATAAAACCTGTAGCTCACTGGATCTTAGCTGAGTTGGCTCTGCAGTACTAATGAGACTGAAACCTCATTTTTGCAACTTAAGTCAGCAGCTATAACTCTGGATACAAAAAATAAAGAGATCTATTTGCCAAAGTACAGCACAATTTAATATTGAGGAATTATCAATCGGTTGCTTTTTGACACGGACTATAAAGTGCATTTTAAAGAATAGGGAAGCATGTTCCATATTGTTTTAACAGGCCAAATTTAAGCCCTGATTTAAGCAGGTATGCCCCCAAGCTGAAGCTGTGCCTGCTTCCACTTGGGTCATGCTTGGCTCAACAACTTCATTTTCCTATATTTTGCCATTCGTTTGGCAGTTACTATGGGAGGCTTTGCTGCATTTTTAAAAAGTTGATTCAGCAAACTATTGCAGGTTCCTTCACTCTCTGGTACCCACATTAACCTGTCCCTCAACCCTTCCTCTACAATCAGAGATGAAAAATTCAGCATAGCTCTTGACGAAATTAATTACAGTTCATTATCGCTTTCACAAATGTAGCAGGCTTCTAGTTCTCTGTTTCTTGTGCCAATCAGTGTAGAAAAGCAAAGATAAAACTACTTTAATGTAACTGGTTCAAAAACATCTCAACACGAAGTGGCTGATAACTTCCCTTCCAAGATCACACAGCGTCTTTCTTTGTTGCTTTTCACATTTTCATTACAACATTATATAATCAAATCATCTTTTATGTTGGTCATATGCAGATTCAAAGTGGGCTCTTCCTGGATAGCTCTGAGGAAACTCTTATTCAACAGGATGTGCCTCTTCCTTCGGGTGACAAGTTATATATACACAGAAATTTTTCATCAAAATGAAGTCTGCTTTATTTGCTGCCAAATATATGGAAAGCGAGAAGGAAAGTCTGGCCTCAGTGGCTCCTAGGAGACTGAAAGCAGCAAATAGCAGGAAAATATATACATATAAAAGTGCTATTTAAACAATAGTTTTACAAGAGTATCCTGATGTGATTTAGAGGTACAAGTTAACAGGACAGTCAATAGCCCTCATTTGGGGCTGAATTGTGTATGCTACTTTGAGGGTGGCAATTAATAGACTTTAAGTTCAGAAGAGACCATTGTAATTTTCTAGTCTGATGTCCTGCATAACAACGCAGACCACAGCACTTCTCTGAAGTAATTTCTGCTTCAAGTCCAATAGCTGTTGAAACAGAGCATATATTTTAGAAAAAGATCCAATCTTGATTTAAAGATTTCCAGTGATCAAGAATACACCACAACTCTTGGTAAGTTATTCCAATGGTAACTTTACTGTTAAAATGTACACTATTTCTAGTCTGAATTTATCTTCAGCCTTTGAATTTTATTATACCTCTCTCTGTCTGCTAGATTGAAGAGCTGTCTATTATTAACTTCCATTCTCCATGTAGATCCTTATAGACTTATCAAGTCACCCCTTAGCCTTCTCTTTGTAAAGATAAATAGACTGAGCTCCTTGAATCTATCACTGTAAGGTATGTTTTCCAATCATTTAATCATTCTTGTAGCTCTTCTCTGAACCCTCTCCAATTTATCAACATCCTTCTTGAATTGCAGACAGCAGAACTAGACACAGTATTCCAGCTCTAGTCACACTAGTCCCAAATATAAAGGTAATATAAGCCAGTATTACCCTGTTTATGCATCCACTTTTGGCTAATGTCAGATTGGGAGTTCATATTCAGCTGATTTTCCTGGGAAGCTGTGAGTCTGAAAAAGACGAGAGTCATAGTGGATAGAGTACCCCATCCTGTAAATATGGCCTACATTCATAGTTCCTAGGTATATGACCTTATGTTTGGCCATATTGATACACTGTTTAATAGTGTACAAAACTTCTAGATTGCCATGCAGGATATGAAGTGAAAAATACTGTATACATTAGTTTGCACCAGGCTTTATGGTACATCTTTACTCCACATAAAAACTGTTAGGCTGAAAATATAATGAAAAGTAAATGTTTAAAAAAATGTAGAATGATTTTGCTCTCTTGGGCCAAGTCTACACTACCAGTTTGTGTCGACAAAAGTGATGTCGACACCCAAAAGTCAACATAATAAAAATTGCAATTTTATGTTCACACTTGCTCCCTCTGTCGGCAAATCACATCCACAGTGGGGCACCATCATCGACAGTGTGAGCAATGCACTGTGGGTATCTGTCCCACAGTCCTTCTGTCAGTAGGTGTTGTGGGATGATGTAGCAGATCGCAGTGCATCTTGGGACAGTGCTAAATGTCCCGTGATGCATTGCTTTCTGTCCCAGCACTCCATGGGCTTCTGGCTTTCTTTCGCGACATTTTTTCAATGGTCCTTCTTTGCTGTGCACCCCAGCATCTTTGTGAGAAGGGATGGATCCCGCACTGCTCTCTATGCTCTGTTAACTGTCATGAAGATATCACAGATGGCAGTGCAGTTAATCGTGAAGTTCCTAACTGAAGAAGACTCGCAGGTGCCTGACATTCTGCGTGATATGGATAGGAGCAACTTTAGATTGCTTTTGGCATTCACAAAGCAGGTGCATAGAGTAGACCATCGCTTTTGGGCTCATGAAACAAGCACTGAATGGTGGAATCATATCGTCATGCAGGTGTGGGATGACGAGCAGTGGCTACAGAACTTTTGGATGCGGAAAGCCACTTTCCTGGAACTATGTGCGGAGCGTGCCCCAGACCTGCAGTGCAAGGACACCAGAATGAGAACTGCCCTCTCAGTAAAGAAGTGTGTGTCAATTGCTGTGTGGAAGCTGGCAACTCCAGATTGCTATCTGTCAGTCGCGAATCACTTTGGAGTGGGGAAGTCGACTGTTGTGGTTGTGTTAATGCAAGTGTGCAAGACAATAAATCGTATCCTGCTACGAAGGACCATGACTCTGGGAAATGTGCATGAAATAGTGGACGGCTTTGCAGAAATGGGTTTCCCTAACTGTGGAGGTGTGATAGATGGCACACATATACCCACTTTGGCACCAGACCACCTTGCGATGGAGTACATCAATAGGAAGGGGTATTTCTCCATGGTGTTGCAGGTGTTTGTGGATCACCAGGGGCGTTTCACTGACTTCAACGCAGGGTGGTCTGGGAAGGTGCATGACGCATGCATATTCAAGCACGGACTTTCTTTCCTAACCAGAAGATTACAGTGGGGGGAGGGGGTTGAGATGCCCATAGTGATCCTGGGGGACCCTGCGTACCCCTTACAGCCATAGCTCATGAAACCTTACACAGGACACCGGGACAGCAGTACGGCCCAGTAGGTGCCAGATGACAGTTGAATGTGCCTTTGGCAGATTAAAGGCGGGCTGGCGATGCCTTTAGGGCAGGTTGGACCTCACCAAGGATAATATTCTTATGGTCATAGCTGCGTGTTGTACGTTGCATAATCTCTGTGAAGCTAAGGGTGAAAGGTTTGCTCAGGGGTGAAGTGCTGAGGCAGACGCTTGGCCGCTGATTTTGAGCAACCAGATACCAGGGCTGTCAGAGGAGAGCTATTTGAATCAGTGAGGCTTTGAGGCAGCACTTTGACAATGACCACCATTAACATATATCTCTGTCTGAGTTGCTTCAATGTTACTTTACATGTAGTTTTCTTAGGGGGCAATGGTGACATTTGGGGGCCTTATATTCCTGTAATAAAGTGATTAAAATGCCTATGCATGTATTGGCAGTGCCTGCAATCACACCTTGTCGGGGGAAAAAATAAAGATGATTTACCATTATAAAAGGTTGCTTTTATTTCACAAGAAACAGCGCACACAAACACATAGATGCTTGGCAGGAAAGGAGGAACCACGGAAGGGCAGACTTTCACAGCTATGTGTTGGTCCAGCTATCATTGTGAAAGTTGTCCAAGGAGGTAGAGTGAAGGGGAATCCGAGAAGTTCCAGAAGGTGGAAAGGAATGTGTGGGCGGAGTTTTGGGGGGGGCGGGCCACAGAGAAGAGTTCTGAATGTGCTGCAATGGAGGTCGAGCACTGATCTGCTCAGTCTGCACCATTATTAAGGACTTCAGCATCTGTGTTTGCTCCTCCATTACTTTAATCATCCCCTCAGTAGTGTCCTTAACAAATGCATGATTCTCTTTTCTATCCTGCCATTTGGCTTCCCAGCACTCCTTTCATTCCCTTTTTTCTGCATTGGAGCACTACAGGCCCTCCCAGAACATGTATTCTTTGCTGCATCTTGGGTGCTTTCTTATCTGGCAGAGACGTTTGGCTGTTCATGGGGTGTTCCTGAAGGCCACATCCGGTGAAACACAGGGGATGATGCACAGAAGCGGAATTGTTAAATTCATGCATAGCATTGAAACATTTCTGTTAAATACACCTTTTGCAACGTTGCCATCACTTTCTCACTGACCCTAGCTAGGCACAGATCTCTGCGAACACCCAAAGCATGGCAAGTGTTGGCAGGGGTGGAGGGGTGCTCGAGATGGAGAAAAGAGCACACACTCTTTGCAAAGGTCATGGTGCAGCATTCTAGAGAACAAATTCTAAAATTCTCCCACACTTTTCCACAGGTGGGGGTAATTCTAGCAGACATCTCACTGCTGAGGGTAAGCAGGGAAACGAGGGTCCATCTACTCCATGCTTGTGGCTTCCACACTGCTCCCTATGCTGCTTGGCTCTGTGCCGCTTTGGTCCCTGCAAAAGTGATTGCTGAATGGTGCAGAAAAGTTTCCTACAATGGGGGAAAGAACAAAGCTGCTCTGCCACGGAACCATTGGCAGAGGATTACCGAGTACCTCCAGGAAACTTTCCTGGAGATCTCTCTGGAGGATTCCCGTGAGATCTCAGCGTGCATCAACACCCTGTTCCACCGCACTGATTAGCTATGCAGGGAAATGTCCAGCGCACAGAAACACAGCCAGCCTTCCACATTTCTATGCCCTGGACCCACCTCCTCACTACCCAAGCTACAGCCACTTTACCAGGAGT
This sequence comes from Trachemys scripta elegans, assembly GCF_013100865.1. Lineage (NCBI taxonomy): Eukaryota > Metazoa > Chordata > Testudines > Emydidae > Trachemys > Trachemys scripta. The sequence continues at coordinate 77,169,409 of NC_048298.1, forward strand.
CTCATCTCCTGCTTCTTGCTCACCAGACAGCAACTGCTGAGACTGGCTAGACACCTCCAGAGTGGTCAACAGTTCCTGGCTGCCTGCCCCACTGGGAGCTGCACATCCTCATCTAACTCCACCTCTTCATCAATAACTTTGTCGTCCAGGTTAGGTCCTCTTTCCGCTGCCTCTATGTCCTCCAAAATATCCACAGGGCTCTTGGTGATGGGTCTTAGGTGCAGCACCGGAGCGACAGCTTGCCTTCCTCGCCTTATGGTACGCCTGCCTCTGCTCCTTTATCTTCACTCTGCACTGCAGCGTGTCCCGATCATAGCCCTTTTTGCACAAGCCTCCAGAAATCTGCCCGTAGGGATCCCACTTCCTATGGCTCAAGCGCAGCTGGGACTGCACGGCCTCTTCTCCCCATATACTGAGCAGATCCAACAACTCTGCAGTGGCTCAAGCAGGAGAGCATTTGCTGCAATAACCCACCATGGTCACCTGGGAAGATGCAATGAGACCTCTCCATGCTGAGCAAACAGGAAATGGAATTTCAAAAATTCCCGGGGCTTCTAACGGGGAGGGGCAGATGGTTGTTTACCTGGTTGTTTACCAAGCAGTGGAGTTCAAACTGCTGACCAGAGCGGTCAGGATGGGCCTTGTGGAACACCTCCTGGAGGCCAATTAAAGTGATGAAATGAAGTGTGGTGTTTACACTTGCACTTTGTCAACAAAAATGTAGAGGAAAAAGACATAAATCTCTTGTGAGGTGGATGTATTTTGTGACCAAAACTGGGTATTTTCCCCAACAAGAGTCACCTCGCACCGTGTATGGGTCGACAAATGGCAGTTTTGGTGACAAAACTTGGTAATGTAGACAAGGCCGGTCTTATAAGCCACCAGACTGTGACAACACCCCAGGTTAAACAGCAATGGTCCTTATCATTACTGCCAGCTAATGGAGATTCTCAAGTAGTGAACAACTGTTTGGGAAGCCTGAGGTTCCCTTAAATTCTATCTTTCATGGTGCCTGTATGTATGTGGCATGTGGCTTTGTTACAACCTCCAGGAAGTAATTCACAACTGTGATACATTATGTTGCTCTCTTTACCTCAAAAATGTTGACATCGGACATTACCCACCCCCACGTGTTGACTAGGGCCATGATTTGGCCAATGCCATAATATTATTACACTTAATCTGATCTAAGTAATTGCCGCCTATAATCGGTCTAATTTTCTATTTAAAATCTTGTATAATAAACAAACAGTTGCAGGTCTAGTTAGCTTATGATGGCATTACTCACTCAACAGACATTTGAACCTGATTAGTAGAGATTGCACTGACTTCCATCCTCGCCACTGATCACAGATTAACAACCAGAACTAACCACCTGCCCTCAAGTATTTTTAAAATAATTGGCTGTAAAATTCACATCAGCAACACTTACAAATGAATGAAAATTTTCCTCTGTACAGGTTTATGAATTTACATAATTTTCTTTCAGAAGGACCTTTTTATGGCCTGGAGCATTTACGTTATAATATAAGAATGGCCATACTGGGTCAGACTAATGGTCCATTTAGCCCGGTATCCTGACAGTGCTGAATGCCAGATGCTTCAAAGGGAATGACAAGAACAGAACAATTATCAAGTGGTCCACCCCTGTCATACAATCCCAGCATCTGACAGTCAAAGGCTTAGGGACACCCAGAGCACGAGATTACATCCCTGACCATCTTGGCCAATAATAATTGATGGACCTATCCTCCATGAATTTATCAAATTCTTTTTTTCAAACCAGTTATAGTTTTGGCCTTCACAACATCCCCTGGCAATGAGATTCACAGGTTGTCTGTGTGTGGTGAAGTAGTACTTGTGTTTTAAGCCTGCTGCCTATTAATTTCATCGAGTGGCCTCTGCTTCTTGTATTATGTGAAGGGTAAATAACACTTCCTTGTTCACTTTCTCCACACCAGTCATGATTTTATAGCTTTTTATAGCACAGAGGAGAAGTGCTCCTTGAAGAGGATAAACTATGAGCACATGAGTCCCATCAATTTGGAAACCCCATTCTCTCCAAGCCAGTAAATTATTTCAGGAATAGCTTTAATGCCTGTCTCCTTGGGGTAACCCATATGCCTGATTGCCTCAGAAACTTTTCCCCCAGTCAACTTTCCAACACCAAACTGGTTTGCAACAGACCTGAGGTAGTCAGCTTCCAGACACTAGAGCAACCTGGACCAGCAAGGGTGGCCTCATGCATGTTTTTATGCTGTAGGGTCAGGACAAGCTGCTCACAAAGCTCCAAAAATGAAGCTTTTTCATGTGAAAGTTCTAGCCCCACTGCAGGTCATCCCAGATCTGCATGATGACGAGAACCACTAATTTACAGGTGATATACTCTGCATCCCCTGTCCAAACTCCCTGTTCTTAATTTCTTTACACTTTCAGTGCACTTCTGTGTCCTCTTGTGGTCTTTTGTTGACCAAAGGCTTGCTTCCTTGGGTGTGTTACAAACTTTAAAAAAATAGATCAAACATGTAAAAGGCAAATTAAGAGCAAATACATATAATGTATGGTCTATGGCACTAAAGAAGAATTAAAATCACTTAAACATTTTTGAGAAACCAACCAAGGAAATGGAAAGCAGACCCTTTTTTCTGGGGAAGACATGCTCAAGTAGCACCAGAAATCAGAAAAGAATAAAGAGGAAGGGTGAAAATATATGTGTGCCTACTGCCAAATGTTTGAAGTTTCTTGGCAAATTTGTCACATAAAAGCTGGCTTGAAGAGCATTTCTGCTGAGTTAAACGCTATGTCATGACATTTTGAAAAGTCAGGTGAGCATTACTAAAAAGTTCCACTACTTCTGAGGTCAACAGCTAGCCAGCTGGACTTTGGCATAACTGCTTTTAGAAAGACATTTCTCTTTACATCCTTCTAAGCAGCATTCCCGATTTAAACAAAATAAAAAGTTCAAAAGACTCAAAGTTATAACTATAAATCATGCTCAATGGAAAGCTTTTGTTCAATCTGCATGTGTTAGACTGGAGAAATGGCTTGTGGCACTTGAAGTCTATAATAATTTGCAGAAAAGGATTTTCACAACATGAGAAGTCACAAGAATTAAAACTCAAATGCATTATGAATAGGAACCCTGATATTGTTCACCATTGTAATTTGCCAGCCTTAAAAACATATTTTTAAAATGTAAAACCCAAAACAAAGAACATTATCTTGCTTTTCCTCAGGGGCAATGCAAAGATGTATGCCTATTCCGAAGATATGAAAGGTACACAATGCCCATGGACCTACCTGAAAGCAACTGCAAAAAGAAAAGTGCTATAAATATTTGATCAGCACTTTCCAGCCTTTTTAAAAGACAAGGGCCAGATCATGCCTCTCAATCTATGCATGGTGGGGACCCCTTACACACAGAAAGTGAAGGGGAGCTCAGAATGGGTGGGAGGGATGCCCAATGGCAGATAGAAAGACGGGAAGGATTCTCTTTTCTGACGCTCCCGCCAATCCTAGGGGCAGTTAAAACCAAGATGAGCTGCTGGTTCTAGTTTCATTGGAGCCATAGTACCAGGTAACTGAAGGGACCCATATGGGCCAGAGCTGGTATGGAGGCACAGAACTTTCATGCACTTAACTCTGGTCTCTCCCATGGATTCCTCATAATCAGGCAGATTTGGGAGCAAGGCAGTGATCTATTCCACAAGGAAGGACATGGCAGGATCTCGGCAAGGGAGTTCTCACAGAAATTTCCTCCAGCAGAGTTTCCTCCTGTAGTTTTTTTCCACAAAGTATTCTACTCACTGCAGGTGGCACCCCCTCCTGGCCATTCTGGGGATGAGCTCTGTGTGTGGCCAATGCCCCTTCTTGTGGTTGCGTTCCATCTCTTTCTCCCACTTTCCCAGCCTGTGACCCCTCTCTCACTCCATGAACCAGTGTTTTCTTTGTGACTCAGCCCTCCAGCCAGGTCACAATGTGGTTTCCCATTTCGGGGTATTGGGGGGAGGCATGTGTATCAAAGTTGCTGTTCATGAGCAGTCTCAGGCAGTCCTCCCATTCACTGTGCCAGCTGCTACTCCTCAGTGGCTGGTAAGGGAACCCAAGCCCACCCTCTTCTCTAAATAGCAACCAAGGTGTGGCTCCCTCCTATACCTTGCTGCCTTTCCCTGAGCCTCTTCCTTATCTCCTAGCCTTTCCTCCTCCTCCTCCTCCTCCTCCTCTGAGTTTGCCACTCTTCACTCCCTTCTCCTAGGGAGTAACTACAGACTACCTTCCTACAGCCTCCTCTGCTTCAAATTTCCTGTCTTTATATAAGCCCCACCTGTTCCCACACAGGTGAGTTTCCTCAGTTAGGGCTTTCCTCCCAGGCTTAATTCTCCCAGATTGCAGCCTAATTGGCTGATTGGGCCTACCTGGCCCAATTCCACTCTTGCAGGCCCAATGTGGGGTGTACACCCCATCACACAGGGGATTTGTGGGGGAATATGGGCCCAGACTTTCCTCACTTCACATACTGTGACCTGACTCATTTGTCCAGCCTCACCCTGTTATATGCTTTATCTCACTTGCTCTGAACCATATCATGCGCTTTTGGGGTGGGGGAACAATACATAAGCTGAAAACGGGCAGGTCTGAGCTCACCCCAGGCTGTGCATGTGAAATCAGGCATACAAGGTGAGTCAAGAGAGGAAAAGAGTTTGTGAAGTTACTAACAAAGAGTTCACGCTCGGAGATAACATGATATGACATGAGTGGTGGTCCAAACATCAGAGGCACACTGTTCCAGTAAACAAAGTGCACACTGTACTGGAAAGATTAGCCCTGAGGAATGAAGTTTGCATTGCCAAACAACATCAGTATCCTGGACAAAAGTCTCCACTCTCAAGTTTATTCTTTGATGACAACTCTATTCTGTCTGGTTTGATCCCAACAAGAAATGTCTCCTTTCCTCTTCTGTTCTTCCCTCACCAGCAGTGAAACAGGCAGTGTGTGGTTTTCCTTTCTTTTATTCCCTCCAATTCACTGGACTTAGCCATTCAACTTTACAAACTTTTTATGTGGAAACAACAGATTGCTAATGAACTCACATCTTTGTACTCATTTGTGAAACTGAGTCAAACTTAGTGTGAGTATTTCAAGGTTCAGTCAAAACCATCAGGAAATCTCTGGCTCTCTCTAAAATAGGCTTAATCATGTTTTATTTGGGTATATCTTAAAGTTTAGCATGAGTGAAAAGTGCTATGTTGACACACTGGAGAAAACCAAGAGAATCATCTTTTACTCACACAACAGGTGGAGCGTAGAATGAAGCAGTGCAAGTTTGCTCCCAGTGTTCACCACAATGTTTGGCAATGAGAGCTATATACAGCTCTTATCAAGACCCAAACTTGGACAAAACTCATCTGATTTCAGACTTGGATGTGAGAAAAAGGTGGGTTTGTTACAGTGGGATAACTAATGCACATTAGCTGTCCTGTTGTAAAATCCTAGTGGAGACAAGGCATTGTAGTTTTGCTATAAGGTAGCTAGGCAAGGTCAACACTAGATCCTTATCCGTGGTTGACCTTGCCTAGTTTACCCAACAGTAAAACTACAGTGCATTCTCTCCCCTAGGGCTTTACGGTGCCCTGGAAAAAAAAAACACTTTCTTTAGCCCTTCAGCCTAAATCCCTCAAGCCCGAGTCAATTGACCTGGGCTCAGAGACTCAGTGCTGTGGATCTTTTATTGCAGTGTAGACGTACTCTAACCCACTACATTTTCAAAATGGCACCTCTGCTTTTAGCCATGTGACTCCTCTCAAATTCAATGAGCACTAGACAGATAAAAATCTCACTACTCTTTGAAAACATCCCCCAAAGTGTCAAAGTGCTGCAGTAAACAGCAGACCGACGCATCTGTTTCAACAGCTCCTATAGCATGTTCACTGCGGAGTAGCTTCTACCAACATGTTACTTCTTTTTAAGCCTGTGCATGTAGTTGCTTAAATTCTGCTTTGTGTTTTGGTCATCTGGAAGAGGCATTAGGTTTATAAGTTATACGGCATCTCTTTCTGCCACACAATTTGATGCTTGATCACTGGTCCATGGCTAAGTAGTGATATTCACCCAATGCCCCCGTGTTCTTTCCTGCACATGCATGATTCTCAGTCACAGAACTTCATACACACAAGTTGAAAGGTAGGATTTCTAGAATTAAAAATCCTTCCAGGGACTAAAACCAGGGAGCTTTAATAGATGAATCCTCATTCAAAAAGAAAAAAAAAATAAATGAACGTAACAGTATTTTTCAACATTTGCAATCCTAATTTGGCCAGTGGAGCTCACTCAATTATTTCAGGAGGTTTAGTCCATGAGTTTGTTTCCTTGTATGAATGATTAGCTCACTGTTCCACGTAACGAATGCTCCACTGATGCTCTTTTACTTTTAACTAACTATAGTCTATGCCTGTGCTAGCAGCAGAAGAAATGTAACAGAGGGTATGGCTACACTGCAATTAAACACCCATGGCTGGCAGCCTGTGCCAGCTGACTCGGGTTAAGGGGCTTAGGCTAATGGGCTGTTTAATTGTGGTGTAGATGTTTGGGCTCAGGCTGGAGCCCAGGCCCTAGGACCCTGCAAGGTGGGAAAGTTCCAGCGCTCAGGCTGCAGCCTGAACCTGAACATCTATACTGCAATCAAAACAGCTCCTTAGCCTGAGTCAGATGTTCTGAGCCAGCCACAGCTGTCTAATTGCAATGCAGACATACCCAGGGTGATTTCCTGAGGCTAAACCAAACCTGATTACAGGATGAGCCCCACCTGAGAGGAATGTACAAAAAGAACAGGAAACAGCAGTGAAAAGGGATGGGGAAGTTTAGGAAATTGTAGCTCTGTTTGTGGAGATCAAAAAGGCTCCTACAGGACCTGGAGTCAGTGAAGGAAAAGCTCAAGAAGCAGGAGAGTGAGGAACACTCTCCAGGAAGGGAGGCCTAGAAGAGACCCTGTCCAACTGGAGGAGAGATTGCAAAGACTTGGCTGGAAAAGCCTGTGGAGACAGACAAGCTCTAGTCAGGAGGTGCTGCAAAGTAGAAAAACAGTTTTTTAGGGAAGTGGGGCTGTGCCCAGCTGAAACTGGGGCGCAGACTGTGTGAGCTTGTGTTCTATTTTTGAAAGGCTTTGTGTTATTTTGGATAGAGAAACTGAATGGGGCTGCAGCCTAGAAGGCCAGTATGCATCTGAGGATGCAATGAATTGGACCCTATGAGGGGTTTATTTGAACTACTTTTGAGTAGTCAATTTTTAAAGGGACCTGAAAAGGAGGAAAACTGAGGCAGGCTGGAGTAGTGTGACTCTCTGGTCACAAAGGGATGGTTAGGAGGTGGCTAACTGTTACTGGGAATAAGACTAAGGCACCAGACTTTTTAAAAAGATTTGTAGGCATTGCTCTGCTCAGCATTGTGGTGTTTAACTGACTTAAGAGCCTCACTGAAGATTTAGGGTTCCTAAGTGGCTATGTCACTTTTGAAAATGAGACTTAGGACCCTAAGGCAATTAAGAGTTTAAGTGCTCAGTGAAGCAATATCTAAGTACCTTGAAAATCTGGATCTAAAATCCTTGTGAAATTGCCACTGAAGCAGAAAACCAGTAACAATTTCCACATGTACCTTTCCAATGGCGTGTGTGTGAATTATGATTAAAGACAGGTGCAAATCTCCATTGTTAGAGAACATAGGATTCCTCCAGCATTCTGTTAAAATGTAGGTATATTAAAATATCATTTGGCTGTTCCCTTGAGGGACAACAAAAAAGCCATTCAGAAACCAAGAAATGTATATTGTCATAAGCAGTCTCTTCTGCTATTCTTCCATGTTGCAAACATTTTCCTCCTTTCTTGAAGCAATTCCTATCCTTTCTGGTGCAACTACAGAGGAATCAGAGAATTGTCCAGTGCTTGAAATGAAGAAGAACCAGTATGGGAAGCATGATGTTTATGTCCACTCATTCAGGAGCGAAAATCCCCTCTGTTATGTTGCAAAATCACATGGGACCTTCTGCACATCCATACACAATGGAAGTTTAAGGCAGCTGGGTGCAGTAGACCTCTCACTGTGTGGATCCACTGGTAATTGATGCCCACAGACAGAAGCATCAGGGTCTACTTCATCTTCCATGCAGTAATAGTGGTAACAGAGTGGCTACATTGCCACTTCATGATTTGTGAAGAGGAAGGAAAAGGATTATTTTACCCTAGTCCCTGAAGGTGAAACACACTTGTTCAATGCTAATATCTGCTCCCAGGGGCAGCTCCAGGCACCAGCGCAAAAGCATGTGCCTGGGGCGGCAAGCCGCGGGGGGCGACCTGCCGGTCGCCATGAGGGCGACAGTCAGGCTGCCTTCGGGGGTATGCCTGTGGAAGGTCCGCTGGTCCCGTGGTTTCGGCGGCAGGTACGCTGAAGGCGCGGGACCGACGGACCTCCTGCAGACATGCCACCGAAGGCTGCCTGACTGCCATACTTGGGGCGGCAAAATACATAGAGCCACCCCTGTCTGCTCCTCTGACATGGTGTAGGGAGAGAAAGAATATATCTCGTGTTCTTTTAGGCACATGTCAGTGAAGAGGAACAAGAAGCTTCTCTACTCCCATGTCTAATTCAACTTGTATTTATATACATTTTCCAAATGGATTAAAATTTCTAAACTGCACTACAGGTGGGAGGGCATCAGGAGGCCATCACACTAGAACTGGTTGAAAATTTTCTAAAGGAAAAGTTTTTTTCCCCAATCAGAAAATGCTATTTTGTCAAAACAAACTTTCCATGGAAATGAGACAATTTTGAAGAAATTTGATTTTGAAAAAAAAGTAGGAAGCATTTTGATAGATCATCATAGAATATCAAAGCTGGAAGGGACCTCAGGAGGTCATCTAGTCCAACCCCCTGCTCAAAGCAGGACCAATCCCCAGACAGATTTTTGCCCCAGATCCCTAACTGGACCCCTCAAGGATTGAATGCACAACCCTAGGTTTAGCAAGCCAATGCTCAAACCACTGTTTTGTGGTGACATATTTAGAGTGGAACACTTTGATCTACTGTAAAATAACTTTAATTTCAAAATTTTATATTACAAAAATATTAAGTCAAAATCAAAATGAAACGTTTTGATTTTTAGCAACATGTTTTCATTCAGCCAAAAAAAATTTTGAAAAAATTGTCTCAAGGAAGCCTTGAAGTTCTGATTTTTGTTGGGATTCAGAATGAAAACAAATTTCAATGGAAATTTCTGGTAGCTACACAGTTCAGCCCCAAACACAGATGTATCTTGCTGAGAAACTACAAAAGGAAGATGCTCCTCTGCTAAAAAAGATTTCTCCACAGTTTATTCCCATCTGCTCCTTGCAATCCCCATGTAGCAACAATATTTCTCTTACATACTACCTCCTAGAGGAGCAACTAGTGTACCTCCTTCTAATTCTTCATTTTTGGGTAGCAGGGGGATGGAAGAAGTGACAAGGTGTGCTGCCTTCATGAAAATCCATTTTACATAGACACAGAATCCAATTGTGTGGGATGGCACAGGCATCTGATTTTAGCAACAGTAAGACACAGTGTGATCGATTAGGAATGTGAGGCTCCTAACAGCAGCTAGGAACTTTGTTTCTTGCCTCATGCACTGCATGTATGAGTATACTTAAGAGTAATTCTATGAATTATAGATAATTGTAGTACTTATATTCCCTCCATTACCATAGTATCTTAGTGCCTCACAATTTTTAATATAGTTATCCTCACCTCATACCTGTGAGGTAAAGAAGTTCTGTTATGAGGCAGAGAAAGAATAAGGGCCAGTTTTTTAAGGGTATTTAGGCACCTGGAGCCTACTGGAATCTTTTTGTGGGGTTTATAAAGCATCTAGGTACCTAACTCCTGCTAGGCACTTATCTGCATCTTTAGGTGCTCAAATACCTCTAAAACTCTGGCCCTAAGTAACTTAGCCAAGCTTACACAAGGAGCCTGTCACAGAGTAGGGGCTTGAACCTGGGGCTCCTAAATCCCACTTTAGTATCCTAACCACTGGACCATCCTTCCACTGATAGAGTATTTAGTCTGTGTAGCAGTCTCAGCCGAGGTTTGGCCCTCAGCGGGGCTGTGGGGTACCCCACCGCCTCACTCTGGTCTGCCGTCAGTCCTGGTCTAGCAGTAGTGTGGGACAGCAAACACATGGTTAGGGGCTCAGGCCCTTAAGCAGGGGCTGAGCCAATAGGTCAGAAAAAGCCCCGGGCCCTCAATCAGGGCGAGGCAGCAACCATGCAGCCTGGAGCTCAGGCCCTCAAGCAGGGACTGAGTCGATGTTTGTAGTGGCCCAGGTCCTAGGTCAGGGCGGGGCAGCAATCAAATAGTCAGGAACTCAGTCCCTTAAGCAGGGGCTGAGTCAATGAGCGAGAGGTCCCAGCCTCACTAGGCCAGGGACAAGGGGGAGTCTGCCACCCAAGGGGTGGGTGGCAGGGGGGACGCAGGCCCTCCTACGCCACTGCATCCCAGCCCGGGGCCCTTGCTGCTGTCAGTGGGGGGGATCCTGGCCGCAACAAACTGACATAGGCTCTGGCAGTGTAGCAGCCAGTCTGGGGTCGGCTGCCCCCGGGCTACTTCCACACTCCCCCTCGTATGGTACCCGGGCCGTCTTAGTGTTGTCGGTGCTCTCTACCAGCATCGGTTCCTCTGGGTAGGTAGTGAAGGGCAGGCTCGGCTCCTCCTTGGGATAGCTGGAAAGGGGCAGGCTCGGCCAGTCCTCCTCGGGGTAGCTGGAACGGGGCTGGCTCGGCCAGTTCTCCTTGGGGTAACGGGCGAGGGGTAGGCTCGGCTGGCCTGGTGAGTCAGCAGGCCGGTCGCGGCCTGCTGCTGTCTCCCAAGCGGGAGCTCGGCCACAGAGGTCTGCTCTCTCCACCAGCTTGTTCTCCACTGAGCTCTGCAGGTGGGCTTTTGTACTTCCTGGTCGGTGCCGTGACCTCTGAGGGTCACATTGGTGTTAGGGGAGGTTCGGCCCTCAGCGGGGCTGTGGGGTATCCCACTGCCTCGCTACAGTCCCCTTAATGTTTAAAAATGAGTGTCTGACTAATAACTTACATTGCATTCTTTGTAACCAATCCCTTGCCCCATTGCAATAATCCTGATCACAGAGAGTATACATACGTGTATGTTTAAGAGGCAATTCTACACTGCAAAGGTAAGATTCTAGCTTTCCCGAAGGCAAAAAGTGAGGGATATGGGATCCAGCATCCTGGTTTGGGTCCATCTTAAGTCTGTGCACATTGAACAATTTAAAAAATAAAATCATTCTTTAGGGCAAATGTAAACACAGAGGCTTAATACCTAATTATCCTTATTCAAAAATACTGTACAGAGAGGTCAGAAGTTCACAGGAAGCACAGCCTCGTGAGTGTAAACCAGCCAGTAAAAGATTACACACTTGAAGAGAGAAAGACATGCAGGTCAATAGTAGCGCAGATCCCTCACAGCTGTCAGCAGGTTGTCTGTCTTTCATCAGCCTCTTCTTAGTCTGCCTCTCAGAGCAAGTTCCTTACTTGCTGCCTCAAAACTATTTCCCTCCTGGGCAGCGCGTGAACTGCTGGCTGGGGGAGGCTAGTCCCTCAGCTGAACCCCTTCTGCCCAAAGCCCTGCCCCTTCCACGTCCCTCCACACCAGAGCCTTGCCCACTGCAGCCGCTGGCCCCTGCCCCAGCCTAATGTCCCCAGCCCTGGAGCACCAGGAGGGTGGTGTGGCACAGCCCAAGCTGGGGCCACCCCCACAGGGAGACTGGAGCTGTGCCAACCAGGAAGCAGGATGGGTCTGGGGGTGGAGCATGGGCAAGGCCACACCTGGCTGCTTGGGGCAGCACAGCCTCCCCTAGCCTATGATACCCGCTGCCCATGATTTCCCTCTCTCTTTATGCTGGCATGTCTAGCATGTGGTTGTGGCTTTGAAGGCCTTTAAAGTGAAACAGTAGCGATGGGCACTCTGAGGTAGCGCTGACAACAATAGGACACGCCAGAGCAGTGACACTCAGACTGTGGCTCATAAGCCACAAGTGGCTCTTTAATTTGTCTCCTGCGGCTCTTTGCAACGCATGATATTAAAACACTGTGTGATTTAATTATTAGCCAATCAGGATGCTTTTAGTGTGTTATTAACCAATTATAGTTGATAATTATATAACTATTTTTCCTGTCATACTGTTTAAATGTTAATATCTAATACTATAGTAATGAAACAATGAATTCACACTGCTGTGGCTTTTGTGGGTAATGTTGGTTGTGAATTTGGCTCCTGAACCACTGGAGGTCTGAGTATCACTGCTCTAAAGCCTTCTCAGGCAGGCATAGCAGGAGGGTTAGCCCATAAATCTAGCAGGGAAATCCTATGGATCGCAGGACCCACAGCACCCCAGGCCATTCAGCCACCTACCTCCTCCCTGGCCCAATAATGGGCACACATCTCCTTCAGGCACTGTGCTCCCAGGTGGCCACCCAGGGTAATTCCTATGTGTTGCTGGTACACTGACAGCATCACGACTGGAACATCCCCATGTAAGAGAATGATGCTTTGAAGAGCACCCATCTCCTTGGCCTTGCCTCCTGTGACCCTGACCTACATCCTCCTGACCAATGCACCCTTTACAGGATAACTACAGACTAGCTTCCATGCGACAAGAAAAGCATAGCTTCTCCCTGTACGAGCACTAGAATCTGGCTCCTCTCTACGTGCAGTAGAAGAGGGGAGCACAGAGCATATCCCACAGAATTCTGAAGGCCGCACTTATGTATATGGGTACAAAACCCCAGTAATCAGTGCCAACCCCCAGTACAGTGTCTCTCTTCCGGGGGCTACACTGGTGTATAGTTATTCCAGTGCAAATCACCTCAGTCAAGGCAAGCCTGACATGAGCTAGGTATTTTCCAGGTGTTGTGCAACTTCTTTGGGGAGAAAAGGAGGTCACCCATCTGTGTCCTCACCCCCAAAGAGTATCATTTGTAGAGAAAGCCTAAGTATACAGTAACATGCTACAATAGTGCCAATTCCAGGGGCTTACTGAATTGTAAGTTTCAAACATAGTGGGAAAACTACTGTACATAGGTTTACTGCTGACTTTCAAGTAGTAAATTCTGTGCTTCCCACTGATGAGTTAGCTGAGAACTTATTTCTAACTTTTAGTGGTTTTTGTAAGTTCTAAAAAAAAACATTTTCTATTGAAGTCTTTACTTCTTATTGTTTTTATTACAGTAGCATATACAGGCCCCAGCTGAGATCAGATGCCTTGGCTGCTAGGTGCAGCACAAGCATGGAGACAGTCCTTGCTCTGAAGAGGTTATAATCTAAGTAGACAAGATATAGAGGGGGAAACAGAGGCCTAGAGAAGAAGTGCATGTTAATGGCAGAGTCTGGACTAGAACACAGGTGTCTGGACTCCATTCCTAATCCCCTGTCCACTGCATCACGCTGCCTCCAAAGTGTTCACACATTGCTGACTTTTCATTGCTTTTTCCTTACTTGCATCTGACAAACGTGTCAGAGTTTCAACAAGGCATTTCATCATTATTACACTGAGCAAAGAACTCTCACATTCCTGCTGGGCTATGAATGTTGAAGTGCTCTCTTTCCCCCATGAATTCCCCCCAAAGGAGAAGGCAATGTTCTGTACACAAGAAATCCTACTAATCTTTGCCTTAGGCCTCTGTCTCAGTTACGCTGAAGTGATAACTCAGAGACCAGGAGACGCACTGTAGCAAAAAGGATGTCTTTGAAAGTGTATGATATCCCTCTCAAAAAGCAGTTTTATAATATTTAGTGATGGCTCAAATATTTCATAGGTCTGTCTAAATCCAGCACATCTGAAGTAACAAAAGAGGCAATATTACACAGGAAATATTATATATTTAAGTGTTTTTGTTCTTGGCACAAATTACCACCTGAGCATTTTATAATACATAAAATAAAATACATCTGTCATGTCTTGAATGAACATGAAATGAGGACTTGCAAAATTAAATATACCTGCTATAAGCTATCTCAGTTTCAAATTTAAAGTTATATTTGCAGTAATCTTGCAATGGGACATGTTATTTACCAGTCTCTCTTAATAGGCGGATTTTAGTTTCTATACTGTCCCAGAGGTATGAGTAGGATTTTAGTGTAGAGGGCTTGCACCAGGACTAGGTGAACTGATACAACTAAAATAAGAATACAGCTGAGGTCTAGTTGATAGATCCATAGATGAAAAGTACCACATAAGAGCTAGGTATTATTAAATAGGCACTGGACCACGAGTCAGGAGACTTAGGTTCTAATAATACTCCCAGCTCTGCCAATGAACTGCTGTATGACCATAGTCAAATTACTTTCTGTTTGTTTCCCTTCCCATCTTTTGTGTGATATCTATTTAGATCATATGCTGTCTGAGGCACACTTCTCTTTCTAGATGTCTGTACGGTGCCTACCACAACTCAGCCCACCCAGTCTCAGCTAGGTCTTCAAGCTGCTTCTGTTACACAAATAAATATTAACAACCTCAAACATGAACCAACCTTTCTTTGAGGTATGAAAAAGTTCTGCTAAGGCTTTGTCATTATGACACATCTCTGCACTTCCAGCTCTGAAACAGCAGCAGCACGGTACTGTGAGAAAGTCTATTCATATGGAATTTCTGGTCTGTCTTGAACCTCACCAGTTCCTGAAATCTAACAGACTAGCCTGTTCTTCTGAATCCTCTACCCTCATTTTGCCCAATTAGGGTGTATGGGTAATTCAGATAAGATTCAGATACATAACCAGGACTTTGGGTGCATAGAATCACTGAACAACCAAAGGTTTTGAGGTACTTAACATCCCTAACAGGGAAAATGAGCGTAGGAAGGAATCTGGTAATGAAAAATTGTTTTTACTTTTTAGTGCATTGTGGATGTAAGTTGGGCAAAAGGAGGGCCAGGCAGTCAGCTGTTGACCAACACAACAGGATACAGTAGGTGAAGTGATAAGAAGAGAACATCCTCCAATAATAAGTTGAACAAGGTAGCAGCAAACAAGCACCAGGTACTCAGTTAGCAAACAGGGTGGTAGAGGACAAAAGGTGAACAGTGTAGCAGGAAAGCAGCAAGGGTGGGTTCCATGAAGGGACTTGGGTGTTGTGATGCTGACCATCTCAGTACCTAATTTTTAGGAACTGAGGCAGCCATATCAGGTGTCAGATTGTTGGGGGAGCAGGGGTGCCACTAGGACCCAGAGTGTAGAAAATTGTGTCTGCTGCTGGTGCATATGTATTCTCTCTGCTCTAGATGCACAGAGATGGTGGAGTGCTGTGCTGGATGGCACAAGAGACATAACAGGAAGGCAGGAGAAAAGGTGAGAGGGAATAGTAGAAAGCAGCAGGAGCTGCAGGGAGAGAGAGGAGGAGGAGCCTCTTATGTACCTCTCTAGCACCCCCAGGAGCCTGGACTGATTAACACCAGCTTCTCAGGGAGCTTCCTGTTTCCTGCTGCTTCCCTGAACCCACTTGAGGAGAACAGGCAATCAACTGAAGAAGTAGGAGCCAGTTAGGCCCTTAAGACGCTGATATCTTCCCTCACTCAGGCCCTGCTACCAGCCTGCTTATCTGTCCCCTTCAACTGAGTGTTGAGAGCCACTATAACTGGCACAGACCAGCAGTCATGAGTGAAAGAAGAAAACAACCCTCTGGGGCAGCATTCAGAAAAAGAAAGAAAGCAGGAAGGAGCTCTCTTGAGATACATAGACACAAATGTTCATGGTGAGCCTTCCAGCCCCAGTGAGGATGTGAGTGGTGAGGAGATGCCTGATCTTCCAGTTAGTCAGAGTGCAGGTGACCTGGCAGCTACTGCAGCATCCATATCTCCATCTCAAATGGATGTAACCATGCACATTCCTGAAGAAAAGTGTAGATCAGAGAAGAGTGTGGTAGAGGCACAAGAAACAGCTGCTGCAGAGTTTAGTTCCTTAAGTTTAGATGATCCAGGACTGTGGACCCACTTGAGCAGTAGCCTGAGGGACTTCTTGTACTTTATGGGCCACAACAAGTGAAAAACTTCACGTTCCCCAAAGACAATGAAAATAGAAGTTTCCATCCAACACATTACTGGCGTGAAATTCCCAATGGTGACAAAGTGGAGAGGCAATGGCTTACGTACTCAAAAACCCAGAATGCTGCATACTGTTTTTGTTGCAAACTCTTCCAGTCTAATGTTCCAGCCACATTGGGTTCTACAGGAACAAAGGACTGTAAAAATCTGGCTAGAAATCTGGCATGCCATAAGAAGGCAGCAAATCACCAGAGAGCATTCCATAGGTGGAAAGAGCTTGAGATGAGACTAAGGTTAAAAACCACCATAGATGATCAGCATCAAGAGAAGATTGCATCAGAGTCTCTTTACTGGCAAAATGTTCCGAAAAGACTCATTGCCATTGTGAGAATGCTTGCTAACCAAAACCTAGCACTGCGTGGCACTTCGGATCAGCTGTATGTGCCAAACAATGGAAACTTCCTTAAAATTGTGGAGCTGATGGCTGAGTTTGATGCTGTACTCCAGGAGCATCTAAGAAGAGTCGCCACCCAAGAAATGTACACACACCACACCTTGGAAAAACAATTCAAAATGAGATCATACAGTTACTGGCAACAAAAGTCAAACAGAAGATTGTGGCAGATCTGAAGTCAGCAAGATATTACTCTGGTATTCTGGACTGCACACCTGACATCAGCCATATGGAACAAATGACTTTAATGGTGTGTTTTGTATCAACAACAGAACCCTCTGCCTGAGGGGGAGCAAGGACTCTCCCACCTCTCAGGAGAGTGCTCTAACCACTGACCTATGGGATATTCTGATGTGGAGTTCACTCAGTCTCTCCTGTTGAAGCTGTTCCACTGCGGATAAATAACAAAAGAGTGGTTTGAGCAGGAAGACGGGACCCAGGGTCTCCCTATCTCCCTGGCGGGTGCCCTACTCACTGACCTACAGAGTTATATTCTCTCTCTGCCAGCACTGAGCCAGAGACAGGAGTTGACCCAGTGCCAAGCCAGGAGTTAAAGCCAGAATTAGCAGAAGGGATAGGCTGTAGAAGCAGGGACCTGGAAGAGATAGGGGTCTGGGATATAGAAAACAGGAACAGGCTAGAAGGCAAAGCTAAGGAGTCGGGCAAGTAGGCAGTACCACCCAATGTGGCTGGAACATTAGACTGGAAGAGTTTGCAACAAAAACAGTATGCAGCATTCTGGGTTTTTGAGTACGTAAGCCATTGCCTCTCCACTTTGTCACCATTGGGAATTTCACACCAGTACTGTGTTGGATGGAAACTTCTATTTTCATTGTCTTTGGGGAACGTGAAGTTTTTCACTTGTTATGGCCCATGAAGTACAAGGAAGGCCATAGTAACAGCCAAACAGGGATTCACCTAGTTGCTCAGGCAACTTTCTGTGCCTCTTTCTGGTTTAAGTAGTGCATCCCAGCCAATGGGTGGGGTGGGATGTCTCCCCAATCAGGACCTTTGTGGGGAGAACCTTTTAAAAGCTAGAGCTTCTCTAGCCACCTTCTCCACTGGTTCACGGGAGCTATTGGGTAATGGTCACACTGAGCATGACCTGGGGACGCATAGGCTTCGAGGTCCATGATCCCTCACACAAAGGCAAGAACAGGTAATGCATCTGAATTAGTGCACCCTCTTGTGCAGTCGCGGAATTTTAAAGAAGAAAAAATTCTTCAGCAAGTAGACAGCAAATTCAGGAAAATGTCTGGGGAGTGTGTGTGGTGGGGGGCAGGTACTAGTGCGATGAGCAAAGGAACACTGGTCCATTAGTTTATCACATCTGTCAATTACTTCTTCTCAACTGATCTGTTTATAGCTGCAATATGACTCAGCCATTGTTTCCCTCTTCCCTTATTGTATCTCAAGTATGTTTTTAGTCTTTGGAGGGTACTGAAAGCTCTCTCCTGGGAACAGGAAAGCAGTGAGTGATATGGCCAATGAAACAGTACCTAAATGATGCCTAGCGGTGAACACAGCTGGCAATCTAATAAAGCTTAAACTTGTTATGGATTCCTTTCACTGTGGACACATGATGAATGTAATTTTATATCATCTCTAATTCTGCATGAGGAAATCAAGTGTTGTAATATCTGTGGAATACATCTGCGCCACAACATACTCATTTATTAAAACACACAAGATGCTGATTTCAGAACCTGCGCTGTCTACAATATATGACAAAACTCTGCCTAGGTTCGCTAACAGTGTCCTCAGTAACTGGGGAGGAAAAGTGTAATTTGATGATCCCTGAGGCCTCTCTAAGGTCACAGAGATACGGAGTGAAATTGCTGTTGGCATGTTCTTTGTACGGTTTTATTAGGAGTAATGTCAAATGGCATTGCAAATGATGTCCCATTAAGTAGTTCTGAACTTTTTTCATTATCGAGTAATTCCAGACATTCAGTTTGATTTCCAAGATATTGGTAACCCTGACTAGCTAACGACCTTGAGTTTTAAGTAAACTGAAGAGACCTTATGCAACTCCTACTACTGGATCAAATAAGAATGGCTTAAAACACAGCATCATAAGGTTTTTCATCAGTGTGTCACCATGGTCACAATCAGACAGGTAACCGAGAATGGCTCTGTAAGTTTATTTCAATGCTGGTTGTTTTCTCTCCTAACATCACCCTTCTGGTATTGCAGCTCAAACCTGTGACTTGGTAGGGTTTGTTTAATCCCATTTCTGTTTCATTCTGAATCACATTCCATCCCGGATGGCATATTATGGACATCGAAGAGAATGAATGTGCATCTTGTGCAAGAGCTAAGAGGACTCTTATTTTCATGTGTTGGCAAGATTTCAGAAGGACAAGACTTAACTTGCGAGTCTAGCAGCAGCTATGCACAGCTAACGGCTGGTTTGTCTAAAAATGCTTGTGTGTCTCATTGAAATAGCCACTTATTGGATTGACATGATCATGTGCCTGGGCACTAAATGACACATAGGCTTATAAAGGGCGAGAGGTCAAGGTTTACCATGCAGCATTACATAAACATCTGCGTCCACCTGAGTTACAATCTAGCCTTTAATAACTGTATGTGGAGCTCTGGACTTCTTAGAAACCATTCCCTGCTTTAAGCCCTCAACCTCTAATTATCGGAGGTTAAGATGAAACTTTCCTTTGGGGAAGGTGGTCCCATAAATGTTTACACTGCAGGATTTCTTCTCTTACAAGCTTGTGATATTGGCCCTGTGGTAGGCAGGATACTGGTCTCAGTGCACCACTAGTCTGATCAGTATGGCAGTTCCTATATTCTGACCAACAACTGTCTGCTTTTACAGAGTTCTTTCTATTCCCTCTAGGAGCCAGGTTAGGTCTTCGTTTCCCACGTATGCCTCATTACCCTGTCCTGTACACTGTAAGCTCCCTGACTTCTGGAAAGCACTTAAGGCCTCTGTGCCCTGCCACATTACAATTTGGAGTTGACCTATTATATTTCCCCTACATATTTTAATGTGGTTTTACAAGTGTGATATTTACTCATTTGCATCATTTCTTTATTCAAGAAAAGAGGAGCAACCACTCACCTTCAAAGTCTTAAACAAAAACTTGATCCTAAAGTGAAATCCTGTCCTCCTTGAACTCACTGGGAATTTTGCTATGGACTTCAAGGGAGCAGGATTTCACCTTTTAGGTCAACTTCTATCTCAGATATGTATACTTCTCTTCCATTCACATGAGTTACCCACAACTCACTGTACCAAGAGCAGCTATGGAAGCTCAGTCTATGGGATAACTGCTTGCCAGTCCAAGAACACTGAGATACAAACATGGTTGTGAAGAGCATTTAAGGCCAGATATTTGAAAGTGCTGAACACCTAAAGAAATGGCCACATTTTCAAGAGTGCTCAGCACCCAGCAAAAACCTATTATTTTCAAAAGGGAGCTACTGAATGTTGGGCACTTTTGGCAATCTGGCCCTTAGCACAGATGTACAAGAGCACTGTGGTATGTTGCTACATAATAGGGGTACCCAGACTCAGATTCAGTTCTCAATACCAAAGTCATAAAATATGCTCACAAAGCATAGTGTAAACAATGTGCATACTGGCCTACAATGTGCACTGAAAAAAATACCTTGAGGATATAACAGCTGGCTCACAAAAGAACACAGGTATAGTTTCTCCAGAAGTTACCTACACAACTATTTCTTTGTTACAGAATGATTTGGCTTTCTTCACTTTTTACTTTTCACAACTTTTCAAAAGAAATTTTAAAATGAAATCAGAGAGATTACAAAAGGATACATCATTTTCCAGACAAACAAATTAAGAGCACAGTATAACCAGGTGTTTTAGGAGTGCGGCGGGATAGGGGAGAAAAAAAAGGGTATGTATGTTTTCCTAAAGTAATAAACCACTCTAAATCTGGAATCCATTGCAAATACTCCAGCTGAATATAATTCTTATTCTATCCTGCCATACAAACCCCATTAGTTATTGCTGCCAGTTGTTAATGTTTTTGTTACAACACACTTTAAATCACCAACACACTATAATTCTATAATAAACTGAGATAATGTTCTCAGTCACCTGCTAAACACATGGCATGGAGTGTAAATTCATTTATTTGGTATTTTTATTGCTAAGGACCCTCTTACATTTAAATAATTAGATTCAAACCAATAGCCTCAATCTGAAACAGTTACGACTTGGAGAGAGGAGGGGTCCCTTTTCAAAGAAAAAGGCTCTAATAAACAGCATGCAATTAACCACAATATGCTACTAGAGATTGCTTAATTAAGGCTGCCACATGCCAGATATATACCAGATTAACCAGATACATACCACCAAAAATTCTAGCAAACAAGAATTAGGTACACATGTTATCAGTTATTTCCATTAAGGGTTGTAATGAAAGCAGGTGTTTTGCTTTGATTTCTTTTTCTTCTTTCTTCTGCTCCAAACAGCTTTGTAAATTAAACTGAAAAACCCCAACCCCCCTTTTTGCTAGATGGCAAGGCCTAACCAATTGTTGTATGTTACAATTGTTAAAATACCTCTAAGCTTCAGCACCGCTCTGGCTCTGAGACACTGGCAATTGACAGTACTTCTCTCACCTTGGTACTTGTGCAATCAAGTTACTCTTTTGGGCCTAGAAACTAGGAGAGGTTAATTATGGCAGCTTAGCTCTATATGTTCCCAAGAATGCTCATTGTGGTGAACTATATGTTGGTGTATAGTATCACTGGAGGAAATGGCCCTTTTCCAAATCCAAATTATTTGCCAGCACTGAGCCAAAGTTTCTACAATTCCTAGAATTTGACTATTGGGGGTGACTATTGCAAGCTTCAGGTCTTGTCTCTGCATTTCCTTGTTTTGGTTTTCTTTAATTACTTAGACATTTTAAGGCAGTTATACTTTGCCAGTACCTGAATACCAGATGAATTAAACTAGAAGGCCACAAACAAAGAAGACCCAATTTTAAAGGGGTTAGGTATCCTCCACTTAATGAAAGCACATAACTGGCGCATACATGTATGTGCTGAGGGTAGATTGAAACCTTTGCTTGGAATCCCCAAACTATTAATTTGTGATTTTTATGGCACCTTTATCTTTGGGTTCCTTGTAATCCTTCGACACTAGTATGATATGAATTGCTAAAAAGAAAAATCAGCAGTTTCAACCGTATGCCAAGTCAGGTGGAGTAAACAGAATAAAGGTATCTTACTTCAAAGCACTTCTGAGTTGAGTTCAAGTAGGTTTGTTCTCCACTAAGAAAGGGAAAGGGTCATTCAGGGGTTGGGGCACTAAGTTAGGACTTGGGAGACCCAGGTTCCATTCCCTGTTCCACCACAGACCTTGGACAAGTCACTTAGACCTGATCCACACAGGCACATTGGTACACGCGGGTTTAGGTGTCTAGGTTCCAGGTTTAGGCTCCACTGCAATTCACAAAGCTGCTGCCGAACACCATAGGGCCTAAATTCACCTGGCACCTAAGCATTCAGGGTAAAAGTTCCCTAGGACCCTATGTTTCAGTCTCTGGGCACGCACTCTGCTGCTTCCCTGTAGGTGTCTGGATGTCTATCTCCCGCCTAAGCCCCAGCACAGTTCACAAACCAGGGGAAGAGGAGAGATGCCTTAGTTCTGGGACCCTTCCCTGCTCCCCCAGGGTACTAGAGCCTAGCTCCAACCTAAGCCCAGACATCTACACAGCAGTGAAACAGCCCGAGTCAGCTGGCACAGGCCAGCCATGGATGTCTAGTTGCTGTGTAGATATACACTTAGTGCACAGCAGGCTAGTAAGAGGTAGATTAACACCCTGGTTTGCCACACGCTAACTGTTTATATCAGGGATAGGCAATCTAAGGCACATGTGCCAAAGGCGGCATGCGAGCTGATTTTCAGTGGCACTCACACTGCCCAGGCCCTCGCCACCAGTCTTGGGGACTCTGCATTTTAATTTAATTTTAAATGAAGCTTCTTAAACAGTTTAAAAACCTTATTTACTTTACATACAACAATAGTTTATTTATATATTATAGACTTATAGAAAGAGACCTTCTAAAAACGTTAAAATGTATTACTGGCACGCAAAACCTTAAATTAGAGTGAAGAAATGAAGACTCGGCTCACTACTTCTGAAAGGTTGCCGACCCCTGGTTTATATAGACAAACCCAAAGTCTCTCTTTGCTTCAGTTCCCCATGTGTGAACTGTGAATAAAATTTCCTTAGCTCACAGGGGTATTGTGAGAATTAATACATTAAAGATAGTGTGACTATTACAATAATGGGAACATTTAAGATAGATAAAATACCAAACCCTTTACACCACAGAAATAATCCAAAAGCCCTGCTTAGATTAAGACCAAATTTATCTTTCTTCTTAATTATTTATATTACCGCAGTGCCTAGGCCAGGGCCCCATTGTGCTTGGCACTGTACAAACAAAACAAATACAATCTCTGCCCCAAACGGCTTACAAGCAAAGTGTAAGTCTACAGACTACAGGTGGATAATACAGCGTCTATAAAAAAATTAAGTACATAATAATAATGGGGGGAAATGTTGCAGTGCTCATACTGTATTTGTTTAGTACTGAAATACAAGACACTGAAGAGTTGGATAGCTGGGACCTTTAAAACAAAGATGTATAGGATGTATTTTTTCTATTTAGCCCAAGTCCAGAATCTTGCCACTGATGCAAAGTAAGTATTGTGAATAGCAACCTCCAGTGATTTCTATAATTACAGATAATCATCAGTACATCCTTATATGTATGCAAGCAACATGTAGCTATTAAGAGTCATTTCCTATAGCTTTATAAGGCAATAAGTCTTACCCAGCAGTAAACTGGCACAAAGGCACAATTTAAGGATATAGCATCAGTCCAGGTTTTGAGACTTAACCCAGAATTTCTTGCATTTATAGACAGCAATGATAGTATTAAATTTCATAGACATCTCACTTTGACTGCAATGAAGGGGGGGGGAAACCACTGTTTTTACATGCTTCTAATATAAGGCAAGGTGGCTATTCATTAAGATTACAAATAGATTAGACTTGGTACACAAACATAAGAACATCTGTCTGAGATCCATTGGTTGTTAGGTCCACAACAAATAGCCATCATATACCAATACCAGCCATATATTATCTCTGAATTGTTTGACACTGGTCATTAAGATGTGTGCCCCTACCAAGGAACCTAAATATTTAAAAATGTGAAATGTTGCAGTTTTTTCGGGTTACCCAATCACTTCATAATCACAAGAATTTTGGGAGGGGGTTGTTTTTTCAGGTTATGTAAAGTCAACTAAAGTGTCACGTGCTGTTACATCTCTATATGTCTGGTATTATGTAATGCTCCTGTAGAGTATATGCTGATACTAAATAGGAATGAAGAACACATTTCTTTGTGTCCATAGCTGTTATTCCTAACACAAATTCTCATGTGAGTGATTAACAGTGAGCATTTCATTCATGTTTCTGTTATTTACATCTGTGCAATGGAAGTGTCAAATGCTACCACCAGATTAAACAAGTAGAGCACTCATGTTTGGTAGGTTTGTACACCCCACTTTACACAGGTATTAAGACTACACCAGAAGGAACCAGGACCGTTATTACACATCTCTCCACCATTCACATTGCTGTCTTAAGTGGTACTTATTTATTTGCCTGCTAGAAAGACATAGCCAAACACTTTTATGTGGGGAAGGTTTGGGCAGAGATTGCTCTTGCACTGCCCTTTACTAGTGCCAAGATATTAGGTTTATCCAGATCCCCAGGGGTCAGGAACCCTCCAGCCAAAGGCTTGATACCAACAATGCTCAGTTTCAGCTCCAAACCTTCACCCGAGGCTCTCAACCCATCACGGTCCATCGATTCCAGTTATCATGATGGGTTGCAGATAGTGAGAGAGGTGTCCCTGAGATAGCCAGGCCATACTTAGCCCGTTAAGGGTATTAAAGATTAGCACCAAGACACCGCAGGGGCTCTGACATTAAATAGGGTGATAATTAGCTTGATGTACTCTTGGTAGTTTGTGTTACCAAATAGGATGGTAGCTGGGGCTGCTCTTTGCTGCACCACCTGAAGCTCCAGCTTGGACTCCCCAGCCACTCAGTGACACACAGCACATTGCAGCGTGCTCTCCTGGAGGTGAAGGAGGCATGGACCATCTTTGCTACATTTGCTACAAGCGCATTTTTGTTTGGAAGCCAAAAATGGAAGAGGCATATTTGGCTGCTGTCTCTAAGAGCAGCCATGAATCCAGTAGGACCCCAAGACGGCTAACTACCTTGACAATTGGCAGGCAGATATCTTCAACAGGAAGAGGAAATGAGAGCTCACTATGCAATCTGGTCTCTAGGTGTAGTCTTGTGAAGAGTGTGTTACACTAAACCATTAATGTGACAATGGTGTAGATAGTTATAGCAAAGTCCTTCTCTGTAAAAAAAAAAAAAAAAAAAAAGGTTGCAATCCTCAAGCCAAACTAAGTGTTCTTAGCCACATCTTCTACCTGGACATCCAGAACCAGTTGATGAAATAAGACACACACTCAGAAAACCAGCATCACTAATGATGGGCTAGCTCCCTCAGTCAGTGGAGATGAACTCCACACACTCACTCACTCTCTCGCTCGTGCATGTGTTTTCCTTTAACCTTTCCCATTTCATTTTTTCCTTATTTTTTAATTGATTGCTGTTTAATAAATTGTATTTTCTTTGAACTGTATGAAATGATCAGTGGGTGAGGGAAGCATCCAGTGCAGAGAGAGCACCCTGGAGTGGGGACACCCTAGCCCCCGCCCTAAGTGACTACGACAAGGTTGGGGATCCTGGGCCCAGCCTTGTTGGGGTTACAAGGACTCTGCTTAGGGTGACCAGATATCCCAATTTCATAGGGACAGTCCCAATATTTGGGGCTTTGTCTTATATGGGTCCCTATTACCCCCCATCCCTGTCCCGAATTTTTTACACTTGCTGTCTGGTCACCTAAACTCTGCCACACAGGAGTGTGGAAGGGGAACCCTTGAGGTCAGGGAGGACTCTGGGTAAAGGAAGTGGGAGCGAGGACTCAGACTTAATATATAAGCCAGGAAAGTTCCCCACAATGCAGGACCATTCCCCCACTTATATTCACAAAGAACTTTTCAGAAAATTCATCTGTGACTTTTTTACTCTTCAGGCACTTGCACCCTCTGCTGCTGCTTATTTTTATTTGCATGCTGTAGCTGTTCTCCTTTGGCCACCATTGCTCACATGTATAGGACCTCGCTTGCTTTTATTATTGGTTAACAAACTCTCCAGAGAAGGTCGCCACAAGATGAGATGATGAATGTCAAGCCATGAAATACCTTCCCCATCCCAACTTTTTTTGTTCTGGGCCTTTTTGCAGTGCTTAGATACTACAGATGCTATATAAAGCCTAAGATAGATTGTTGCAGTTGCATTTTCCTGTAAGTTTTTTCTTTCCTCATACCTTGTGAGGCTGCTTTTGCTTCTAAGTTGGCCTTGCCCTCCAACACCTTAATATGCTCATGCAAAAATCTGTAGTTTAGACAGCACTCAATCACAGAAATATTAAACTTGGAAAGGACATAGTACAGATTGTCTTTATTTTCAGTAAGATTCCCATAGATCTATTATGTCGAGATCACCAACAAGTGTGCTTGGGCAAGCAGTGACTTAATTTCTAGGTTTTAAAAAAAAAAATTCAATTCCTTCTTTCTTTTGGGATTTCAGAATCCCTAGCTCCAGCCAAATTATACTTCCAGTTTGCCGAGATACCCAAGTACTGAACTTAGTTATGACTTCAGTATAACTCAGCTGTTCATTACAGCCATGTTAGAGGATTCAATTTTCTTGCAGATACGCTGAATTCTTGTTATAGCACAAAACAAACATTTCCCTTGTAAGCCAAACTCATTCTTCACAATGATTAATGACTCACTGAGAAATCATTTTTGACAATAGCCACAGCCAATTTTAAACTGTGTATGTCTAGGGGAAGAAGGCTTTGTTTGGTTGGTTTTTAATTGTTATAGATTAGAGTCAGAATGAGTATTAACATCTTAGGTGTGGCAGAACAGAAGTGAACTGTAGCATATCTTTGTAGCAGTGCTGCAAAATCTCACTCCATTTCCCATTACAACTGGTAGGGCTAACTTGGGGCAGTCAGACACTGTGGTGTAGCGATCTCTGTTACTGGGGAGAAGAAAACATGCTCTTTCTAGCTCACCTTCTAAGTGAACTCAGTATCAGGTCAGGCAAAATAGAAAAAGGAATACCCCCACCTCATTACAGAGCTCTTAGTTAGTGTAGTACTGTATTTGAGACAGAATGACACACATGAAACGGACCCTTATCCTGACAGGAGAACTCTGTTGACCTTAAGGGCTGGTGTACACAGTGGGGTAATGTGCTCTATGTGGATGTGGTTTTTAAAGCATACTAACCTTTTGCACATGAATTGGTCTGTGTAGCCCCTGCTGGTGCATTTGAACTCTTTGAAACAGTATTATGTTAAAGCACACTAAGGAGCATTTAGTGCACACCAGTAAGGTCTATGTGGACCAATTAATGAGCAACACATTAGTATACTTTAATAATCTCAGCCCCGTAAAGCACATTACATCACTGTGCAGACAAGCCCTTACCTGCTAACAATTTTAGGATGAGGGAATGAGAAATCCCTACGCTACAGAAAGTAGAAACATTTCTATGTACACACTTAGAACTTGAAAGGATGGTTTAGGTTTGGTTCTTTTTTAAGGAAAAAAGTATCCTTCCAGTCTCATGTTTTGTGTGTCAAGTTTCAGCTCTGCAACTTAATTCCATAATATATAGGGTCTGTGCCCCTAGAGATGACTCCCCTCCAGAGCCTGGAATGGAACCAAATATTTCTGAGTCTCGCTATTCCTCTACTGTCAGCGAATATCTATGAAGCTCACTGACAAAGCCTGTGCCTTATTCCTCCTCCCGCTTCCCCCGTAGTTCTGTTCCACACACACGACAACCTACTATTGCTATTAGTTCTTAGTTCCAGTGGTACAGGTCTGTGCAATGGATCAAAAGGTTCCAAACCTTGCTCATGATTAAGGATATGATTTTGACACAGAAGTCATGGAAGTTATGGATTCCATTACTTTAACGGATCTGGGACTTCGGCTTCAGCCCTGCTGGAGCAGCTCTCAGCTGTCCACCCCACGGTGGGGCTTGGACAGTCAGTCAGCCCACGTCACGGGCTTCCATGAATTTTTGTTTATTGCCCGTGACCTGTCCGTGACTTTGATGAAAAATTCCCGTGACAAAATCTTAACCTTACTCATGATCCATTTTGTCAGTATGGCACCACATGATAGATTTTGTGTTTTTTCAGTTTGCTCTTTTAAAAATCTAGGAAACTACATGCAAAGCAACTACGTTAAAAGATCATTATTAAAAGTTGCAAAGTCAAAAGCTAGGAAATGTCAGAATTAAGCTGGCCTGTGCAACCTTAATTCAACCTCTTCATGCCTATCCATTTTGATACAGTCTTTCAGTACATGATCACATACTGTTTTTTGTTTTTTCCCTACAGGAACCCTGCCTTATTCTGGGCACACTATACAAATATTGTATGTTTGGTGGTGGTGTTGTAGATGGTGTTCCATTTATGAGCAGCTATTCAATATTTTGTTTTCTCAATGTTCAATGTGTGGCCCCAGGCTAGGGTGACCAGACAGCAAATGTGAAAAATCGGGATGAGGGTGGGGGGTAATAGGAGCCTATATAAGAAAAAGACCCAAAAATCGGGACTGTCCCTATAAAATCAGGACATCTGGTCACCCGATCCTAGGCCTTAACTACTGCACACTATACAAACTCTTCTCTGAGGACAAAAATATTCGTCTTTTCACAGGCTTTTATTTTTCTGATGCTCATCATCATAGAATCTGAATACTACAGAAACTTTCGTTCATTTTCACACCACCCCTGTGAGGTAAAGGGCATTATTATCTCTATTTTACAGATGGGAAACTCAGGCACAGAGATTAAAGTCAGAAGTGTCCATTAATTTTGGTGGCCCAGTCTGACACACCTAGGACCAGCGCTGGTTGGGAATTTTCTGACAAGAGAATTCTATTGGAAAATGATATTTTGTCAAACCTGAAATATTTTGTGGAAACATCTCTGGTTTGTCGGACTTTCGACAAATGACAGGCAGGGCTCTGATAGAAGCCTGCCTAGTTTCCTGGCAGGCTGCTGAGGAGACAGGTTTCCAAGGCCAGAGCTTCCAGTTCTCTGTCTGGGAGCCCAGAGCAGGAAAGCCCTGTGTGCCCTGTCTCTAATGGGCTCATTTCCCAGTTTCACAGCAGGGAACATAGCAGCTCTGTGGATCCCAGCTCAAACCAGGGCTCTCCGGATCCTTACTCTGCAGATGAGGCAGCCTGGGGCGTCTGCCCTGTCTCTTCTGTTTTATTTTGGAAAAAAATGAACAAAAGCAGCTTGATTTTTCTAAAACAATTGGGGGAGGATTTTCTTTTGGTGGAAAATTTTGAAATTTTCAGTTTTTGTTAAAAAAAAGAATGAAATTTTTGTTTGAAATTCTGGAATAAACAGTGGAATGGAAATTCCAAGTTTTGACCAGTTCTGCCTAGGACTAGAGCCCTGCAGCAGGACTGGGATCCCACAGGTCCCGCTGCAATAATAGCAGGAGTGGGTAAAATGTACTTTGTTGCAGGTGGGATTGGGTGGGCAAAAAAAAAAAAAAAAAAAACAGACTGCAGTAACTTGTGGGAAAACACTAAATCTCTCAGTTTGTCATAAATTGCTGAAATTCTATGTAAAGCAAGTTTTTCTTTTTTTAAAATAAAGGTTTTAATACTTACATTTAAGAGAGGGATAGAAGGATTTGATGTCTATTATAACAGCAGTTAAATATTTTTACATGGTTTAAGCAAGATTTGTTTTATTCTTTTAGTAGTAAAAATTGTGTCTGAAATCTGTGTGCGTAATATATATATATATTAACCAACCTCTTTTTTTCTTTTAGTAGCATGGGGGAATCTGTTTCTCTTGTTGGATTTGCGGAATCTAAAGTTTTTGCAGGTGGGAGCAGGATAAAACACAGGAGTGGGAGGGAGGGTGAGTCAGAATTGTGGGGTGGGACAGGAGCAGGATTAAAAAAATAGTGCTGCACAGGGCTCTACTTAGGATCTGAGTTTTCAACCTCTTTAGCATTATCTAGCACGTTATATGTTCAAAGGGAAGCCCCTGACTGACTGCAGTTGCAGCAGTGAGTGCTGAGCACTTCTGCAAATCAGACCCCACGCTCTCAAGTTGGGCACCCAGGAAATGAGGAGCACACGAGTGAAAGGCTTTGTTTGAGAGACTTGCTTAGAATCACATGGGAACTTTGTGGCACTCAAGGACAAAATCCAATTTTTCAAGGCAGCATTCAACTGCCATAACCATAATGCCGTCCTTTCTCTTCCTGCAAACCCCTGCCTCATTCACTACACCCCTTCCATTTCTGGCAGCGGAAAAAGTTGTATGGGAGTATGTAATTAAGGACTGTATCATAACGTGTATGCACAAGGAGGCTAAGTTAAGGGTACACAGGTAAACCTTAATCTGGCATTTTCTATGTTTTGAGTGCTTGACTTTGTATCCTTAAAAATGTTTTAATGTAGTTTTTGTGTGTGTAATAAACATATAGAAGCATACATCTATTTATATATATAATTTATATAGGCACTTATATTTCATTTTCTGGTTTTTATTTTTAGCGGCATACTATTTCAATAGTGATTCAACAATTTAACTTATTTAATGATATGACATATAACAAACCTATGTAACTGCACTCATCTACCCCTATGCCTCCCCCCCATGAGTCTGTCTTAATGCCTCCCTTTATCTGTTACCCATGCATCTAGTACCTTTCTTTCCTCATTCAAAAAACACTCTTGCAAACCCATGTTTTCCATGAAGCATCCCTGCGATGATTAGTAGACCCTCTGTTTCTCCTCATCAGATTGTACCTCTTCATACCTTTAAACCGCTCCTGTGGGGCAAAGCGCTCTCTTGACCAAACTCTGTATACTGGAGCGTGCTGTGGACATTTATAGTAGATATGAACAGTCATTATTATTTACAGCAGACAAGGACCTTGTAAATATTCTGAAATAAATCAATAATTTGCCACATCTCAAGAGATGCTGAGCACCTTGAGCTCCAGGGAATTTAGTGACAGTTACAGGGATTTGGCAGGACAACAATACAAATTTACATTTACAAATCTATGCATTGCTGTAGACGTATTAAACTGGTTTCTGTAATGCCAGGGCATATGGAATTTAGAGAAGAGATTTGATGTTTATATGACTCTTTACCTATTTAGTCTAGCACAGTGCCCGGAAGTCAATCAATCATATTCTGACACGGTTTCCTAAGTGGAGAACATCCAAAGTTTATCTTGTGGAAACTCATTACTGAGTTGGTGAAAAAAAAGGAAATCCTGGGACATAGGGAAAAGCCAATACACATGTGTCTAAGTCCGTGATATTAGATTCCTCAGAAAATCCAATGATCAAGTTCTGACTAGAATATGCAAGCCCTTATTTTATCATCTACATTCATAGCCTTGTCATGGGTGCTCATACAGCTAAATGGGCAAGGACAGCCTTTCTGTAGGAGTGTTGTGGTTAAATAGGGTTTGGGGTTAAATTGTTTGAACTCCTTGTTTTCACATTATTTTTATTTGCCAGAAGAGTAGGTAGAAAGACAGTAAAACTGGCTTGAAAAAGATGCTACTGACTCATAAGGATGAGAAATATCCAGCCTTAAGAAGGCATTCTGGATTTATGCTAGCTGATTCATACTTACCTACACAGGGGTCCTACGGCAGGGAGATCCTGCCATGAGCTATAAACTGCAGGAAACAACAACAAAAACAAAGTGAGATAGTAACTTCAGAACTGTGGCAGGAGTTTGACAGAATGATGTTCCCATGAAATATTTTTAGAATAATGGTTTGCAAAAAAAGATTACTTTCACTGGGTTTATAGAAACATCCAAAATACAGCTGAAGATCCAATTGCCCAATTAAAACTTCAAGTGAAACAAATGGACAAAACAGATGAATCATATACAAGGTAACTGAAGGGGCAAGGAGTAAGAAATCAGCAGTTGAGAAGGTACTTATACAGAACTGCTTTTCCTTTTCACACAGAGGTCAGGTCAAATTCTTCTCTCCCCAACACCCATGCAACCCCAGTGAATTCAATGGGACTACAGGTGTAACAGGATGGAATTTGATCCATTCCTTTAATAGAGGGTGTCAAGGTTGACTCCCTACTCTGTCACTCCAAGTGCAGGAAGTGGGGGCCCGCAAGGATTTTAAAAATCAATACTTGCCACTCCAGGTTTGTATTAAACTCCCAAACTCTCTGACCTTGGCTTGGTAAACGCTGCCACCACCCAAATGCAAAAAACCCCCTTTGAACCCAGGAAGGTGCACTAGGGAATTCCTCCCTGTGGGGTACCCTCAAGCCCTTTCACACACACACACACCCATTCAGGGGAGGAGCTGAGAAAGAAAACAAAGAAAATTAGCTGTGGCTACCAGCTAATCAATCAACATGCACAAACCTCTTAGGACATCAAAAATCCAATCCTGTTCTTAAAAAAGGTAAATTTTATTAAAAACAAAAAAGGGAAAAAAATACATCTGGAACTTAGGCTTTTTGCTAGATCTTAAAAGAAACAATTACAAAAATTAAGCACCCAAAATACCTTTCTTGGGGGTTCAGCTTAAAGGTTATAAGCAAACAAAAGCATGTGGGGTTAGCACAGAGGAGATCCACAATCCTTAAAAAACAAACAGAAATAAACCTGATCGCGTCTAGCTAAACATTCTGATCTACTTCTGTTATGTAAAGCCTCCGCTCAAATGCAATTGTAAGCTCTGTAACTGGTATTAAGTTCTGCAACCTTTCTGCAGACTTTATAACTTCGGTTATTGTTAGCAGAGCCTTTTAAGTTTTGTAACCTTTGCAAGCTCTGTAACCTTTTCAAGTTACCACTTGTATGAACTTCCAAGCTTTGTAATATCCCATCCCTCAGAGAGAGTGTGAACGAGGGAGTGTGAACAAGGGAGTGTATGTGGGACTGGGCGGAGAGGAGCTGCAAGGAGAAAGGAGCCCAGAGACAGGAAACAGGTATGTCTGATATAATCTGCCCTGAGAAGGCAATCACGAAGTGCTGTAAAGAGAAGAAGACCCTGGTATGGATGAAAGGAACTGGTCTGGGAATGCTTCTCGGTGACGGACACAGAAGGAAAACTCAGTGTACGTGACAGGAGCTGCCCCGTTCCAGAGAAAGGAAGCAGCCATGCACACAAGCAGCGGCTGCTCCTTGACCTGCTCAGCAGCCTGGATTCATGACCGCAGGCGGACACCCCAGATCTCCCATGCTTCGGCCTCTCGGTCTCCATGCTGTCTCCGGAACTCTCCGCCTGTGTAAGTGTGTGGGTGCATGAGGGTATGAATGCGGTGAATGTGTGCGTGTATGAATAAGCTCCATCTCTTTTCTATCTGACCCGACAGCGGCATCGAAATAAAACTAATACACATGTGACCCTGGGTTGGTTTTTAGGGGAACATAGTTAACAACTTACACATTTGGAGTTCAGACAAGTAGTTCTAGGTATGATCTGATGATTTATGATTACCAGCTCCATGGAGGATTTGCGAGCCAGAAGAGAATTTGTAAGTGTGTTAGCTCTGCAGTACTAAGAGAAGACCTGACTGTCATTCTTTTGGTGCATAGACTTTACTCCAGTACATTACTAAGGTTCTACATGCTGCAAAGCTAGTCCCCAAAACAGTGTTTAAAAAAAAAAAAAACAACAAACAAAACAAAAAACAAAAACAAACCCACACACTACACTTATTTTCCCCACTACAATAAGTAGCTATGATTGAACAAGCAGAGAAGGAT
This sequence comes from Trachemys scripta elegans, assembly GCF_013100865.1. Lineage (NCBI taxonomy): Eukaryota > Metazoa > Chordata > Testudines > Emydidae > Trachemys > Trachemys scripta. Next base: position 77,202,917 of record NC_048298.1, read on the forward strand.
CTGCCATTTTATACAGTCCTATTTCAGAGCAGCATTGGCCTTTAAACTAGAAAATAGGTCCCAGCCACAAAATTTGGCTACAGATCAGAACTGAAACTTCCCCCCACATTTGGGATTGTTTAGAGCCAGGGTTTTGTTTTAGGCCTCTAGATAAGGAATTATCTTGTTTACTTGTCACCAAAGCAATTTTGCTGTTCACTGGATAGATAACATGAAAGATTTGCTGTGTAAAGCTGCACAGACAAAACATTTGAAGAACAGAACTACTTCAAAAATAGATATGGATCAATAGTAGCGGAGTTCACTAAAATGGCAATAGCTTTATCCTGTAAAGGAAAGAACACACTGTCAAAGGCAAGGTAGTTTTTTCCTCTGTGACAAAAAACAACACTGGTAGAGTTTAAGGCCTTGGCTACACTTGGGGATTAACAGCGCTGCCACTCTCTTGCAGCGCTGCAAGTACTCCACCTCTCCAAGGGGAGTAGCTTGCAGTGCTGTGAGTGAGCGTGCAGCGCTGCAGGCACTGATTACACTGGCGCTTTACAACGCTGCACTCGCTGCACTTGGGGGGGTGCGTTTTCACACCCCTGAGCGCAGCAAGTTGCAGCGCTGTACAGCGCCAGTGTAGCCAAGGCCTAAGACTTGCATCCGATGAAGTGGGCTGTAGCCCACGAAAGCTTATGCTCAAATAAATTTGTTAGTCTCTAAGGTGCCACAAGTACTAGTGTTCATATTGTTTGCAAGGAATTAATATTTAGACCTCTATTTCTTCCCTTTAACCTAGTTGCTAGGTAATAGATGTCTGTGACACACTGATCTTTAAGGATCTAGATATAAGAAATAATAGTATTCACTATACACATGTGCAAACAATCATTCCTGCCAGGCTGGGGAACTGATAAAATCTAATAATCTAATGCCTAAAAGGGGCATCATCAAGCTTAAAATGGGCTTTAATCCTCTCCACCACCACTAATTTTAACATATTCCCTGATAGGGAAAGCAATACCATCAAAAGCCTCTTTTCCTCTTTCATTGAAAGAGCAAAGGTATCCTGTGTCAGCACAAAAACAAAAGGACGGTTAGTTTTGCATGAACAATGGTCAAGTGTCCTGCCATTCTTTCCAACACCTCTTGAACAGGAATTGCCTGCTTGTGAACATTCCTATGGGGTTGCTCCTGCTGGGTGATTATATTAGAGGACTGCTCCCTAGCAAAAAGAACATTAGGAAACCAATCAGGGTTTGCAGGGGGAAACCTGGCTCCAGCGTTATTCTTCGGTATTTGATTCTATGAGTTCAGCTTTCAGGGTTAAAGAATTTAGGACTATAATTGAATCCCCCTTTTTCCTGAATGCCCTGACTCACTGTCAGTCACTCATCAAAGCAGGGGAAACAATGACAGAGGCAAGTTTTTATGCCACTGATCAGAGGCCATTAGTCTTAAATATGCAAAAGAAAAATGCTTCAGGGATCTAGTGCTCTCTCTGAAGGATATCGGGAGGAACAAAAATGCACTTCCATGCAGCCTGTACATGGTGTACTACCTTTTTTAGTACCTTTGAAAAGGAACATGAGGGATTTCAGCCTCAATTCTCTTAGTGATGTGAGCATTACAAAAAATTAATCACAATGACCAAGTTTATTCTTGCAACAATAAAATTTGTTTTATCATCAGAGGTTCTTTACATGATCCTCTCCATCTGCTCCCACCTGCCGTGTATCAGCCACACACTTGCTTGGCTGGAACTGGTAATAACATACAGTGAATAATTATTCCACAAACTCAGCTTCTTTCTGTCTACAAAAAGTAGTTGGTTTTTCTCAGGTTTCTTAGTTATTAAAATATTAGATAAATATTTCTATGGATAGTTCTTGTTCTATAGATTGTTCAGTCCCCCTGATTCTGCGACCATTGCTCAGGTGGTTTTGCAAAGAGTCCCATTGATATGAGATAAAATAAAATAAAATAAACTAATTTGCAGAGTAAAATGCAGAGAGCCATGAGCCAAGTTGGCAGCATCAGGCCCAGTTTGAGCAGTTTGTTGAGAATATTCAATATTTGAAATATGAGCTGTATTGGTTAGTCTTGATTGGACACATAGGCATTACTTCTGTTCCATGGCAGTGTGTGTGTGACTCTGAATCAGGTTTTTGGAAAACTTGATTATTTGTACACGTTCAAAATTAATTATTCTTTAATATTAGATTAAAACTGATTGTATGAAACATACTAATGGTAAAACTTTTCATCAGTTCATTTATAGAAAGAAAACATAAAAAGGGAATGAGTAAAGCTGAAAGTAACTCTATTTTAAATATCTACTTGAATTTTAAACAGTATTTGTCCACTTCTAAACTAAATACCAAAATTCAAAAGGCCAAATTCAATGCTTATATCACTTACTTAAAGGTAATGGTTAATTTTGGCCTTCCGCTTATACTCAAGGATAGATGCTGTTGGAGGGTTCCATTAAAGTCATTGAGAGGTTTACCGTTGACTTCAGTGGCCAGAATTTCACTCAGTGTCTTTAATTCAGTAACACTACTCATATGTGGAAAAGGCAACAGAGGGTCCTGTGGCACCTTTGAGACTTACAGAAGTATAGGGAGCATAAGCTTTCGTGGGTAAGAACCTCACTTCTTCAGATGCAAGTCTGATACTTGACATATGTGGAAAGTTACTCATATGCATAAGTGCTGCAGGATAGGAGCCATAGTCTCATAACCTCATCTCAGACAATAGCCTGATGGGTAATACAGAGACATATTAATTATAATATGCTTTGTACTTATACTTATAACATGTCATAAGCAAATCAAATTACAATTTCTATGCATGCCTCCTCAACTACTTTCTTTTCTTTGTTGCATTTTTAGAAGAGTTTAGGAATTATAAAGTTGACAAATGATAATTATTCAAAAATAGAATTATGTTCTAGAGAATGTGATATTAGTTCTCTCTGATCTTTTAAATCCTCTCTGTGGTTTTAAATTATGTGCTAAAGCTTAGGGACATTTGTGCTTCAGCTTCTTAGCTGATTAGAGAATTCTTTAGGATACGTGAACTAAAGACACAGTAACATTCTATTTATTGGATGTGCTGGCATAGAGGGGAAAGATTTATTAGTCCTTGGTTAAGTAAGACAGAAGTTCTTTTGCACAGTCTAAGGAGCCAATCCTGCAGCAAAGTCTGCATGAGTGCATCCTTGTGCCCACACAGTTCCTGATAGATTCCAATGGGGCTCTGTATGGGTCAGTCCTTTGGGAGCTCATTGCTGTATTAAGTCCAAAGTTAAGACACATAAATCTCTTGAGAAGGACACAAGGCAACACCACCAGCCCTTGGACTGAGAGACCAAGCTAGAAACTTGAACTCTGATCCCAAACTCAAATTCTCAATTTAGCAGCCTGACATGCTACCCCTTGACCTTGGGCCTCATTTTCTTCCCATTTTTGGACATCCAAAATAATCTTCCTCAACAAGATCACATTTTTTATTGTAATCCCCACCCATGAACATAGCAGACTAAAGACTGAAAGACACAGCCTGTGATGAACTGAGAAATACCTGTGTTATTGTTTACCAATACGGTGCATATGTCTGTGTGTGTTTGTTTATGATAGGTTACTGTTATGGAGTCAGAGCAAGAGGGGTTGTTAGGGGACCCAAGCAAGAAAGGTAAAACAATGATCTAGATTAAAAGCATCCCAACAGCACAATCGCCAAATGTATAGCAATGTAGAGATGACACAGCTATTTTTCCCCTGGCTGGGAAGAGAGAGGTCAACAGAAGCACTAAAATATTAGAGGACTCCAGGAGTTAGAAAAGGGTGGGAGTGGCTAGAGAAGCTGCCCAGCAAAAGCTGACAGGGTGACAATGGGTCATCCAGAGATACAGAGGGCGTTGTGTGAGTAGGACAGTCTGTTTCTACTAGCCAGATATGGAGGTTAGCTGGACTGAGTGGAATTTACAAAAACTGGCAAGGAAAAATTAAGGTGAAAGTAAGACATGTGCCCATTGGATTAACACAGTTGGTAAAGAGCAGGCTACAGTCAAGAGATGCAGCCTAAGACCAGTAGGACGGTGGGGTTCTACCCGGAGTGAGGTGCAGGAAACCAGCCTGTCACCTGAAGGGTGCACTTGAGAGGAACTAAATGGGGTCTAAGGTACCGATTGCCTATAACCATGACACAGGTCTACAAAGCAAATTGTCAAACCTGCTGAAAGAAAATGTGTCCGTAAAATCTCAAATGTGAGCTAAGAGGACAGAGGGAACCCCTGGAAGAGGCCTTGAAGGATCTTAAACTGTGTAAAAGTGGACAGCAAAGCAATAGCAGAGAAGGAGGATAGTCTTGTGGCTAAGACTCTAGACTAGGACTTGGGAGATCTGGGTTCAGCTCCGAAGTACACCACAGATTTCCCATGTGACCTTGGGCAGGACACTTAGTCCTTCAGTTCCCCCCTCTGTAAAAGATGGTTAATACTTCCAGTGTCTGTCTTATCTAATTAGACTGTAAGCTTTGAGAGACTGTTCTGCTCCCAAAAGTGTGGGAACAGCATCGAGCCCAATGGGACCTGATCTCAGTTATGGCCTGTAGGCCAAACTGTAATATAGACAGTACTAAAAGACAGGAACTAGATTGTTCAAGGCAATAAGTGACAAGTCAGCCATTTTTAATACATTAAAAACAGTCACCTGAAGTAGAATGTGGGAGTTGTAAGAGATGGCCATTTACCAAGAGTGGTCCAACCCCTCTTAGACTGTCTCTGTGATCTATAGCTCCCTGTCTACTATCATTTCAGTCTGTAAATTTAGCAATTTACATTGCTAAAACATTAGATCTCTGCCATACTGTTCTCAGGTGAAGAAGAGAAACAGACTCCAGACAGATTCTTTCTGTGATGAGAAGGATCACTGAAAGAAATTGGGATCTCACCAGAACAAGTTTTGAAGAAAGAAAAACATTCTCTGTAGAACTGGAAATAAGGCATACATTTTTAACAGTCAGAGTAATGAACCACTGGAACAATTTAGGAAGGGTTGTAGTGAATTCTCCATTCCTGACAATTTTTGAATCAAGAATGGGTGTTTTTCTAAAAGATATGTTCTAGGAATCATTTTGGTAAAGTTCTATGGCCTATGTTACACCAGAGGTCAGACTAGATTAACACAATGGGCAGGCAGGTTGCTCAGGGTCAGGTTGCAGGTTGAAGGGCAGTCCTGATCAGTGGTCAGAGTTCACAGAAGCCATCCAATAGCCAGGAGATCCAATCCAAGGATCAACAGCAAGGTAGTTGGTGGAGTTAGGCAAGACAGCAAGGCGGGGTCCAAGTAGCAACTAACAGGCAATGGCTTGTTGCTCAGACAAGGGCAAAAAGGAATCAGGAAGTTTATATATGGTCACCAGCCAGTCAGAGTCAAGACCATGTGGCCAATCAGGAAGCAAGTTGTGGAACCCTTGAAGCTGGTCCATACAAGTCTGCAAATTTCCCAGTAATTTGATGAATGTGGCATGATAACCAAGGCTGCTTCCCAAAAATGCACTGCACCTTGGCTCAAGAGCAGGTTCCTTTTGGCCTTGGAATCTATGAACTTGGGAAGACCAATAACACTCCAGTGTCAGAAAAGCTTTAGCATGTAGTTCTCAAGGAAAACAGATCCCTAACATATTTTAAACATCTTTAGAAACAAGGCAAGTCTCAGTGGATTAGAGAGGTTAATCTTACATCTAATATTTAGAGAAGGTTCTAGGAAATAGCCAAGAAACGCCTGATTTATAAGACTTCCTTAACAGGGAAGATACAGGCAACATTCTTCAGGCTTAGCCCAGGGAAACACCTGATGAGTTATGATTTAATTATGGATATTAAATCTGAATTCAAAAATAGGAGATCATACCGACTAATTAGAAGATTTTTTAATAAGGTTTATAAAAGATTTAACAGGGAAGCCATGGACTTAATTAACCAGGACTTTTAGAAAGCTTTCAATAAAGTACCACCAAAAAGTTTACTCTATAAAGGCCAGAGATTAAATATGTCTTGCTACTGAGAGGAAGCATTTGGGCAAGCCAATTTGGATCACAAATATGGACTTTTCTATGGAAGACATGATAGATGATAGAGAGGAAGTAGCTCAGGACTGAAGGAGGTGTAATTATTGGAGCACTACACAGAAATTTTGGGGGGAAATTTGCCCTTGGGGTAACTTACATAATTGATGTTTCTCAGGAGTGATGTTTCTCATGAGTGAACAAACATATCCGAAGGAAAGAAAAATATACACCATCTACCACTGTGATGGTTCTACAGATTTTCGGGGCCCCTGGGGTGGACCAGGAAGTCCTGCCACATGCTGCCCTAGGCCTTGTCTACTAGGAGAAAAGATGCCTTTGTTCCAGTCAAACTTAATCGGTCTAACTTAACTCAGTTGAAAGCCCCATGTAAAATCAGTGTGGGCACAGTTTAACACCTTTAGCTCAATTATAGCAAGTTGAGTAAAAAGCATCTTTTTTTCTTCCCTGTCTAAACAAGGCCATAGTCGTGTTGCCTCCTGCTCAGCAAGTGTATGGGCTAGTGCATCAGAGGTTCATCCCCTACTGGATTTCAGAGGCATGGCACAGATTAATGAATGGGGTCGTCCTGACCAGAAGACAGAGCAAAGATGCCTAGGCAAATAGTGGAACTTCTAGATATGGCTTGCACATTTTTGTATTTTGGAGTTTGCTGCTGGCCAAACTGCCTAGAAGGAATGTGGCTAGGAATTTTTGCCCATTTGGTACCAATGTGGATTAATCTAAAACTCCAGCAATAAAACCCTGCCCAGTATAGATGATTTGATGGTCAAACTTGAGCTTCTGGTTAATTTTTTCTGTCCCTGTTCTGCCTCTAACAGCCACAATGACCCCTTCAGAAAAGACATCTCACACATAAACACAGCCTAGAATTAGGCAGTAGAAGCCGTTGGGGGAAGGTTTGTGAAAATAATTTATGTGCAATATGCAATTTATAAACCTGGTTATTTTACCTGGCTCTTAACACCAGAAATGGGTCTTGTCTAATATAAGGTGATATTCTGCCACCATTGTTCAGGCCAAATAGTACCTTACTTCTCATGCAAGGATTGACTTCAGCATCATGAAAGGCGTACGGTGCTACTCGGCCTGAGTAACTGGGAGAAGCTAGGCCATAGATTGTAAGTTCTTGAGGCAGAGGCCATCTCTATGTAGTAGCTGTACAATGCTGAGCCCAACAATGGCACTCCATAAGGAAAACATCAATGGCTTGATGTCTTTCAAATTTTAAACTAAGCCCATTTTTAAATTAGAAGAGCACAAAACTGTATCTCTGTTCATGATCAGCTTCTATATTTTCTTTTTACCCTGTATGACTCACAATGTTGTTCTGGAGCTGAGACTGTGTTTGCTAAGTGCCAGTCTGGAATAATTTTGTTGTGTTTTCTGACAAGATATAAACCAGTTGGGTTTAAACTGGAAGGACTGGCACAATTAATTAAAGTAGAGGCAGTAATGGCCTACCTGTGGCACTAGAAAAGGGTCAATAGAGAGCAACCAAGCCACAGGAAAGTTCAGATATTCAGAAAGACTGGGGACACCAGCTGTGCATTCTCTGGGGAAGAGAAAGGAAGGCAGGATAACACTGGTAGACACATTTCTAAATGAAAGAGGAAAGGAAGATATTACACGTCTATTTGACCTAATATCAGAGAGAAAACAAAAGGGGGTGAGAATTACTTTACAGTGATGAGCTGGCATTTATTAAAACAGAATTTAATATACTATATAAATGCAGCAATCTACTGAGAGGAACTAACCTCCACAGGGTTTAAAATAGAAAATAAGAGAAATTTGGGAAGATAATAAATATCAATATAGTGGGCCATAAAAGCTCATTCAAATGAGGGGCTCTAAATGGGATTTAAATACCCCCATAATCTTCTATAACTTCCTGGTGTCTTTCTATAAAGAAGCAACAAAAAACAGACCTACCTGTATGCAGGAGATAATGTATCAAACTCTGTTTAAGAGAGTAACACATTATCTCATGTTTAAAGAGCCATTGTCTTGCTTTTTCATTACCAAGTACCAAAGCTAATTTCTATTTTCATTTGCCACAGACTAAATAGCTTCAGGAGACTGAGTCCAAAGTCACGTGCCAAGTCATGATGGCTGGAAAAATAGCAGGTGCTACCCTTTTGTATGTGTTGTAATTTAGATGCTGTGTGATACTGGTTTCCTGGCACCTTCGGTATGGGAGGTGTGACAACAGGAAATTGGCCTCAGACATTACTACGCTGGTTATCTCTGGTCATGCCCCCCTGCAGAGATTAAAAGAAAGGGAATCTCAGGTTTTACTTTTCCTTCGGTTTCCATGGACACAGTTTTCTAATTCTGTATGGAAGTCAAAATCTGCCACCCTCATTAATTCTGTTATTGGAGCTACTTTCCTAACAGCTTGTGTACTCAGTAAAATAATTTTGAGTTAGCAAAGAAAACAAACAAAAAATGGAAAATAAATCATGCCTTTAAAATCTGAATATGTGCAAAGTTGGGAAGTAATGATGAATATAGAACATGGAAGTATTTAATAAATGCTGTCATCAGAGGATATTTTCTGGTAGTGCAGCACACTATTTAAAATAAAAACCCAGCACTGATGTCCTTTTTAAATACAGCTCTTCTTAGTCTTTATCTCTTTCTTCGTGCACAATATGATATATAATACACACACACACCTCTTTTCCTTTCCATGCTCTGCCTCAGTCTGTGTGGCAGTAGGACAGTCATGTTTGTGGAAGAGATGATAGTCTGGTGGCCCACTACATTGAAAATAACACAGTATATGAATTCTTACGTAGACTTTGTTTCTAAATTATGTTTCTTCATACATACCAAAGTTATTGGTCCTCACTAAGGACTAAGTCCATAAAAGCGTGTTTTAAAGCAAACCTTAACACCATGACTAATCCCCAGGTGCTTAATACCAGATTCAGTGGCCTAAGGCTTGTGGCGTCCACAAGAGAAGCTATGCCAGGGGTGAGGGAAGGTTCTGGCCGCTGAAAGGCAGGGCAAGGTCTGGACAATAGGGCCAGTTACCCTTCTTACTATTTGCCAGATTTCCTTCCTTCATATCTGAAGTGACCTGCCTTTTGCCACCAGCAGCAGTTCCCATTCCCTCCCTTGTGCCAAGAATTAACAGAGGTAGGTGGGATGCATTGGAAAGATGAGGTTTGGGGATGGGGAAGAACTGGCATAGAGCCAGAAATGTCTGGGAGCAGGGAGAGATGAAGGGGGAGGTGTGTGCTTTAGTGGTAAGGGAGGGCTATGGTTGTAGCAGGCATCTCCTTTGGGAGAATGTAGGAAACAATAGGATTTAGAGAAGGAGAGAGATTAGAGCAAAGAGTACTCAGGACTAGCTTACTCATCTTTACAGCTCTAAGAGTTAAGCCACTTTTGAGTTACCTGAACATTTACTTTTAAAATAGTGTTGTGATTATAGAGCATATAGACGCAGAATAATTAAGTAAGTGCTGGGCTGTGTTAATGCAACTTTACACTGCTCAAGCCAGTGCAGCACTCACTTAGCCACTGGACGATTCCCGCTGCACAAGCAGATCCTCATGTGGGATATAGAGCTACCATAGTGGCTTCTAAAGCTCACCCCACCCATCCTTGCATCTACTGCAGGGAGAAAGGCATATTAGCTCTTCATAAATATTATTTTTTCATGTGCATTATTCATTATTTTTATAAATGGTATCATATAGTCAAATATATAATAGGTGTCCTATCTGAAGCTATTTGATTTCTCTGAAAGCAAGTACATTTCTCTCTTGCATTTTTCTAATTCAGTAACAGTTAAATTAAACTTCAAACTTTCCAGAAAAGTTTGTCTTTGGGTCAAGAAGAACAACAACAAGAAATTGCAGCCCAAATGGTAATTTTTCAGAGAGCGTAGAATGCCGGAAAACCAGATCTTAGAATGAAAGTGCCTCGTCAACCAAAGCTACAGCATTGTTCCCTCAGCACCATACAATACAATACCAAACAAACTCAACACAACCCCAACTTACCCATTTCCAGTTAACTGAAGTTTGTTACTGTCCGTCAGGGTAGTGCTCTGCTCTTCACTGCATTGCAGATACCAAGAGAGGAGGGAGACCTTTGGCAGCTTTATCAAGGCTGGCCAGGAGACCATTCTCTGAGTTCCTGACATCTGGAGCACAAAGACAGCAGGACGATGACTGACTTGCCCTCACGTCAAAGCTACACGAAGGCTGTATAAGGCTGGAGCACAGTGGAAATAAATCCAACCATGTTTGCAGACTGACTGCCTTCAGAGGGATGTCCAAGAAGAAATTACTGACCAAAGTGACACACAGTAATCCAGTGTGTAGACAAATCAATCCATGTCCTCACTATTCACTTTTCCACCATCTTTTACTATCAATCTTTCTTGATTCTTTCTGGGACGTGATCCTTTCATCAGATACAATCAAAGCTCTTCATGTCTCTACTCCTTTTGGCCTTGTCTTTTTCTACCTTCCAATCCTTAGCCTTACAGGAATAATCAAGCACCAATATCTTCCATGATGCTCTCAAGACCTCTACCATCACTTACTTCTCAGAAAAATATTTCACCAGATTTCCTTTTCTGCAATGCTGCTGCCTCATCTTCAACTTTCTCTTCCTTAAAAAATTTGGGAAAAGTCAACATTACTCAGCTATCTACATCTCCCAAAATAACATTCTTGATTATTTATAGTCATTTACTGAAACAGACCTTTTATTTATCTGAAAAGGTCTCCCTATCTTTCCTCCACCATTCTGACTTCAGTGATGTATTTGATACTATTGTTCATGACGTCCTTCTAAACTGGCACAATCCTCTGAATCTCAGGTATCTTGCTTTTCTGGTTTTGTTCCTCACTACCCACCTGCAACCTTTCAGGGTTACCATGATGGCAGCAGAACCTTTTGATTTTGTGCATAGCCTTTTAGAGTTCACAGTGCCCCTTTGCAGGCTACATATCTCCAAACACAAATGCATATGTATGTGTATTAAATCTGCATCACTTTAATATAATCTGATGGATACATTATCCTTATCTCATAAAACAGCCATCTTGTCAGAGGAAAACACTTGATCATGCAGGAGGTCTTTTCAAATCCTTCAGTGCCTGGATTTACATAGTAATCTGCACATGCATTTAGCACACTTGGAAACTGGGAACTTGTATGTGCAAGTGGCTAATTAGGCATTGAACTGTCTTACATGCACAATTGCACATATTTGCACACTGCCCACCCTAAACACTGGGGTTTAGGAAAATCAGGCTCACAAGTTTGAAAATCCAGTATGTGTTTAATTTAAAACCATAATTGTTCCTTTATTGTGCCAAATGCTGCATCAGGTGAGTGTCAACAAAGGTTTTTTTTAAACAAGATTTAAACATTGCCCATATACAACATTTTATTAGAGGTAGTCATGGTAACTGAAAAAAAATTATTACAAAAGCTTAATATGCAATTCTTACAAATGTAGAATTCCATTGCTCCAAGGGTAAATATATTTGACTGTTCCAGCTACTAAATCAACTTTTCTGAATTTGTGTAAAATACATTATCTAGAATATAATTTTAAGAAACTCAAAGGGTTAAAACAGCTTGCAAAATTGCTTGACTGTGAGAATCAATTTAAAATCTGCTCTTCAGAGGATGGGAATGATCTCACTCGCCATAGGAAAAAAATAAACTTAGTTAACAGCCTTACCGGCATGTTAGAACAATGTTCCAAGGATTGGCTTCCCTTGGAGTTATAATACTAACCACTGTTCAGGCCAGAATTTTCTATCCACTGAGAACAATAGTCTGATTTAAATTTGCTCTGAGACAATCAATAATCTATGCATTCAGATCTGATAATGAAGTCACATCAACACACACCCTGGAAAAAGTTTACGGGTGCAAAACTGGGTGTTTGCCATGGGACTTCTATTTACCAGCATTACAAACATTCAGCAAATGCTCCTGTGTGACCATCAACTGCACCAGTTTCAGAAAGCAGTATTTTTAAATTAAGTCTTTCTGTGGCCAGCAGAAACTACTCAGTTACCATGAGAATCTTTTGTCATCTTCTTTTGCTCCTGGCCATAGTTATTAGGATAAAAACTTCAAAAACCAGCCAATACAAATTAAAAGGAAATTGTTAAAATATTTCAGAATGGTTGAAACCTCTCTCCCCTTTGGAACATGAAACCAAACTCTGCTTCCTTACGGAATTTTGTTTTATCTTTTACTTCATGTGAATGCTGGTTTGTTATTGCCAGCTTGCTAAGACATCAAGTTAATAGAGTTGATATTTTAGTAAAAAATATAAATTGCTGTAGCATTTTCTTTTTGAGACAAGTCCTCCACAATTAAATCAATTGACTTTTCAAACAGGAATTAGAACAAAAGTCAATGTTGAGTCTCCCAAACTTAAGTGTCCTTCCGATCTTAAGTCTAAAATTAGACCTAACAGATGTGTGTTTGCTGTTTTTAGTGGGGGGGGGGGTTCCAATGCAAAGGGGTGTATTGCACAGCATGCCAGTACAGGGCAGGGGCACCAACCAGCCGAAGCAGGGAGAGTGCTGAGTGTCGGGGGCCTTCAGGGTACTCATCCCCATTCTCCCTGCCAAGTCTATGGACAAGACAGATTCCTAGGGATCTAGTTCTGCCTCTTCTTGGTCTGGGCCTCTGGAGGGCACCTTTCCTCTGGGCCGCCTGGTGCCTCTGCAGCCCCACTTCCCTGGCCCTTTGAACTTTGAGTCAAGGACTCTTGGGCCTCACTTGGCTCCCTGCTATCCTGGATCCTTTTGGTTTCAGACTCTTGGTGTGTGTGTGCACATTTCAAGTAGGGTTGCCAGGTGTCTAGTTTTTTACCAGAATGCCCGGTTGAAAAGGGACCCTGGTGGCTCTGGTCAGGACTGCAGAACAGGCCATTAAAAGTTGGCCACCCGCAGTGGGGCTGGCAGGCTCCTTGCCCGGCTCTGCATGGCTCCTGGAAAGCTGCTGGCATCTCCCTCTGGCTTCTAAGTGCAGAGGTGGTCATCGGGGCTCCACGTGCTGTCCCTGCCCTGAGTGCCGGCTCTGCAGCTCCCATTGGCCAATGGGAGTTGTGGGGGTAGCGCCTGCAGGCAGGGGCAGCACGCAGAGCCACCTGGCTGCGAGGGTGTTTGCAACTAGAAAATTGGCAACCCTAATTTCAAGGTTTCCCTCTATTCTGCTTGTCTCCTTAGAGCCTGTGATCAATCAGAACACTGAAATATACACAAAGCCCACTCTCCAAATGCCTCAAGTCCCGTCTCTGCCCCAACATGGATTTCTGGGCTCTCTCTTCAACCCAACCCTAGCAAAATACCCTCACTGTAGGAAGGAGGTCAGATTTACCTTCTCCTCTGTGCTTATCAGCAGTATGTTCTGCCATGGACTGTGGTTGAGAGCACTTCAGCAGAGCAGTAGCTGCTGCCTTGTCTAGACAGTGTAACACTCGGGGAGAGGGTAGTATGTGAAGCCCCACATTTGCAGATAGTGGCCCTGCTCAGAACGTGGCTTATGGTTCAAAAAAGTATCCAAAAGTACATATCCCTATTACAACCAAGCTTGGGAACCTTCAGAGGTGTACCCATTGCTAGTGAAAAATTGTATTATTTCAGAATGATTCCATCTCAGTTAGCTGTAGAGTTGCCAGGTGGAGTTCTGGAGAATAGCTTTCCATCTGCATGGCATGTCAACATCGTTATACAGTTGGAAGGCAACATGCCATCAGAAACAATCATCAGGAGTTCAAAAACCCTTCTGGATCACAGAAAAATTAAGGCAGCTGATGTTAGCATCTCACACCAGATCTGAGATGGGCTTATTCTGGGTTCTGAAAAACTGTTTCCAGGTAGTTCTGGATCACAGAAAAAAAATGGCTTTATGTTTCTCCAGGCTCTCGTTTTGGTATGCAGATAGCCAGTTAAGAGTGATTTTACAAGTTAGGTAATGGATAGTGCATTGTGGATGGTTCCAACTTCTAGAAAGCCTGTACTGTACAATACTGCATAATGGAAAGACTGTTTTCAGGTCATGGGATAACTTTGCTGAGTAGTTTAATATCCCATCAAACTATTTCCAGGACATAGAAAGAGTCTTTCCTGACTCATTCAGGAACCAACCAAACCCTTTCCAGAAATCGCTAGTTCTTGGTAAAGTAATATCATCTAATTAGCCTACCCAGAACCAGGGCCGGCTCCAGGCACCAGACTCCCAAGCACATGCTTGGGGAGGCACCTGGTAAGGGGCGGCGGGGGGAGCGCGGCGCAGCGCGGCATTCCGCGGGGGAGGGAGGGTGCTCCGGCGGCGCGGCGCCCGGCGGGGGGGGGGGGGGGGGGGGGGGGGGGCCGGGGGCCGGGGCGCGGGGGGGGGGGGACGGGGGGCGCGGGGGGGGGGGGGGTGGGCTCCAGCGGTGCGGTGCTTGGTGGGGGGGCAGCGCGGGGCGCGGCTCCGGCGGCATGGCGCTCAGGGATGGGGTAGTGCTGGGAGGGTGGCACGGTGCGGCGCACGGCGCGGCGCTCGGCGAGGGGCTCGAGAGGATGGCGCTTTTTTTTGCTGCTTGGGGCAGCAAAAAAGTTAGAGCCGGCCCTGCCCAGAACAACGTCTACATTTTCTTACTAGTGTGAAACAGTAATCTAGAATTATGTCACTATAAGAAATAACCATGCCTAAGGCAGTTTCTCCAAGACTAATGTCACAGTTGGGTAATGCTGACCAGCTAACTCTTGCGTCACTTCCAGAAGCAGTGCCTTTTATAATAACATAATGTTATAGCATGGCAGGTTCACTGAGATGCTATAACATTGGCTGATGAATTGGGATTCTAGGGTGAGAGAAAAAGCAGCCAGGAGTACAGCCTTAATACTCATCCATCTCTCTCTCTCTCTCTCTCTCTCTCTCTCTCTCTCACACACACACACACACACACACACACACTTGTTCTAAGAAAAATTACTAATTACTCCAGCAAGCAATTTCACATGGTATGTAGGCAGACTGTCTGTGCTACACTTTAAAAGCCGCTAGCTATAAATAACGTTATTAGGAAAGCAGATTGCCTTAGATGGAGAGAACAGAGACAATCACCTTTCCAACTGTCTAGAAATACATTTAGAGTTCATGTTTAAAGATAAAAAGAGTCCAAACAAATGCATTACATTTTAGTCATCAATTTAAGCTTCTTAACCAAATTAAATAATTGTTACAATAATGCCAACAGTTCATTAAAAGTTTTAAAATATTGGTCAAATTCTGAGATCTTAAAATGCTTGTTAATTAAAGGATGGAAATTAAGCCAAATAGAGAAGAGATGTTGTTGCTCTTTCATTGCATTTGCGACAGACGTCATAGCAGTCTAGAGAGCTAAGCATGGAAGTAGAGTCAGGAACTCCTGAGTTCTAATTCTGGGTGGTTCCACTTACTATGTGGCCTTGGGTGGGTGACAGCTTCCCTGCATAGTGTCCCCATCTGTAAACAGGAGCATAAGAAGTTACAGCACTTGCCTGTAGTCTCTCTAAGAGGTGTCGTGAGGATTAACTGTTTGGAAGTGCAAAGCATCATGTATAAAATTTGATAAAACAGACAGAGGCCCCTCTCCTTTAAACTGCTGAGTATCTGCAACTTCCGCTGACTTTCATGGGGAACACCTGCATGTTCATCCATCGTGACGTTCCATTTAAACACACTTCATCAAACCACAGCTACCACTAATGGTAAAAACTGGTAAGTTTGGGGCAGCCTAACCTGAGAAGCCACTGCTAAGGATTAAATGGGCACAGAGAGTGAATAAGTCTTGCACTGCTACAGGTGCCTATCCCTAAACAAGGTTGGAGCACACAGTTGGGACAGAGTGGGGAAGGTTACACAACAGTAGGCTCCATTATAATACTTCATTTGGTCTCTTTGGGTTTCCATTGGAGGACCAATAGCGCCAGGAACCAGCAGCTCCGTTTCAAAACTTAGTTGCTATTTGGAATCAATAGTAGCCAGTAGAAAACTTTCAAGCAGAATATCTACTAGGCTGTGATTGGCCATGATGTGGACAAATAGTTTCCAGTGTTATGAAACTGCCACTTTCCATTTTAAGAAACTGAAGGTGAATATCATGCTGAAAGTAAATACACAAATTTACCAACACGGAGTTGCTCAACAAACACAGCAGGATGCACGAGGCATAGCTGGCCTTAGGCCCATGCACTATGTTTGGCCACACAAAGTACCGGCTCATAACGCTCTTTGTTATCAATTGCATCCTAGTTGCTTTGCTGACAGAATAGCAACCCCACACCCAGGCACTCCTCATATGATCTCAAAGACGCTGTGAAACCAGCTCTCTGAGTCAAGTGTTCCACATTATGGGTAAACACATCCCATAACAGATGCCCCACCTAACAGCCTAACTACTATATAATCTCTCAATGTGGAGCTAATCAGCACCTATGGCCTTGTGGGAGAGTCTTCTACATGTGGGTGAATTTCACCCAAGGAGATAATGATGGTCACCGCTTTATGAACAGCATAAATGGTTAATTAAATTTGCACCATTGTCCTCATCTGTTAAGTTTGTTTAAATTTGTTTCTTTGCAACTTCTGCTCATTCTCATTGGTCCCTCTTCTCTGTCTCATCATCTATCGCCAGTTGCTCTAAGCTGGATCTCTAGTTCTTGATCTTCATCCCTCTCCAGAGCTCTCATATTAACCCATCCCTCTTTATTGCTTTACTTTCCCTTTTTCTCTTGCTCTTCACCCCTTTATTTACAGTACTTGAAATGGAGAGTTGCTGAAAATTAGGCGGGTGGCTGCACAAGTTTAAAACCACAGATAATTAACAAACCAGTCGTAGGCAGAAACAAGTTGACATTTGTAAGTGTACCTTTATTTTAATAGTTGTTCTATATATGAACAACTTTAACTGAATCACGGTGAGAGTAGATATGACATTCATGTTAAAAGCAAACATCTTCCTTAGGGACACTGCTGCAAGCAGACAGCTAGATCCTAGGGTACCGTGTTCCCTTCTGCTTCCTACATAAATAATTTTCATTTTAAATTCAAAAGGGTTCACTATAAACCTAACAATCATGTGACCTTCCCTTGCTCAGCTATAATATGTAACCACTGGCCAATTTTTCCTGCGTGAAATTTTTTTGTTCATTTGATTCACAAAACAGCCACTTTTTGATTGCAAAGCAATGAGATTAGAAGCATCTCAATAAGCTAGACAAATTTTTTCCACAGGGGATTCTATTTTCATCGGCCACTTTGACCAAAAACAGCGCTTAACAACATCATGAGTTACACTGGCTTTTTGTGTGTACATTTACTAGAGATGATTTTCAGTCCAGCCGACTGCTTACCTCTATGCCTAAAACATCGTGGAATCTAGCTACATTGCTCAGGGGGTGTGACAAATTCATACCCCTGAGATATGTAGTTCAGCTGACATAAGCCCTGATGTAGACACCACTAGGTCAACAGAAGAATATTCTGTCAATCTAACTATCATCGCTCGAGGGGATGGAATTATTACAGCAACAGAAAAATCCCTTCCATTGCCGTAGCACATGTCTACACTACAATGGTCTAGCTGCAGTGCTTGTAGTGTAACTAGACAGAGCCTCAGGCTATGTCCACACTACAAACTTTTGCTGCTTCAAGTTATGTCAGCATAAAGCTGCTGCAGTTAGTATCTCGCTTGTGCACGTGCATACTTGGCTCGTTGAGTCAGAGCTGCGCGTGCTCACCAAGAGTGCTTGTGTCAATGCACAGTGAGCTAACCAGTCTGTAACAAGCCACCATCCAGCGCACTGTCTTTTGGGAACTTTGGGCAACGCATGGTGGGGCTGAAATGAGTTGCACGGGGAGTGACTGGGAGCAAGAGGGTAATTTCCCAGACTGCAACTGTCTCCATCCCGTAATGTCATCTAGCTTCCACCATTTTTATGCCTTTTTAAAAAAAAAAGAAATCCCATGAACCTACGTGGCCCTCCTCACTATCCGCCATCACTGATAGAAACATGGAGCCAGCACAGCTCTGCATTACTGTAATAAGCATTGCAAACACAGGACACACGCTCCTGGAGTACTTGCAGCAGAGCTGAATGAATGGGAAATGTGTCTATTCCTTGGAGGACAGAGTGCTGTGGGACATAGCAAGAACCAATTAAAGGTTGTTGGTGGCATTCACGGAGCAGCTGCAGATGACGGAGTACCATATCTGAACCCGAGAAACAAGCACCAACTGGTGGGATTGCATCGTAACGGAGGTTTGTGATAACGAGTGGCAACTGCAGAGCCTTCCTATGCACAAGGCCACATTCCTGGAACTGTGTACCGAGTTTGCCCCAGTCCTTCAGTGCAGGGACACCAGAATGAGAGGTGCACTGTGAGTGAAGTGAGTGACGAGCGCACTGTGGAAATCTGCAGTGCCAGATTGCTACCGGTCAGTGGGAAATCATTTTGGAGTTGGAAAATCCACTGTGGGGGCCATTGTCATGCAAGTGTGCAGGGCCATTAATCATCTCTTGCTAAGCAAGACTGAGTGTATCTGCCATGTGCAGGACATAGTGGATGGATCTGCAGCAATGAGGTTCCTAAACTGAAGTGGAGCGATACACCAGAAGTTCTCAAACGGGGGCAGGGGTGTGGAATGTATTCTGAGGATGGGGGAGAGCATGAGAAGCTTTAGGAAAAAAATAACTTACTGTGTACATTTTACTCACAGCAATGAATAACTAGCAAATCTGATTCCTCCCGTCATATCAGGTCCTCAGATGGCATCTAAAGTCAGACACACAGTGCTCCGTGATGGTCAGTTGGCAAGAACATACGGGACAAACGCCCAGATTTGCCAAAAAAGTTGTGATGTCCGGGACAGGGATTAAAAAGGGGACTGTCCTGGCCAAAACAGGACATATGGTCACCCTTGGGGAGGGGGAGTTGTAAACTATTACAAACACAAAGAAGTGGGGCCCGAACAAGGGGGACTTTTGAGAACCACTGCAATAGACGCACACATATCCCCACCTTGCCACAGAGTACATCAACAGAAAGGGCTACCTTTCTATGGTTATACAAGCATTGCTGGCTCACGGGGGAAACTTCATCGACACCACTGTGGGCTGGTCAGGGAAGGTGGATGATGCTTGCGTCTTCAACACAGGCCTGTTCAGAAAGCTGCCGCCTGGGCCAGTATGCTGCTAGCCTGTTTACTGCAATGGTGCCTGCCAAAGTTATCACTGACTGACATGACAGAGGAAGCAGTAAGGCTGATGTCCCTAGAAACCTTTGGCAGAGGATTGCAGAGTGCCTCCATGAAAGTTTCATCGAGATCTCTGAGGAGGATTCAAGGGATATCCCTGTGCACATAAACTGCTTTGCATGTGACCCCCTCAGCCCTCCTGCCTCCCGCCCCAACTCTACAGGGGAATAAAAAGCAAATAACAACTCTACTTCTCTTTGTTGTACAGATACCTCTTCTAGTAAGAGTAAATTAATGAAGAGTCAATAGCCATGTCCTGCTAAGTTGGGGGTGCCATCAGAACATCATTGTAATGGGAAATTCAATTACACACTTACCTGAGCTTCCTTCCTCTTCATCGGGTTTGCCTGTGTTTCACTGCCGGGACTGACTAAACTGCAGTGGAGTCTTAAACAGGTCCCAGCCTACCCCCTAGTCAATGTCCCGCACCCCCATCCTCATCCTCTTCCACGCTGTACATGCCAAGGGCCTGTGACTCGGATGTCTCAGAGGTAACCATGGTGGTGTGGGGTGATTGTGGGGTCTTCGCCAAGTATGGCATGCAGCTGTTTGTAAAAGTGGCAGGTCTGCGGCTCAGCACTGGATTGACTGTTGGCCTCCCGATATGCCTGTGGCTTGCCGCAGTTCCTTGGCTTTCACACAACACTGCTGCTGATCCCTGTCATATCCTTTCGCCTGCATCACCCGTGCAATCTGCTCGTAGATGTCTATGTTTCTATGGCTGGTTTAGAGATGTGCCTGCACAGGCTCTTCTCCACGCTGGCCCAGGAGATCCATTATCTCCAGTCTATTCCAAGCTGGGGCACGTCTGGAGCATGTAGCCATCATGATCAGTTGGGGCAGTTGCACACCACAGTGGAGAGCTGCTAGGTATGCTCACCATGCTGGGCAATCAGGAAAAGACAGTTCAAAAATTTGCAGCGCTTTAAAGAGGGGTGTGTGGCCTTCCAGTCTCTGTGATCCTGGGCAGTGGAATCCACAACTCTGACCAGAGCGGTCAGCGTCAGGCATTGTGGAATAGCTGCTGGAGGACTGTTAGGGTTGACATAAGTAATGTAGTGGCTACACTCGCGCTGCATTGACCTCAGTTCATAGACCGTGGTTCAATGCCACTTGCGGAGATGGTGTTACTGCAGCGCTGTAACAGGGCACTTACATTGGTGGGAGACAAATTTAAGCATAGACACATGTGTAGACAAGGCTTTAATTGACATCAATTCTCCAGAATACTCCTGTTGCAGTCGTCTTTTTTTCTTGATGCAGCTCTGTTCAAAGTCAATGGGTCCTAAGCCACTGTGAGTTATACAGATAGTGCAAGGGTCCAGTAAAGACTGATTTTACAAGTGTTCTGTAGAAGAAACATCCAGAAAATTAGACGTTTGCTTGTTGCAACCATTATGTTTAGCGTATTACATGGCTCCATAGGTTAATGCGGTCAAATGTATTACAACTACCAGTAGTAATGTAAGCAGCATATCCATACAAATACCTCATTCGCACGGCTCTTGAAAAGAGCATCCCATGAATTCTTAATGATGAGTATCTAAAAGAAGTGTTACTAAGATCATTCAAACTGGCTCTGAGTGGTAAACAAGCCAGATTTAATCTTTTGAGACTTTAACATGATTAAATGTTCGCACTTTCAGAGAATGCTATCCTTTTAAAAGCCTTTGTTTAAAGAAGGGATTTTCCAGGTTTGACATTTTACACAGATTGGAAATATATTTTCTTAATTGCAACATAGAAAAAAAAGAGTTGCCAGACAACTCTCCAATACCAAATTCTACAGGCCACTTTCCTCAGATCCCACTGGGGAATACATTAAGAAACTCACCATCTACTCAGGACACTCCCTACACTAACACAGGAACAAATCAACATACTCTTAGAGCCCCGACCGGGGTTATCTACTACCCAAGATCCACAAACCTGGAAATCCTGGACGCCCCATCATCTCGGGGATTGGCACTCTCACTGAAGGACTGTCTGGATATGTGGACTCCCTACTCAGACCCTACGCCACCAGCACTCCCAGCTATCTCCGTGACACCACTGATTTCCTAAGAAAACTACAATGCATTGGTGACCTCCCAGAAAACACCATCCTAGCCACCATGGATGTAGAGGCTCTCTACACAAACATCCCACACACAGATGGAATACAAGCTATCAGGAACAGTATCCCTGATGATGACACAGCACAACTTATTGCTGAGCTCTGTGACTTTATCCTCACGCACAATTATTCTAAATTTGGTGACAATATATACCTCCAGACCAGTGTCACATAGCAGTGCCCGCATGGCCCCACAATATGCCAACATTTTTATGGCTGTCCTGGAACAATGCTTCCTCAGCTCTCATCCACTCACACCCCTTCTCTACCTACGCTACATTGATGACATCTTCATCATCTGGACCCATGGGAAGGAGACCCTGGAAGAATTCCACCATGATTTCAACAGCTTCCACCCCAACATCAACCTCTGCCTGGACCAATCTACACGGGAGGTCCACTTCCTAGACACCACAGTACAAATAAGCGATGGCCATGTTAACACCACCCTATACCGAAAACCCACCGACCGCTATGCCTACCTTCATGCCTCCAGCTTCCACCCCGGACACACCACACAATCCATCGTCTACAGCCAAGCGCTGAGGTACAACCGCATCTGCTCCAACCCCTCAGACAGAGACCAACACCTACAAGATCTTCACCAAGCATTCTCAAAACTACGATACCCACACAAGGAAATAAAGAAACAAATCAACAGAGCCAGACGTGTACCCAGAAACCTCCTGCTACAAGACAGGCCCAAAAAAGAAACCAACAGAACTCCACTGGCCATCACCTATAGTCCTCAGCTTAAACCTCTCCAACGCATCATCAGTGATCTACAACCCATCCTGGACAATGATCCCTCACTTTCACAGACCTTGGGAGGCAGGCCAGTCCTCGCCCACAGACAACCCACCAACCTTAAGCATATTCTCACCAGCAACCACACACCGCACCATAACAACTCTAATTCAGGAACCAACCCATGCAACAAATGCCAACTCTCGATGCCAACTCTGCCCACATATCTACACCAGCAACACCATCACAGGACCTAACCAGATCAGCTACAACATCACTGGCTCATTCACCTGCACGTCCACCAATGTTATATATGCCATCATGTGCGAGCAATGCCCCTCTGCTATGTACATTGGCCAAACTGGACAGTCACTATGCACGAGGATAAATGGACACAAGTCAGATATCAGGAATGGCAATATACAAAAACCTGTAGGAGAACACTTCAACCTCCCTGACCACACAATAGCAGATGTAAACGTAGCCATCTTACAGCAAAAAAAACTTCAGGACCAGACTCCAAAGAGAAACTGCTGAGCTCCAGTTCATTTGCAAATTTGACACCATCAGATCAGGATTAAACAAAGACTGTAAATGGCTATCCAACTACAGAAGCAGTTTCTCCTCCCTTGGTGTTCACACCTCAACTGCTAGCAGAACACCTCACCCTCCCTGATTGAACTAACCTCGTTATCTCCATACTGATTTATACCTGCCTTTGGAAATTTCCATTACTTGCATCTGAAGAAGTGAGATTCTTACCCACGAAAGCTTATGCTCCCAATACTTGTGTTAGTCTTAAAGGTGCCACAGGACCCTCTGTTGCTTTTTACAGATTCAGACTAAGACGGCTACCCCTCTGATACTTGATAGAAAAAAAAATATCAATGAACCTGGGGGGGAGAGGGGGAAGATTGTGTGTCTGCTTATTTTTCTAGCTTACAAATGAAGAGGCTCAAAAATACCAGACAAAATACTCCCTACTGTAAATAAATCTGTCTGTTCAAGATTTAATTGCAGAAATCTATTTCCATAACACTAGCACCTGGAAGGAAAAAAAAAAGTCTTTGGATTTTAGTCAAATCAGCAACACTATCCAAATTTTTGGCAGGAGTAACACAATCCCAATAGCCTGTTTCTATGATGAACATATTGAGCAAGATATATGAGCCTGGCCATTAAGGGTACATAGGGTGAACAGATAGCAAGTGTGAAAAATCGGAATGGGGTGGGAGGTATTAGACACCTATATAAGAAAAATCCCCGAATATTGGGACTTTCCCTATAAAATTGGGACATCTGGTCACCCTAAAGGTACACCTACACTGAAACCCCCCCCACAACAACAACAACAATGTGGCAGTGAGTCTCAGAGCCTGAGTCAACTGACTTGGTCTCCTGCTATGGTCACAGGTCTCATGCTGTGGGGCTAAAAATAGCAGGGTAGACATTCCCACTTAGGGTGGGCTCCGAGACCCATCCCCCTCACTGGGTTTCAGAGCCCTGGCTCCAGGGAACATCTACACAGCTATTTTTAGCCCCACTAGCCCAAGTCAGTTGACCGGGGCTCTGAGACTCACTGCCACAGGACTTTTTTTTTTTTTTTTTGGCAGTGCATACGTATCCTAAGGCTTCAGTTGTAGCTTTGCCACAAGCCCAGAGTAAGGGGCAGCAGCACATACTACCAGGGCCGCCGAGAGCAGGTTCGGGCCCCGGTGAAAATTTTTTTTCGGGCCCCCCAGCAGGGGCGGACCAGCTAAACAGGGCTGATGAGAGTGGGGGGAAGCTGGGCCCCAGGCCCCCTTCCGGGCCCTGGTAATTTGTACTGGCTTCCCCCACCCCTCTCATCGGCTCTGCGTACTACTAACACAGGCGCGGGAATAGACCAGGACCAGATTATGACTCAGAGTCAGTCTGCTCCCACTTTGCTCTGTGGAGCAAATAATCTGTGTCAGCCCTTTCACCCCCCTCTATGCTACCTCAGCCACACTGGCCAGGGCATTGAAAAGGTGCAGCCAAGTCTTTGCCCTCTGCGCACTTACCTATTCAGTCAGTAGCAGCCCTATGCATAGACTAATGATACAAATAGCCACACACTCATGTACTGGGGTGACTTATGCTCCCTTATGCTAAAAACTGAGCCCTAAGATTATTAGCCAGGAATATCTATGGGATCTGCTTTCTACAGGAAGGATCTATGATGCTAGTACTTCGGGAAGCACTCTGAGGTTCCTGTTTAAATCAGTAGTTCTATTAAATAACATTATACAGCCCCTATTACTGTAGTATTTGAGCACCTCACAGACTTTAATGTGTTCATTCTCACAACACTCCAGCGAGGTAGGGAAGTGTTGTTATCCCCATTTTACAGATGGGAAATGGAGGCATAAAGAGGTTTAATGACTTGCCCAATGTCACCCAAGAAGTCTGTGGCAAAACAGAAACTAGACGGCAGCTCTCCCAAGTCCTAGGCTAGTGCTCTACTCTCACCACTTTCCTCTCTGCAGTCCTTCCCCATGTGTGACTCCAGTCGAGGTCACTGCATGTAAAAGGACTGCAAGCTACAGCCTGGAGCAGAAAATATCCAACAGCGAAGGAACTATTTCCACAGTCTGTACAACACCAGCTGAAATGACAAACAAAAAGTCATTGATACTTCCTACAACATATAGGCAATACGGCTCTACTGGGAAACTTGGGAGCCAAACCTGTTATAATGGGCAATCAGAATAAACAGTGTGTGCTTTGATGAAAAAAGGCCCTTAGTGCTTTGGTGATGGAGGGGCATATAAGTACAGAGGCAGGCAGATATTACGGGGGAGCTCAGGGAAGGAAACTTCTGCTTTGTCATGTGTTTCGCATCTAAGTCATCTGCTTAGCATGTCCATGGCAGGGCAGGCAAGTGTGGTTTACAGACTCACTGCTCTTCTCCTACATGGAATTTGGCAGTCACATGAATCAGTACTGTGAATGGAATGACCAGGCATGCCTTTGTTTTTGAGTGATTTCATCTGCTTCCCTCCTCCACATTGCCCTGTCTCTTTTGAATCATGCAGTGAGGTGCAAAATACCTTCCGATAGATTCTCCACTGTTTGGACCTCTGCTGTGTTTCTTTTGCGTTTGAGCTTGGCTTGCCTGCATTCAGGCAGCTTGGGATTTGCTCCATAAAGTAAAAACATCACAGGCAAAATTGCATCTTTGCTCATATAAAAGAACGTCTCAAAAGTGCAAGTACAAAAGGTCTTTGTAAACTATTTGACTTGGTGAGACTCTGGGCCAGATTCTGCCTTCCGTTACATCCATGCAGGAGCAGAATTTGGCCCTGTGTATCTAAGTGGCTTTTTATGAATATGTTACAATCAAGTGTATACCCTAGGCCAGTTTTAGGTATTAATGGGATTTCACAGGATGTAAATTAGGGCAGAATAAGTGATCTGTAAGGATACATTGCTAAATGCTCATGCAGCAATACTCTCTGTTAAAGTGTATTAACTCTGATTATCATGTGTAGAATATCGTCTCTTAAAACTGCAATGATATTTCCTAGGACTCTGTCAGCCTAATGAAACTGCGTAAAATCACATTTATATGAACTTTCTCTAGGCCCTGATTGCTCTGAGTCTGGATTCAAGTGAGCAGCAACTATCTTCCAAACAAGTTATCAAGCACTGTTCTGCTGGCTTGCCAACTGGTTTCCATTACAGTTGTTGCCAAGCCAGTACATTTCTAGGATGCTCTCACTATCCAGTTCTGTTTTATATTTTTACACCTGTGCCAGCCCAAACCATACTACACCACAGATGGACTTCCTAGGTCTTCTCTGTTACAACCCAGCTGCACTTGCTTTAGACCAGGGATAGGCAACCTATGGCACATGTACCAAAGGCGGCACGTAAGCTGATTTTCAGTGGCACTCACACTACCCGGGTCCTGGCCACCAGTCCGGGGGGCTCTGCATTTTAATTTAATTTTTAATGAAGCTTCTTAAACATTTTAAAAACCTTATTTACTTTACATACAACAATAGTTTAGTTATATATTTATAGACTTATAGAAAGAGACCTTCTAAAAACGTTAAAATGTATTACCGGCACGCAAAACCTTAAATTAGAGTGAATAAATGAAGACTCAGCACACCACTTCTGAAAGGTTGCCGACCCCTGCTTTAGACTTTGCCTACATTTAGGATTAGACCAGGTTCAACAATCCATGTTGTTGCACTGGTGCTGACTTGACACAGATAAGCAAGGATTTTCATCAATTTAGGCTAAAGTAAGGGTAGACCTTGATTAGCTCAGTCACTTCAAACTACAGAATGGCCTTGTTTAAACCTCCAGGAGTCAGCACCAGTGCAGCTACAGTAAGTGCTGAATCAGGATTATTCCCAAGCACGATATTACCTTAAAAATGGCTGATAACAGAGCTGTAACTGCGCTAGGCTGAACTGTTTGAAACCCATTTTAGACATGGCTCCAAGCCATGGTATCTACATTACCCTTTTCTACAAAACATTTCCCATTGTTGCTACCACCAGTAGAAAGTGACACAAACATCTATCAAAGAGCCATAGGGAACCCAGAACAGAGTCCACAGTACAGCTGGGTGAAATTTTTTGGGAGAATAATAAAAATGCATTTGCAAATTTGATTTGAAATCGGTGAAGTTTCAACCCCCCCAAAATGAATTTTGTTTTGAAATATCAAAATGTTGATTTGAAATGACATTTCAATTGACCTACACAAAATTTGTGGGTTTTTTTGTTTTGTTTTTTTGTTTCATCATGAACAACCAAACACAAATTGGTTTCAGTTGGAAATGACACTTTTTTTTTCTGTCCCCAGATTTTTTGGTTTGGCCAGCGAACTGAAATCAGCTATTTGATGAGGTCTAGTCCACAGCTCTGAAGAGAAGGGCCTAGTTAGGCTCAAAGCAGGCATCTGAACTATTTATGCTCAGAGGTGCACTTTGCTATAATGAGCCTTCTCCCAAGAGGATTACATGACTACTGAAGACAGTCTCTTCAGAAGTAAGTTTAGAAGTTCTTTTCCAAATAGATGAGGTAATCATTTTATTTTGCGTAGTTGTTTAAGAAGGGTACTGGAAGATTTTGTCCAGAGATCAAAAGGTCCTTGTTACAGAGAGGCATTTGAATCCCAAGCATGGTTGTCACAAATATAACACAAATGCTTTACAGATCTGAGGTTGACAGATTCCATAAACATGTAAGGCTGAATGAACTGAAGACATTTCTACTAAGGATTTAGTACCTTTTAAATGTTTTTTCTTCATTTTTATGTATTTTTGTACAGAATTATCTGGCTAACATTTTTTAAAAGAGCCAAGAACTCTACAGAAGAATACAGACTACAATTATTTGCATAGTAACTGTAGCATCTAAATATAGTAGGATGAAAATATCCCCCAACCAGTAATTCTGTGGGAGTGTGACAAAGCAGGACTCACTACCATGGCGCCTCCTACTGGCTGTCCTGGGAATTAGCTCTTGGCCCTTCCAGTCCACCTTTAGCTAGTGGTGTCACATCTGCCATCACTGTTGTCTCCACTCTTTGGACCCATGTCACTCCCCAGAGCGCAGCATCCTCTTCTGGGCACAGTCCTCCAGCTGTGTCTCCACTCCGGTATCTCCCCCCTTCCGGGGGACCAGCAGTCCTTAGTCCCGCCACTTGCCTCAGCCGCCAACTGTAGTCCAAGGACCAGCCCTTCGCCTCAGGGGCAAGCTGCAGTCTGGATACTGTACACTCTCCTCATTGGCAAGTGAAGTGCAATTGGGGGGGGGGGGGGGCGACGGGACCCAGGCCCGCCTGATACTCTGGGTCCCAACTCAGGGACCCTATAACCGGCACCCACCTACTACCCTCCTCCAACCTGCTGCCTATTTTCCCTGGGCCACTTCTCCGGCAGCCCTGGCACCCTCTCAGCCCTTGTGGCAAGGCTCCAGCCTGGCAGTAATCAGCCAGCAGCTCACCCTTGCACTCTACTACCCCTGCCCAGCACTGCTCTATCTATGGTGCTTCTTCAGTGTACCAGTTCTCCTCCCTTGCCTTCCAGGGAGAGACTCCCCTCTGGGCTGCTGAGCAGCCCTTTATATATGGCCCTCGCCAACTCTGACTGGCTGCTCCAGCAAGCCTTCCCCCTATTGGTGGGCTCCATAAGCCCTTTCCTAATTAGTGGGTTCTGTGCAGTCTCCCTGGTGCTGCTTTTACCCCTGCTTCTCCCTGTGGTGGGGCGAGTGCAGGCATTTTATAAAAATAGATCATAAAACAAAAAACAAACAAACCCACAACTGAAAAACAAGTTTTAGGTTAACAAAAACATTGGTATATCAAACTCTTGAGTCAGAGAGATAGCAAACCCATCCACCCACACAAAGATCTACGTTTCAGGGACAAGAACTTCAGCTGTTCAGTAAATAGAATATAAAAGAGAGATCTTTAATGCAGTAAAAGAACAAAATAAGTCAGATAGTTTTTTAGTAATTGATTTAAAGTTAAATTCCTTGCTTTCCATGACACCTAGTAAAGCTTGCACGAAGGCACTAAACAGAGGCGTGTGTTTTTAAGGTGTGTTGATTTAAAGCATGACTTGTTAGGGGATTGACTTGAAAGAATTTCAAAGTGTGCAGCGTAATTTTAAAAAATGCTAAACTTTGCATTCTTTGCAAAACCTTTTGACCTCTGGGTGACATTTAATACTTGAAGGTGAGGTGATGACTGACTACTTCACACTTTGCTAAAGCAACTGCTGATCCTACCCTGCTGTTAGAACCATCTTTCCACTTCCCAATTACCAATCAGTGATCATTTCAATGAACTAAAATAGCCATCAAGAAAAAGGTTAGATTGTTATGTTACAGACACTTAATACATTCAATGTACTTCGTTCAAATTGTGCATATGCAAAACGGGCTCATCTATTCATAGGTTCGAACAACAAATAGCACATGAAAAGATTTGGTACTATTACAGCCAGCACAAAGCCTGGCATACACAAAAGGGGAAATCAAAAGGAGCTATCCATTAACAGGTCAGTGAGGAACCATTAGAAGAATTCCCCCCGACCCCACCATTTCTAATGACTGATGGCCTGCTGTCATTTCCTAGACCTGGGCCTCTCAGAATGTAGGCTGTTTGCATTCAATCAACACTTTGCTTTTATAGGCCTGTGGAGTCAAAGATTGCTAGACTTATGAACCCCAGGCTACCTTCTGTCTGGCTACACCCTCATTTTCTGGAGCCAAAATCTTTTTAACAACTACACAATAACAGGTAATTAGGGTAAAGTTTGTTAATCCTTTCCTTTAGACTTTCATCTTATGTATTCGGAATCAGCTTGGTGAAGGTTGAAATACTGTTATCAAAGCTTGAAGTTACTATGCAAAGGGTTGAATTGTAGGTCAAGGGAAATGTTAACTGGACAAAGAAAAACCAGGGCAGATAGTATTCAAATTAAACTGGCCCCACTGAGACAATGCAGAATTCAATGTCTTTGCTTTTGAAACTAAGTCAAATACATTATCTGCGTTCAGATTAAAGAAAACCTAGACAATTTTTTAAAAGAGAGAGCAGAGTTAGCAATAAAACATCTATTGATTTATTTCCATATATCTATTTGATTTTATTCTTCTGATTAATTAAAATAAAGTTACAAGATGTTGGTCCAGCTAATAGGTGCCTTTCAGTGCTTTGGGCAAACTGTTAAAAATTAAAACTAATCTCAAATCATGACCCCACATCACAAATCATAGACAGCTCCTTTCATCAATAAACAGCTAAATACCACTCATTCCCCAGTGATCCAATAGCAAATATAAAATTGTTCCCTTAAACCACTCCTTCCCTAAGGCCCTAACATAAAGCTCATGGAGATCCTCGAGAGTCCTTCCACTGACTTCAATGGGCTTGGGATCAGGTCCCAAATGTCCAGGCGAAGAGAGAGGCCTTGCAGCCTGCCCAGAAGGCTAACAATTCTAAACTCAGATGGAATAAGGAGGAAGCAAGTTTTAGAGCAAAGGAGCCTTCAAGGATAACGCCCTACCAGCAGCTCCGTCCTGCTTCTACCAAGACAACTGCAGCTTGAGCATCTCCACTGATTGCAGCTATGGCAGCATGGCTCCAGAAGAGAGAGATTCAGTCTTTCGGGTAAGTGGGTCCCAAATCATTAAGGCCTTTAAAGATGTAACACAGCAGCATGAGTTCTGCCTCGAAGCTTACCAGAAGTCAGTGTAGCTGATTGGCTGTGTGCCGTTCCACTCAGCAAATGGGCCACCATATTCTGCAGCTTCCGAGTTGTCTTAACATGTAGCCTGATGTGGAGTCCATCACAGGAGTTGATTCTCAAGGTGGCAAAAGGTGCAGACAAGTACAGCTAGCAGTCAATTGGCATTCCAAGAAAACAGCCATGCTCACCTCACCAAACAACTGGAAACTGTCTTCTTGATGTTGTCCACTATGTACTGACACATCCAGAAGAAATGTTGGGTCTAACTAAACCCCAAATTTGCACACCTAGGGGACAAATGGCAGGTGAGCTTCCTCAAACAGGATATTTATCAAATATTCCAGCTGCTTCCTGCATCCAACCAACACAATCTCCACCTTATCAGATTGAGTTTCAGAGAGCTAACTCACACCCTGCACTAGTTCCCTTCTGAGCATGCAGTGGACCATCCATTCTGCTTACTTAGCAGGATCAGTTGAGACGAAGGCACAGAGCTGAGTATCAGTCACATATTGAAGACAACCCACTTTGTTTCCCTAAAAAAAGAAGAACAGGAGTACTTGTGGCACCTTAGAGACTAACAAATTTATTAGAGCATAAGCTTTCGTGGACTACAGCCCACTTCTTCGGATGCATATAGAATGGAACATATATTGAGGAGATATATATACACACATACAGAGAGCATAAACAGGTGGGAGTTGTCTTACCAACTCTGAGAGGCCAATTAATTAAGAGAAAAAAAACTTTTGAAGTGATAATCAAGCTAGCCCAGTACAGACAGTTTGATAAGAAGTGTGAGAATACTTACAAGGGGAGATAGATTCAATGTTTGTAATGGCTCAGCCATTCCCAGTCCTTATTCAAACCGGAGTTGATTGTGTCTAGTTTGCATATCAATTCTAGCTCAGCAGTCTCTCTTTGGAGTCTGTTTTTGAAGTTTTTCTGTTGTAATATAGCCACCCGCAGGTCTGTCACTGAATGACCAGACAGGTTAAAGTGTTCTCCCACTGGTTTTTGAGTATTTTGATTCCTGATGTCAGATTTGTGTCCATTAATTCTTTTGCGTAGAGACTGTCCGGTTTGGCCAATGTACATGGCAGAGGGGCATTGCTGGCACATGATGGCATATATCACATTGGTAGATGTGCAGGTGAACGAGCCCCTGATGGTATGGCTGATGTGATTAGGTCCTATGATGATGTCACTTGAATAGATATGTGGACAGAGTTGGCATCGGGGTTTGTTACAAGGATAGGTTCCTGGGTTAGTGGTTTTGTTCAGTGATGTGTGGTTGCTGGTGAGTATTTGCTTTAGGTTGGGGGGTTGTCTGTAAGCGAGGACAGGTCTGTCTCCCAAGATCTGTGAGAGTAAAGGATCATCTTTCAGGATAGGTTGTAGATCTCTGATGATGCGCTGGAGAGGTTTTAGTTGGGGGCTGAAGGTGACAGCTAGTGGTGTTCTGTTATTTTCTTTGTTGGGCCTGTCTTGTAGGAGGTGACTTCTGGGTACTCGTCTGGCTCTGTCAATCTGTTTTTTCACTTCAGCAGGTGGGTATTGTAGTTTTAAGAATGCTTGATAGAGATCTTGTAGGTGCTTGTCTCTATCCGAGGGATTGGAGCAAATGCGGTTATATCTTAGAGCTTGGCTGTAGACAATGGATCGTGTGGTGTGTCCTGGATGGAAGCTGGAGGCATGTAGGTAAGTGTAGCGGTCAGTAGGTTTCCGGTATAGGGTGGTATTGATGTGACCATCGCTTATTAGCACAGTAGTGTCCAGGAAATGGACCGCTTGTGTGGATTGATCTAGGCTGAGGTTGATGGTGGGATGGAAATTATTGAAATCATGGTGAAATTCCTCAAGGGCTTCTTTTCCATGGGTCCAGATGATGAAGATGTCATCAATGTAGCGCAAGTAGAGTAGGGGCGTTAGGGGACGAGAGCTAAGGAAGCGTTGTTCTAAGTCAGCCATAAAAATGTTGGCATATTGTGGGGCCATGCGGGTACCCATAGCAGTGCCGCTGACTTGAAGGTATATATTGTCCCCAAATGTGAAATAGTTGTGGGTGAGGACAAAATCACAAAGTTCAGCCACCAGGTTAGCTGTGACATTATCAGGGATACTGTTCCTGATAGCTTGTAGTCCATCTTTGTGTGGAATATTGGTGTAGAGGGCTTCTACGTCCATAGTGGCCAGGATGGTGTTTTCTGGAAGATCACCGATGGATTGTAGTTTCCTCAGGAAGTCAGTGGTGTCTCGAAGATAGCTGGGAGTGCTGGTAGCGTAGGGTCTGAGGAGAGAGTCTACATAACCAGACAAGCCTGATGTTAGGGTGCCAATGCCTGAGATGATGGGGCGTCCAGGATATCCAGGTTTATGGATCTTGGGTAGCAAATAGAATACCCCTGGTCGGGGTTCTAGGCATGTGTCTGTACGGATTTGTTCCTGTGCTTTGTCAGGGAGTTTTTTTAGCAGATGGTGTAGTTTCTTTAGGTAATCCTCAGTGGGATCAGAGGATAATGGCCTGTAGAATGTGGTGTTAGAGAGCTGTCTAGCAGCCTCCTGGTCATATTCCAATTTATTCATGATGACGACAGCACCTCCTTTGTCAGCCTTTTTGATTATGATGTCAGGGTTGTTTCTGAGGCTGTAGATGGCGTTGTGTTCAGCATGGCTGAGGTTATGTGGCAAGTGATGTTGCTTTTCCACAATTTCAGCCTTTGCACGTCGACGGAAGCAATCTATGTAGAAATCCAGTCTGTTGTTTCGACCGTCCGGAGGAGTCCATGCAGAATCCTTTTTTTTGTAGTGCTGGTAGGGAGGATTCTGTGGGTTAGTATGCTGTTCAGAGGTATGTTGGAAATATTCTTTGAGTCGGAGACGTCGAAAGTAGGATTCTAGGTCACCGCAGAACTGTATCATATTCATGGGTCTGGAGGGACAAAAGGAGAGGCCCCGAGATAGGACAGACTCTTCTGCTGGGCTAAGAGTATAGCTGGAAAGATTAACAATATTGCTGGGTGGGTTAAGGGAACTACTGTTGTGGCTGCTTGTGGCATGTAGCAGTTTAGATAGTTTAGTGTCCTTTTTCCTTTGTAGAGAGGCAAAGTTTGTCTTGTAAATGGCTTGTCTAGTTTTTGTAAAGTCTATCCATGAGGAAGTTTGTGTGGAAGGTTGGTTTCTTATGAGAGTATCCAGTTCTGAGAGCTCATTCTTAATCTTTCCCTGTTTGCTGTATAGGATGCTGATCAGGTGGTTTCGCAGTTTCTTTGAGAGTGTGTGACACAGTCTCTCAGCATAGTCTGTGTGATATGTAGATTGTAATGGATTTTTTACCTTTAGTCCTTTTGGTATGATGTCCATCTGCTTGCATTTGGAAAGGAAGATGATGTCTGTCTGTATCTGTACGAGTTTTTTCATGAGGTTGATGGATTTCCATTCCATACGGCTAAATGCAGTGCCTTGCATAATGACAGGTTTCAGAGTAACAGCCGTGTTAGTCTGTATCCGCAAAAAGAAGAACAGGAGTACTTGTGGCACCTTAGAGACTAACAAATTTATTAGAGCATAAGCTTTCGTGGACTACAGCCCACTTCTTCGGATGCATATAGAATGGAACATATATTGAGGAGATATATATACACACATACAGAGAGCATAAACAGGTGGGAGTTGTCTTACCAACTCTGAGAGGCCAATTAATTAAGAGAAAAAAAACTTTTGAAGTGATAATCAAGCTAGCCCAGTACAGACAGTTTGATAAGAAGTGTGAGAATACTTACAAGGGGAGATAGATTCAATGTTTGTAATGGCTCAGCCATTCCCAGTCCTTATTCAAACCGGAGTTGATTGTGTCTAGTTTGCATATCAATTCTAGCTCAGCAGTCTCTCTTTGGAGTCTGTTTTTGAAGTTTTTCTGTTGTAATATAGCCACCCGCAGGTCTGTCACTGAATGACCAGACAGGTTAAAGTGTTCTCCCACTGGTTTTTGAGTATTTTGATTCCTGATGTCAGATTTGTGTCCATTAATTCTTTTGCGTAGAGACTGTCCGGTTTGGCCAATGTACATGGCAGAGGGGCATTGCTGGCACATGATGGCATATATCACATTGGTAGATGTGCAGGTGAACGAGCCCCTGATGGTATGGCTGATGTGATTAGGTCCTATGATGATGTCACTTGAATAGATATGTGGACAGAGTTGGCATCGGGGTTTGTTACAAGGATAGGTTCCTGGGTTAGTGGTTTTGTTCAGTGATGTGTGGTTGCTGGTGAGTATTTGCTTTAGGTTGGGGGGTTGTCTGTAAGCGAGGACAGGTCTGTCTCCCAAGATCTGTGAGAGTAAAGGATCATCTTTCAGGATAGGTTGTAGATCTCTGATGATGCGCTGGAGAGGTTTTAGTTGGGGGCTGAAGGTGACAGCTAGTGGTGTTCTGTTATTTTCTTTGTTGGGCCTGTCTTGTAGGAGGTGACTTCTGGGTACTCGTCTGGCTCTGTCAATCTGTTTTTTCACTTCAGCAGGTGGGTATTGTAGTTTTAAGAATGCTTGATAGAGATCTTGTAGGTGCTTGTCTCTATCCGAGGGATTGGAGCAAATGCGGTTATATCTTAGAGCTTGGCTGTAGACAATGGATCGTGTGGTGTGTCCTGGATGGAAGCTGGAGGCATGTAGGTAAGTGTAGCGGTCAGTAGGTTTCCGGTATAGGGTGGTATTGATGTGACCATCGCTTATTAGCACAGTAGTGTCCAGGAAATGGACCGCTTGTGTGGATTGATCTAGGCTGAGGTTGATGGTGGGATGGAAATTATTGAAATCATGGTGAAATTCCTCAAGGGCTTCTTTTCCATGGGTCCAGATGATGAAGATGTCATCAATGTAGCGCAAGTAGAGTAGGGGCGTTAGGGGACGAGAGCTAAGGAAGCGTTGTTCTAAGTCAGCCATAAAAATGTTGGCATATTGTGGGGCCATGCGGGTACCCATAGCAGTGCCGCTGACTTGAAGGTATATATTGTCCCCAAATGTGAAATAGTTGTGGGTGAGGACAAAATCACAAAGTTCAGCCACCAGGTTAGCTGTGACATTATCAGGGATACTGTTCCTGATAGCTTGTAGTCCATCTTTGTGTGGAATATTGGTGTAGAGGGCTTCTACGTCCATAGTGGCCAGGATGGTGTTTTCTGGAAGATCACCGATGGATTGTAGTTTCCTCAGGAAGTCAGTGGTGTCTCGAAGATAGCTGGGAGTGCTGGTAGCGTAGGGTCTGAGGACAGAGTCTACATAACCAGACAAGCCTGATGTTAGGGTGCCAATGCCTGAGATGATGGGGCGTCCAGGATATCCAGGTTTATGGATCTTGGGTAGCAAATAGAATACCCCTGGTCGGGGTTCTAGGCATGTGTCTGTACGGATTTGTTCCTGTGCTTTGTCAGGGAGTTTTTTTAGCAGATGGTGTAGTTTCTTTAGGTAATCCTCAGTGGGATCAGAGGATAATGGCCTGTAGAATGTGGTGTTAGAGAGCTGTCTAGCAGCCTCCTGGTCATATTCCAATTTATTCATGATGACGACAGCACCTCCTTTGTCAGCCTTTTTGATTATGATGTCAGGGTTGTTTCTGAGGCTGTAGATGGCGTTGTGTTCAGCATGGCTGAGGTTATGTGGCAAGTGATGTTGCTTTTCCACAATTTCAGCCTTTGCACGTCGACGGAAGCAATCTATGTAGAAATCCAGTCTGTTGTTTCGACCGTCCGGAGGAGTCCATGCAGAATCCTTTTTTTTGTAGTGCTGGTAGGGAGGATTCTGTGGGTTAGTATGCTGTTCAGAGGTATGTTGGAAATATTCTTTGAGTCGGAGACGTCGAAAGTAGGATTCTAGGTCACCGCAGAACTGTATCATATTCATGGGTCTGGAGGGACAAAAGGAGAGGCCCCGAGATAGGACAGACTCTTCTGCTGGGCTAAGAGTATAGCTGGAAAGATTAACAATATTGCTGGGTGGGTTAAGGGAACTACTGTTGTGGCTGCTTGTGGCATGTAGCAGTTTAGATAGTTTAGTGTCCTTTTTCCTTTGTAGAGAGGCAAAGTTTGTCTTGTAAATGGCTTGTCTAGTTTTTGTAAAGTCTATCCATGAGGAAGTTTGTGTGGAAGGTTGGTTTCTTATGAGAGTATCCAGTTCTGAGAGCTCATTCTTAATCTTTCCCTGTTTGCTGTATAGGATGCTGATCAGGTGGTTTCGCAGTTTCTTTGAGAGTGTGTGACACAGTCTCTCAGCATAGTCTGTGTGATATGTAGATTGTAATGGATTTTTTACCTTTAGTCCTTTTGGTATGATGTCCATCTGCTTGCATTTGGAAAGGAAGATGATGTCTGTCTGTATCTGTACGAGTTTTTTCATGAGGTTGATGGATTTCCATTCCATACGGCTAAATGCAGTGCCTTGCATAATGACAGGTTTCAGAGTAACAGCCGTGTTAGTCTGTATCCGCAAAAAGAAGAACAGGAGTACTTGTGGCACCTTAGAGACTAACAAATTTATTAGAGCATAAGCTTTCGTGGACTACAGCCCACTTCTTCGGATGCATATAGAATGGAACATATATTGAGGAGATATATATACACACATACAGAGAGCATAAACAGGTGGGAGTTGTCTTACCAACTCTGAGAGGCCAATTAATTAAGAGAAAAAAAACTTTTGAAGTGATAATCAAGCTAGGCCAGTACAGACAGTTTGATAATAGGTGTGAGAGTACTTACAAGGGGAGATAGAGTCAATGTTTGTAATGGCTCAGCCATTCCCAGTCCTTATTCAAACCGGAGTTGATTGTGTCTAGTTTGCATATCAATTCTAGCTCTGCAGTCTCTCTTTGGAGTCTGTTTTTGAAGTTTTTCTGTTGTAATATAGCCACCCGCAGGTCTGTCACTGAATGACCAGACAGGTTAAAGTGTTCTCCCACTGGTTTTTGAGTATTTTGCAACTTTGACTTGAAGTAATTCCAAGCCTCCTCCACCTTTAGATCCACAAGTTCTTCAGTCCAATCCACTTCCCTAACTAATTTCCTTAATTTTTTTTAAGTTAGACCTTTTGAAATCAAAAACCCTAGACACAGATCTATTTTTGTTTATCCTTCCATTTAGTTTGAACTGAATTAACTCACGAGCACTTGAACCAAGGTTGTCCCCTACAACCATTTCTTCTATGAGGTCCTCACTACTCACCAAAACCAAATCTAAAATGGCATCCCCTCTTGTTGGTTCAGCAACTACTTGGTGAAGGAATCCATCAGCTATCGCATCCAGGAAAATCTGAGCCCTATTATTATTATTATTAGCACTTGTTCTCCAGTCTATATCTGGGAAGTTAAAGTCTCCCATGATCACACAATTCCCATTAGTATTTACTTAATTAAAAACATTAAAGAGGTCTCTATCCATATCCAAATCAGATCCTGGTGGTCTATAGCACACCCTAAGCACTATCCCAGGGGAGATTCTAGTAGCTTTCTTCCCCAATGTGATTTTTGCCCAGACAGACTCTGTCTTATCCATTCCATCACTTCTTATTTCTTTAGTCTACCTCATCATTGATACACAA
This sequence comes from Trachemys scripta elegans, assembly GCF_013100865.1. Classification (NCBI taxonomy): domain Eukaryota; kingdom Metazoa; phylum Chordata; order Testudines; family Emydidae; genus Trachemys; species Trachemys scripta. The sequence goes on from NC_048298.1 coordinate 77,240,973, forward strand.
TGCTACTCCACCACCTTTGCCTTTATTTCTGTCTTTCCTAAACAGCACATACCGTTCAATATCTGTAGTCCAGTCATGATTACTATCCCACCATGTTTCTGTTATCCCTATAATATCTGGTTTCACTTCCTGCACGAATAGCTCTAGTTCCTCCATTTTGTTACCTAGGCTCCTTGCATTGGTGTACAAACATCTTAATTTTTGCTGTTTGGCTTCGCTCAGATTCTTTACCTGATTAGGCACAGACATTTTACCACCAGTACATGTCCCTGTAGTTAAAAATATCCCTCTTGGAAATACCATGAAAAGCTCTCTGGTAGTATGAAGAGGACATTTTTACCTTCCTTCTTTTGTACCTTTTTTCCTATTTATAATCTAAAAAAAAATCACTATTTTGCAATGGAATACAATTTATTGCAGTTGCTAATCAATTCTGTATACAAACTGGAGTCCTTTCCCACTAAGGTCAATAGCTTATTGTTATCCATGGGAGCAAGGTCAAGCCTTTGGGCCAGAGCCTCAGACGGTGTAAATCACTGTAGCTCCCACTGTAGCGATGCAGATTTACACCCGCCGAGGATCAAGCCCCTTAACTGAACTGTAGATGAGTTTTCCCAAATACTAAGCCAGCAGAAGAAGTTCTGTCCTATTTTTTTTAAGGGTGATGTTTCTAGGACTAGCACATATACTCAGCTTTGTGGAAAAAACAAACAAACACCACATTTAAATTAGAGGCAAATACTTCTGCCCTGGGCAAACCAAGTGGGAAGTCTGCGGTCTGTTTTTCAGATCCCTACAAATTCAGATGGGGATTCCTTTCTTACACAGATAAAATCAGCCAAAGAAAAGAAAAAAGAACCAGAAGAATTCAGCAGTGCCCCTAAACTGCATCTTGAACAAAAAAGATGGAAAAATTCATTTAAAAAACCCAAAGACCCTGTGGTTCTGTACAAACATTACCCATATGGAAAAGCAGATGTGTGCAACAAACCTCTACAGCAGGAATTTCTAAAGCACTTATGCGTCTGGCACTGGGAGCAAAGTGCTTCACCCTGGTCTCCATGCTAAAGCAAACAGACCTCCCACATAGTATCATTTCATGTCTCCAGTATCTGCAGTGCTGGAGCGATTTAATGGTGGGATGGCGCCAGCATTCAGAGCTTTTCCTGAGCCTTGTGGAAGACAGTTGTGAAATAGATCACTATGCATCACCGCTGCATCCCCCACATACAATTCTGCATCTCAGTTTATCATCAGGAAATATTTTCTAAACTGACTCTATACTCCCACTTTACATTTTATACTAATCTCTCTATATTTCTTGTATGTCAACATCCTTCACCAAACACTCCAGAATCCACTTGGTATGTACAGACTCCTCAGTTAACAAACAACAGAAACCCTCTACCTCTGGTTCTTCCCTTTCCTTAAGAAGACAATCACTTTCCTCAAAAGAGAGAAACACTCACTCTAGCTCTCTGCCTGATCAGTCTAGTCAGTAACAGCACATGCTTATTGCCAAAATTCAGATGTAAAGGAAAGATGATGCAGCATCCATACCTGCCAACGTCTTGGGGGACCATGGATTCCTTTGTGTCACCACTTACCATCAGAAAACGTGAGAGTCCTTTGTATTGCCCTCAGACTTGATGCCAGGAGCTTTCATAGCTTATGAGCCAAATTCAGCTCTCTGGAACATGAGCACATCTCTCACTGAAGTCAGCAGGAGGATTGTGCACGTCCCATGGCAGAACTTGGCCTTGTGTTTGTTTTTGCAATGTGCTGTAACACCCCCAACACTTGCATTGCTGGCTTCTCTACATGCCTGAAGCTTGAATGAGTGGAGGGTATGTCTTCAATGCACAGATAACCCAGGTGATTGTCTTCCATGTCTAAGCACCCAAGTTAACCTAGCCCAGGTTTGAGTGTTCCCACAGCAAAGCCCTATTCACACTACTGTGTCCTCACTGTTTCTGCACTCACCTATTGTGTCTGGAGGCATATCCGATAGTTCTTTGTGCTGAGATGCTCTAGGATTCTTGCCCAGTCAACTGTGGAAGAACTTGTCTGTCCCTCAGAGGGGTTGGAGAACTGTGGGGAGTCACCAGACAGTCAGAGTTGAGTGAATTTATACCCCAGCCAGGTAAGGTAGCCTGGGCTTAAAGCACCTGCTGCAAGTTGAAATGGACTGTTCCCTGAAGTTCCAAATGTGGTAGCAAAAAATAGTGACTTACACACGTAGTCAGAGATTTTTTTCTTCATGAATGATGGATTTGGGCTAAAATCCAGGTAACATTCTGGGTTAACTGTGCAGTGAAGACATACTCTGAGGTCTGAAAGGTCAGTAAGGCAGTCCTTACACAAAACTCCCACTGACTTCAGTGGACGTAAAGACAGCAAAATGGAATCAAGACCAAACCAAATGTAAAGTTTCAGACTTCAGCTGTTTTAACTATAGCCCTGCTTAAACAAGCAGGATTAGAACCTTTGACTGGGAAAATTCTTTCATCAGTTCACCAGAGCTCAAAAGAAGCTGAAAGGATTTTACTTAAACTCCCAGAAATGCATCTCAGAATCAGGTAGAGAGTGTAGAAAATGTCACTGAGCAGTGAGTTATTCAGACAGTGGTGGGACTGTGAAAGCATGGGGGTAATATTGTACCACTAGCAGGAATGGGAAGAAACTGAACAGAAGAAAACTAGGGTAAAGATCAAGAAGAAAAAGCCATCCTCATAGTGAGACTGTGGAACGGCCTCTCAAAGTATTTGGTGGAAACCTCCTCACTTAAGTTATTTAAGATCAGACTGGACAAAGCAAACATGTAAATGGGGCTGCCTGTGCTATGCAGAGGTAGATGCCCTCTTCAGCTCTTCATGGAAGCAGCAGAGAAGCTGAGCTGAGAGCTAGACTGTTCCTAGCAAGATTTCCTTCCCGAAGAGGGACAGTATGGTACTGGGGTGCTTGTGCTCACCATCACTGAATCAGAGAGCACTGACTGTGCTGTGTGAGAAAGGAGAAGAATCAGAGCTGTGGGGGAGGACTTGGAGAAGAGAGTAGGGTGATGAACTCCCCCTGAGTATCTGGATTGGTCTTGTTTCAGGGGCCCTGTCTGTTGATTTTACAATAATACTTGTGCTTTGTCCCGGTCTGCGAGACTCAGCACACCTGTCTCCCTGAAAGAAACTGGTGAAACTGATGGCAGATTGAATCAGCACATACACATCTCAAGGACATCCCCTAGCAAGCCCCTGCCTTGATGGCACTTTGCCTCCCAGCGATTTCCCCTCCACATGACTCCTCAAGCAATTACACAGAGTGAAACTGACCTAGTGGGGGTGGGGGTGGGGGGGAGGAAATGGGAGGAAGGGAATTTGCTTGGCCTGGACAGGGAAGAGTAGGCATTTTTCTCTCTCTTGTCCTCCTGTGTACCCTTCCCCTATGTCCATCAAGACTGTCCACTGCGAATTCTCCCACCTTGGAGGAGGCTTTGTTTTTTTTCACTAAAACCATCTAGAGGGAGAGCAGGAGAGATGACTGACTGACAGTGAGGGAAGGTGGGAGTAGATTTGGGGGCATAAGGAAAGCAGTAACAGATTAATGGGGAAGAAAAGAGAGGGAAGGAGGTTCCTGGGGTCAGACAAGAGAGACAGAGCAAGAAATGGAGAGGGTGTAGAAAAAGAATAGAAGTACAGCATAGGAGGAGGGAGAAAACAGTGCAAAGAAAGAAGGAGAAAGGGGAAGGAGGAGATAGGTTTGAGGACAGACAAAAAGGGGGAAGATATTTTAAAGGGGGAAGTAGCTGGAAAAGATGTAAAAGGTTAAGAAGGGAGAGGAAAAGCAGTGACAGATACAATGCGTTAATTACATGACATTATTAAATAGAAGGTTGAAAGCAAAATGCTAATGTGGGTTCACAGTCTTGCCAGGCCCCTTGAAGTCAAGGGGAGTTTTCCAATTGACTTTAAGGAGGCAGGACTTCACCCCCAGTGCTGAAGACATGAGTGGGGTGAGATTTCCCTGAACTGGTGGAACTCAAGCCTGTCAGGTACCACTTTCTCTTCTAAAATCTTAGAAACTTCTGAACAGCAATTCAATATCTGCCTCCCTTTGGAATGTACCACATTACAGCAGAGGTCAGGACAGGGCTATTTTTAATTTCCAGGGGATGATCCCCGCACTGGGTCGCCCCACAAACACAGAGCATTTATTCTCCCACCTTACAAATGATTGGCCAAGCCACTACAGCAGCTGCCAGCCCTTGCCCTCCCTCTCCCCCAAGCCTGAGACCTCTCACTAACCCCAGCAAAGACTGAAGCAGGAGTGGAGGCAGAGAAGGATGTTAATTAACATTGAAGACAAGAGTTGGCAGGCGAAGGCTGGGTGGGGTAGGGGGAGGAATTTGCAAGAGGACCCAGGGCTCAAGGTGTTTGACAACTACTAGTTCCCAGTAACCAGAGTTACATGGGGCTAAAGAGGGCTCCTGCTGGAAAGGGGTAGATCTCCTTCCACCTCTAAAATCATGTGTGACTAAACAGCCAGGCCAGCACCTCAGCTGGTATACATTGATGTAGCTCTATTGAAAAAAATCAACATAGCAAGACTGATGTCCAACAGCTGAAGAACTGGCCTTCGCTATTTGCTAGTTCTGGAAAAAAAAAAAAAAAAAAAAAGATGAATTGCAGAACTACCAATTTAGTGTTAGTCATTTGGTGAAACAGGAAGGAAGCAGGAAACCCTTGTGACTACTAAGTTCTCAAACACAGTTTGCAAAGAAAACTAGATCTTTATGGGCCAAGCTGGTGCTACACTTCTGCCTCTCCACCTGCTGGGTACCTCACCACAATTAGCATTTGATACTAATTTAGCAGCAACCTTTTCACAGCATGAATTGCTTAGTTGCAGGATAGTTCAGTGGACTCCCTTTAAAAAAAAAAAAAAAGAGGAAGTCATACACTTGCTCAATGGGAGAGGCTCAATTGCGCTCAACAGGTTCAGTTCACAGTGACCCTGCCTGGCTTCCTGCTATTCACATGTGTTACTTCCCTTTTGTGGTAATGGCCTGTGGCACTCAGCCAGAAAACATTATTAATTTCAGAAGTGGCCTGACAACAAACCGACAGTGAAACGAGAGGAAGTGGCGGGGAGGCCATCTGTTGGCTTCAGCAGAACAGTAGGAACATAGCTATGCTGTTTCTACAAGGAAAGCAGATTAATAATCCACAAAGAGGAAACTGGCTAAAATTATCCACAGACCATATTAAAAAAAAAAAAAGTCACTTGAGCTGCAGCTGGACAGGAAATTGCTAGAGCTGCTTGCAAATCTCCACTTTGAACACCACAGTATGGGGAATGCCAGGAGCGGAAACCGTTCAAAACTGGATTAGCACAAGCCAAGTTTAACTGCAACCCACTTCTACTTTCACAGTTTATGCACTCGATCTAGGTCACCACTACAAGAGACACCAACTTTTTTTTTTTTTTTTTTTGGCTGTGTTTTGTTTGTTTTTCATTTCACACACTTGCAGTTCCTAAAGTTACAGGAAACATGTTTTGGTTGCCAGGAATTCTAAAGCACCCCAGTCCGCAGCGTATGCTGGAGAATCAGCCAATCCTGACTTGACAACATGCAGACTTAGGGTGAAATGTATATTACCATCCTTGCTATTTAAATTAACTATAACAAACAGGAAGTTACGATCTGAAGTGTTACCATGTCTAAAATCTAACCTGTTCCTTCTGCACAGCCAGAATTGTTTCAGTGCAGCTAAAGAAGAAACTGGGTGTCTCAGGCATTGTTAATTGTATCTAGAACCTGCACAGTTCCAGCACAGGTCAGCAGTGACCGACAGTCATTTACTCTCTGTGGATTGTCTATGGGTCTCAGTGACATGAGTTGGTGGTTTCAAACCTACTATTTGTAGTTAAGTAACCACGCCACAGAAAACACAGATCTTTTGGCATGCTCAGCAGAAAGGCAAAAATTATTCATTCAATAAGCATAGAAACAATTATTCCCCCCATCTCTAGAAGCAGCCCTGCCACAGTAGGGTAGCAGTACATTGATGGGGCAGCGTGGGGGAAGTCTGAATTGTTCTATATATGCTCCGTCTTTTCGGTGATTAAGCAGAGACTATAGAGATCCATCCTCCCCGCCAGGCTAAGATGATAGCGCTATCTGAGCATTAACTATTGATTTAGATTACGGTGGGCCAAAGCAGGGATCGGGCCTTTTTTGTGCTAGGGCTGTACAAACATGTAAAGAGACACACCCTCCTTAAAAATATTCCGATGTGTATGCAATTCATCACTAGGAGGGAAATAAACCACTCAGATTCTCAATAGCCAAAAATAGTTATTTATTAATAATTTAAAAATGTACATTCTTATAATAAATTCCAGCTTAAACCTTTTTCACCATGAATTAGGCTCTCCCTCATTGGCAATCGTGTTCAAGTTCACCTTGCGTACGCACAAGTACACATGATCACGTGTACTTCCAGTTCTAAACAAAAAATAAAAATAAAAATAAAAAGAAAATATTGCATTTGAGGTGAAGCTCCCTGAAGAGTTTGTACAGAGATAAAGCACTGTTTAGCGTATCTGAAATGTTTCTGAAGACAAATCTCTTCCAAGATGATCTATTTACAAAAGGTAAAAAAAAAAAAAAAAAAAAAAAGGAGAAACAGCAGCACAAGAGGGGTGTGGGTGAACTTACAAGGAAAAGAAAAATAAAAAAGGAAGAGACTCTACTGATTCCCAGAATGTGAATAGCAAATTTCTGACCATAGCCATTGTCTCTCAAGTTTGCCTCAGCTCAATTGAACAATAAAATCAAGCATGCTGCAAATGTATTCTTTGCAAGGGGACAGAAACATAATTCATGAAGAGCACAAAAATGTAGCAGTCCTTTGGGTTGATTTCTTTTCTATAGGCAAAAATTAAAAAATAAAAACATTGCCCATGGATTTAAGATTAAATATTTACACTGATCAAATAGCACACTACAGAACTGGCATCAAACAAGTACTCCAAATACACTGAGCTGAAACCTCTCTCTTTGGCTCCTCTAAATTAAAAAAGAATCAGTCTTCACTGAAGACAACAATCTATGTTACAGATCCCAAAGCAAAGAAGGAAATAGGAAATTCCCAGTCACTAGAGAACACATGCTCAGAATGCCCAGTCTCCCCCTACGTGTTGGAAGTCCTCAGTTCCACGCCCCTGGCCAGGTGGGTGGTTGTGTAGCCAGCAGGTGCGCTGCCTGCCTTGGGGCAATGCCACATGTTCCTTCTGGGAGACTTCAGCAAGTTCCCTTGTACCTTTCCCAGTGTGCACTGGCAGGGGCCATGAGAGAGCAAAGCTCCATCTCCTTCCTGCTGCCAGAGGGAAACCATTGAGGAATGATCACATGATCCGGACCTGGCGGGGAGGCCATTGGAGAGCGCTCACGTGGACTGCCGGGAATCCACTTGGAAGACATTCTGGTTGGAGGGAGTGGTGAAGTAGAGCTGCTGGCTGGGCACGCGATTGTCGCAGGGGCTGCTGAGCCCCAGGGTCCGCTCGAAGTCCAGCAGCTGGCCCATGAAGTTGAAGTTGGGCGAGATGTTGGATTTCTTCATCTTGACAATGTCGTAGGCGTCATTCATGGACAAGTTGAGCTTTTGCATGAGGTATGCGACGGTCACGGTGACCGAGCGGCTGATCCCTGCTAAGCAGTGCACCAGGACTCCACAGTTCTTCCCCCGAGCTTCATCTGCACACACAGAGAGGGAACACAAGAGAAAGAGATGCTCATGATCCAGCTGTGACATAGGAGAAATATAAGGGGGGCTGATTCAGATCTCACTTATTACCAGTGTGAATCAAGAATGACTCCAGTGAGGTCAACGGAGACAGTTATACTAGTGCAAAACCAAAGTGAGATCAGAATCGGACCCTGAGATCAGAACAGCATGTAAATCAGAAGGCTGATGAAACTTCACAGTGGCACAGAGGAAACATGCTGTTATTTTTATTTTCAAAAGATGCTATTTGTACTGAATGCTGGCCCCCAAAAAACTATTCTCCCTGTGTACATTTCCCCCAGCATGTGAAAACTAGAAACCACGCCATATGCCACTGAATGCTTTTTACACAGACCAGCAGACTGCAAAGGTCTATTAAATTATTCTCCAACTGTTGTGCTGCTAACAATGGAGGTATTCAGGCATTTGAAAAGAAAGAGGGAAGTCACAGGGGACAGCCCATTAGGAGGAACAGGATGTCAACGTTGCTGGAAAATGGGTTCCTTTGTAAAAGGAAATGCATTACAATGACTGGAGATTAGTTTCTTCGTGGCTTCCAGCCCACATTTCTTCTTGCTAGGCTCAGATTACCTACATACTTCACTAGCACCGGTATCTCTCCACTGGATTACAACACAGTTTTCCAACACACAGTATGCCCAACCATAATCCCCTTTCCCCGGCCTCAAATAAGAAAAACAATAAACTAATAGTAATACTAAGAGGAGATCAGAAATCCCCATGGTGGCTCAGCGAGAAAAACAATATCAATCTGAATAAGTAACATGAAAGAGTTTTGAGGTGTGTGTGAAAACATTATCTACCTAGGGTGATATGTGTGAAGTGACTGTATCTTGCACCCTAGATTTTAGGCAGAACTCTTCACTGACTTACATTTGGGAAACTGATGGACAAAATTATTTAAAGGAGATCTAGCTAAAGCGCTAAATCTGAAAGGAATACAATTATTTATTGGAGATTTACCTTTAAAAACACTATACCTCTGGAAAGGATACCGTTATTTACAGGCTATATCTAACTATACCACTATAAATCTGAAATTACTTTTAATTGTAATTCTCTCTTGGAAACAAAACAAAAATACAAACAAACAAAAAAACCCAAAACCCATCACCTCTGTTTTTAAGACTATGAACTAGGTAAATAATAATAAAACTATTACTAATAAATGCACTAGTGTGGATTCTCTTTATTCCCCAAATTTAGCACACTGGGATGGACTGTTCTGGGGTGATCCCATATCAGCTCGACATACAAGTAAACATTTTTGCAATCTGTGAATATAGTTGCTAATTCAACAGGGCTTGTCGCCTAAATCTAGAAAAACAAATTCTATCCGCCCTTTTAATTTCAATCAGTTCTGAAAGTCGAACATTGCGCAGCGGCTATGTGAGACATGCGGCTGACAAATACAAAAGATTAAGGGTTTAAACTCTGGAAATGATAAACATCTGGTGGTCCTTTAGCGGTCATAATTCATTAGGGCTCACCTATGAAAGAAATGGCCTCGGGAAAGAACTGAGACAAGTTTTGACTCCAGTGGTCGGAGATGGGGATCTGCTTGTATTTAAACTCTCCGGCGTTCTCAAAGAGATTAGGCAGATTGGGGGTCACATTCAAGATGTATTTAATGCCAAACTCTTCTAAAACGTCCAGATTGGTGGAGTCCTTAGCACAGCCCAAGTAGAGGTAGGGTAAAATCTCGACGGGGAAGGAAGGCTGGTTGTTGGACAGAGGGCTGCCATCTGAGTCAGTGGCACTATTGGGGTCTCGGTCCGTGTCAGATTCAATGTCGGAAGAGGAATCGGAGCTGATTCGCAGGCCTCCTAACCCCAGGACTGGCAGAGAAGGAGAGCTGCTGCTACATGAACTGTCTAGGTTAGTTTCACAGTGCAGGGCGAATTCGGTCTGGAACTTGCTGAAGCCACCTGGGGAGGAAAGCACAGCACAAATGCAACCTGAGATGCGGCGGCGAGCTCCTAGCGGCTCTCTGCCTAGATAGACTCTGTGCACCCCCTCCCCCCAAGTCACACACAGAGAGGGGCACAGATAAAGCCACGTGCGGCGGCCAGGTTTGGGGAAACCGCATTGCTGTCAGCGGGGGACAGGAATCCATTCCACAGCGGAGCTCAATGCATTTCCCTCCTGCTGGGGCCAGCTACAGAAATGGATAGCCGCGCATTCCTTCAGCCACAACCCTGTCCTTGCCTCACGGGCCGCTAACGGGTACCACCGACAGCTCTGTCCTGTGCCCCGCTAGCTCCCCACCCGAGCGCCTTCCTGGGGAGAAAATCCCCCTCCCCCCCGTTTGTGGCTTGCAGGGATTTGCACCCAGGTGTGCAGGCGCGAGACAGCGTGTCCCCAAATGACTCCTGCACGCGTTGGAGTCAACGCCATGGAGGGTCCTAAGCCTAGATAAGCTTGAGGCATGTGCACAGCCCGGCTACCGCTGACATACCCCAGGCGACAGACAAAGAACAAAACCCACCCAGCGCCAGGTCCTAGCGGGGCGCCCCCCAGCCGCGGATTTGGGGCCGGTCCCAAGCAGGTCCGTTTAACCCCTCACCTTCCAAATAAAACGCCTTGCAGCCTTCATCCTTCAGCCGCTTGAGCAGCAAGCCCAGCACCGACTCCCCGCCCGTGTTCTCGTTCCACTCGCTGCTGTTCTCGTCGTACAGCACCACGGTGTCTGTCCCGCAGCGCCGGGCAAACTTCTCCCGGTCCTGGTCGCTGGTGGAGAAGAGGGCGCGCAGGGGCAGGTTGCCCTTCTGCAGCCGCCTCAGCATGATGCCGGGCAGGGCCACGCTGATGGCCGACTCGATGTGGGACGACTCGTACAACTCCTGCGAGCGACAGTCCATGAGCAGCAGCCGGCCGTTGCCCAGCTCCAGCTGCTCGTTCAGCCAAGCCACCGTTTTACTGACAGCCATCTCCGACACGAAGGGCACGGGCCTGAACGTATCTAGCATGAGGAAAGGCTGGGGGAGAGCGGCGTGTGGCTTATAAACTGCCCGCTCACTGAGGCATAAGGCTGAACCCCTAAACTGCACTCCTGCAACCCCAGAAAAATGACTCACCCCCGCCCTCGGTCGCCTCCCCTGCACGGGCAGCAATAGATTTCGGGGAGGACACCAGCGCTCTGATTCCCGAATGCGGGTGGCTGCAGCTTTTTGTCAATGAGTCCCTGAATGAACCTGTCTAATCGCCGGCCCCGTCCAGACGCTCGGGCTCTCTCTCCTCCCCAAGTGAATGAAATCCAATTAACGTGCCATTGACTTGCCCTCCTTTCGCTGAGCACAAAAATACTGCACTGGCCCCTGCTCTTGTGTGATCCCTCTCCCTCTGCCCCCCTTGTGTGCGGCTCGTCAGCCCCGGCTCCCCCCGCCCCCCCTGCTTCTCACAACGTGATTTCCCCTCCTCCTCCTCCGCTCCGTCCCCTTGATGTGATCAATGTCCCTTTGAATCAGCCCCGCACACCCCCAGCGCCAGGCAGCTCCTCAATGGATACAAACACGGAACGTCTCAATGGATACATTCTCTCGCCCAGCCAATGAGGGCGCGCGGAAGGGGCTGTTGCCGTGGCGACGGACCGGCTGGAACAGGTTGTGTTGATGAATTGTTAATGAGTTTGTCATTCACAAAAACGGAAAGGAATTTCCGCTCCGGATAAGCTGAGTGCAAACAAGCAGCAACAGCAGCTCAGCGGGAGGAAGGCGAAAGAGGCGGTGGAGGAGTGGGGGCAGGTGAGGGGGGGGGGGAGACGCAGCAACCCGGGCCGTGCTGCTGAGGCTCATGTTTCCTTCTGGTAAAGTTCACACATAGCAGCAGAGCGATTAGACAACAAATGGTGCAATTGTATGAGGAACAAGAGGCACCTTCTCCCTCTCCGAATTGTCTCCTCAAAATCCCGATCTTTATAGGAACGGGTTAGGCCGCTGTATCTCCCCCAACCCGTCTGGGTTGATTTGAGCCGGGCTTTTAATTACAATTTGTTCTTTGAATGCCCTCTTTCCGGCCGTGGGTTGTATTTGTCCTTGATTGCTCTTTGCAGTGGTGAAGTGTACCGCTCTAATCTAATCATTCCCTACACAAGCCGGGTTCTCGCTAGAATCGGAAATAAGAACTGAAACGCCGCTATCACTTTAAGAATAAACATACGGTTGATTGTGAAGAGTTCTGCATTGTTTCCGAGGATGACCTTAAACAGCATCCCGAGAGAAAGCGGCCTGCTGTAAGAAAATGCAGGTTTTGTTCTCCCCTCCAGGCAAGCAATGCTAATTGTCCAAGTGCCAGTTTTAAATAGGGCTAGGCGTGGGCCAGAGTTAATGTGTGTTTTAGAAAGTCATGTGGCATTTGCCTTGGTGTCCGCCTGTAGGTTTATTGTCCATTGTTCTGAGAGCCTGACATCAAAGAGTCCTGTATAGCAGAGGGATCCTTTCCTCGTAAATCATTTCTGTAGCACAAAGCCCCCGCGGGCCTGAGGACGCCTGGCCAGAGGGGGTAGCCCGGCTCCCAGGCCCATGACATAGTTCCCGTGCCAAGCTCTAGCTGTTCCATTGACAATAAAGAAGGGGAAACGCATTTCAGAAGCAACGGCCTCCCAGCGTGTGCGTGTGCTTAAAAAGGGGGGAAGCCCGATCGGCAGCGGCAGCTAGCCCAATGCAGCTATTGGCTTCGGGAGCTGGAATCGTGACTGAGCGGAGCCCACTCAGCTCTGCTGCTCATCCCCCCCGGGCACCGTCACCGCCTATGTGCGGGGAGCCGCTGCACAAGCGGCCTCCCCTAGCGCAGCAGCCAGCGAGGCTCCGACCTGGAGACAAAGGGGATTGTGCGGAGCTCCCCGGCCGTGGCAGTGCCTGGGAGGGGCCCTTCCTGCGTGCACAGGGGCTGAGCGCCCTGGGCAGGCAGCGTGGGCCCTGCCGGAGGAGAGCAGTCACTGAGCGCTGCTCGGCTGAGCTGGGGAAGGACAATGTACCGGCGCCCCCAGCGCAGATAGCGCCACCTGCAGCGCGGGGCTCTCCGCTCCTCGCAGTTCAGCCGGTCTCGCCAATTGCTGCCCTGCTCCGTGGGTCTGGCACAGAGGAAGGGCCCATGCGGTGTAAAAAAAAAACCATGTAGGGGTTATCTGCCTGGAGCGAGAGCCGCGGCTTTGATACTGAGCTGCTTGCGTATTGAAAGGCACAATTCACAAGCCTGATCTGACCTCTGAGCCTGTTGCTAACAGCTGGCTCGGTGCAAAACCGGTTCTAAAAGGCTCACCTCATTTACCTTACCACTGCTGGGCTGGAGCCACATTTTTATCTGAGACATCAGGAGGCTCCACAGACAGCCAGGGCTATGCAATAATTAGATTGCCCATTCCCTGGGGCCTCCTGGAGCAGTGGCTCTCCAATCTTTCCAGACTACTGTACCCGTTTCAGAAGTCTGATTTGTCTTGCAGAACCCCCAAGTTTCACCTCATTTAAAAATAGGGTGACCAGATGTCCCAATTTTATAGGGACAGTCCCGATTTGTGGGTCTTTTTCTTATATAGGCTCCTATTATCCACCCCCCCACCCCCATCCTGATTTTTCACACTTGCTGTCTGGTCACCCTATTTAAAAACTATTTGCTTACAAAAGCAGACATAAAAATACAAAAGTATCACAGCACATTATTACTGAAAAATTGCTTTCTCATTTCTACCATATAATTATAAATAAATCAATTGGAATATAAATATTGTACTTACATTTCAGTGTCTAGTATGTAGAACAGTATAAACAAAGCATTTTCTGTATGAAATTTTAGTTTGTACTGACTTTGCTAGTGTTTTTTATGTAGCTTGTTGTAAAACTAGGCAAATATCTAGATGAATTGATGTACCCCCTGGAAGACCTCTGTATACACCCAGGGTACACTTACCCACAATCCCGTTGCATGAATATTCCCATGTATTCTGCTCAAAAACCTACATTTGGAAGAACATTAAAACTGCAACGTTAAGTCCCTAAACATTCAGGAACTGCCAAAATGAAGGTTGCACATGGTACAACAGTATAATTAATGATGGCAAAGGTCCCATAGGTGACATTGAACCAACCACACACAAGGGAGTGATGTATACAGCATCACATCCAACCACCTTTGACTGTCCTGACGGATCAGGGACCTATTTTGCAGCTGGGTGAACTGGAATTGGCCTTTCAGCATGAGATCAAGTGGAGTCTCCAACTCAGGGTTGTAGTCAAGTGCCTTAACCATTCAGTCACATACACACTATTTTCACAGCATCCTGCTTCACTACCTATTTTGGAGGCTTAGAAGTGGGGTTTCAGTAATGCCTGGAGTTTGTGCTGTCTGTCAGCACTGTTCTGCCTGAATACTGAAGGGCTCGCTATTTTAACTATGGTCCTACATTAGTCACATATGTGCAGTGCAGCTCTTTCTTTTGCCATGTTATTATAAAGTGCTATCATTGTTAAACTTTGCATGCACAAACTACAATTTAATGCCCATTACGTGGGCAAATCAAAACAGATTTTTACAGGAACAGTGAACTTTCTTCTCCTCGCCACATTTCAACTTTCTGCTGTCACCCACTTCAGTGCCACAGCAATTTTAAAAACTTCCAGGTTTTTTTCCATAAGGGCGAAAAGGTTTTTCCCCTACTCCCCACATTCTCAAATATCTCTGAACTGTTTTTGTTCAAATTTTACAAAAATGTGCTCTCGATTTGGACACAAGGCCTGGAAAATTTCAGCTCTCAAGGTGAAAATTATTTAAAGGATAAGCAACTGAAAACAGAGTACCAGAATGGAAACTCCTAGGTAACCTTAACTGTAATTACCGCTAAAACTCCAGTTAACCTTAACTGTAATTACCCCTAGAACTCCAGATATATTAATAGATTTACCTTACAACAGCTTTAAATACTTCTGGTTACCTATTTTTTAAATAATGAGCTATATTTTCTGTCTTAACCTCCTTCCCAACAAGAGCTGCAATCTGAAGAATGTGAGGGCTTATCTTTATTAGAAAAAATTAGGTCATGTTAGAATAGGAGCTGAAGGAGTCATGTTAACATGATGTAAAACATTATTTAAAAGTCAATATAGAGCAGGACAAGTTGGGTTTAGCATTGTGACAAACCATGGCCAGTTTCTTCTTCTTTTGTATGGTGAACGTAAAAATAACATTAAAGGTCAACCTTCAAGTTTGTCATCTACTCTATGGCTGGTGGGGGCATGGAATGAATCAAGGCCGCCCTCTGGAGGATCTTAGGGGACAGCTGTTCACTCAGGGCCGGCCGACAACATTTTGGCACCTGAGGCAGGGAGCTCAAATGACGCCCCTATGCCCCCTCACTTGGGCCAAAACTTTGAAAGGTCTTAATTCTGCCTTCTTCTGTTCTACTCCTCTCATGGTACTGCTCTGCTACCTAACAACTAACAACTTAAAATGCCTTGTTCAAAAATTTTAAGTAACACTTAACTTTCAAACACCTGAACAGCAAATGTAACTTTTCTTGTCTGCATAGTAAACACTGGCATTTTTATCTGTTTGAATAATCAAAGTGGTGCTTTCCGTGCCTTCTTGGTTGCAAAGATTTGAACTGCTTCCTGAAGGTCCACAGTCTGGGCCAGCTCATGCTCTGTTGAGATGGTTGCCAGGCCAACCAGCCTCTCCTGTGTCATTGTGGAGCATAGATGTGATTTTATTAACTTCAGCTTGGAGAAGCTGCATTCTCCACTGGCAACTAGGAAGTGTTAGAAGTATGTGCAGAGCAACAAAAGCATTTGGAAAGAGGGTGGTCATCTTATTTGTGCACATATATTCCAGAACAGCCTTTAGAGTTGATCCTGCTGAAATGTATCTTGAAAGGGCTTTCAGTTCATCACCTAAATCACTCGCATCAATATCGTGCATGTCATCATGTGTCAACACTGTCTCTAGTGCCCTGCATTGCTGGTGTAGGTCTTCTTCAGGAATAGTGAGGAGTTTTGGAATATCATACAACATCCCAAATGTACTACTGTGTTCCTTGAGCTGCATGAAACATTCTTCAACTGACTGTATTGCACAATCTAGCACCTGGTTAAAGAATTCAACTTTGAATTGTTGTTTGGGGTCTCTTATGGGATTATCCCGTGCCTCGTAATCAAAATGTCTTCTTCTTTGGTGACTCTTGTATTCTTGAATGGGTGGGAAAATAGCTTCAGTGTGAAGTTCCTCTGCCAACTTCTGTGCACTCTTCAGAACGTTTTGAAATCCCTCCTCTGACTGGTAAGATTGTAGGTATGACTTTGCTTTGTCCAGTTGTTCCATTGCTCCAGATATATCAAAGTCACCATTGAAGGGACATTTTCACCAGGTTCTATTGTTGTTACAAAACGCACCATTAAAGTCTTTGGTCCGTATGGCTGATGTCAGGTGTGCAGTCCAGAACACCAGAGTAATAGCTTGCTGACTTCAGATCTGCCACAATCTTCTGTTTGACTTCTGTTGTCAGTAACTCTATGATCTCATTTTGAACTGTTTTTCTAAGGTATTTGTGTTTGTATATTTCTTGGTTGGTGACTCTTCATAGATGCTCCTGGAGTACAGCATCAAACTCAGCCATCAGCTCCACAATTTTAAGGAAGTTTCCATTGTTTGGCACATACACCTGATCTGAAATGCCATGCAGTGCTAGGTTTTGGGTAGCAAGCATTCTCACAATGGCAATGAGCCTTTTCAGAACATTTTGCCAGTAAAGAAACTCTGATGCAATCTTCTCTTGATGCTGATCATCTATGGTGGCCTTTAATCTTAGTCTCATCTCAAGCTCTTTCCACCTATGGAATGCTCTCTGGTGATTTGCTGCCTTCTCATGGCATGCCAGATTTCTAGCCAGATTTTTCCAGTCCTTTGTTCCTGTAGAATCCAATGTGTCTGGAACATTAGACTGGAAGAGTTTGCAACAAAAACAGTATGCAGCATTCTGGGTTTTTGAGTACATAAGCCATAGCCTCTCCACTTTGTCACCATTGGGGATTTCACGCCAGTAATGTGTTGGATGGAAACTTCTATTTTCATTGTCTTTGGGGAACATGAAGTTTTTCACTTGCTGTGGCCGACGCAGTACAAGGAAGTCCCTCAGGCTACTGCTCAAGTGGGTCCACAGTCCTGGATCATCTAGACTTAAGGGACTAAACTCAGCAGCAGCTGTTTCTTGTGCCTCCACCACACTCTTCTCTGATCTACACTGATCTACTACCAGGAATGTGCATGGTTATATCCATTTGAGATGGAAATATGGATGCTGCAATAGCTGACAGGTCACCTGCACTCTCTCTGACTAACTAGAAGATCAGGCATCTCCTCACCACTCACATCCTCACTGGGGCCGGAAGGCTCACCATGAACATTTGTGTCTCCGTATCTCAAGAGAGCTCCTTCCTGCTTAGATAGAAAAGCTTTCTTTGCTTTCTTTCTTTTTCTGAATGCTGACCCAGAGGGGTGTTTTCTTCTTTCACTCATGACTGCTGTTCTGTGCCAGCTATAGTGGCTCTCAACACTCAAGTGAAGCGACAGATGAGCAGGCTGGTAGCAGGGCCTGAGTGAGGGAAGATATCAGCGTCTTAAGGGCCTAACTGGCTCCTACTTCTTCAGTTGACTGCCTGTTCTCCTCAAGAGGGTTCAGGGAAGCAGCAGGAAACAGGAAGCTCCCTGAGAAGCTGGTGTTAATCAATCCAGGCTCCTGGGGGTGCTAGAGAGGTACATAAGAGGCTCCTCCTCCTCTATCTCTCTGCAGCTCCTGCTGCTTTTTGTTATTCCCTCCTAACTTTTCTCCTTCCTGCCTGTTATGTCTAGGGTTACCATATTTCCACAAGCAAGAAAGAGGACACTGTGGGGGAGGAGCCCTACTCTAGCCCCGCCCCGCTCCCTTCCACTCCCTCCTACTTCCCACCCCGTGATTGCCCCCCTCAGAACTCCCAACCCCCCCCGCTCCTTGTCCCCTGACTGCCCCCTCCTGAGAACCCCCCACCCTCACTGCCCCCCTATGAACCTACCTGTCCCCTGACTGCCCCGACCCTTATCCACACCCCCACCCCCAGACAGACCCCTGGGACTCTCATGCCGTATCTAACTGCTCCCCACCCCCTGACAGGACCCCCAGAACTCCCAACCCATCCAACCCCCTCTGCCCCCTGCCTGCCTTGACCCCTCTCCACACCCCTGCCCCCCTGACAGCCCCCCCAGAACCCCCAACCTATCTACCCCCCCCGCTCCCTGTCCATGACTGTCCCAACCCCTCTCCAAACCCCTGCCCCCGACAGCCCCCCTCAGAACCCCAGACCCATCTAAACTCCCCTGCTCCCTGTCCCTGACTGTCCCAACCCCTCTCCACACCCCTGTCCCCCTGACAGCACCCCCCGAACTCCCGACCCATCCAACCCCCCCTCCCTGTCCCGTGACCAGGGCCGGCTTTAAAGAGCCCAGGAATCAGGCTGCGGTCCAGCCGGGGTTGCGGGGCTTGGGGCCGGACCGGAGATCGCTGCTGGGGCCCAAGCCGGGTCGGAACCAGGGCTGGCGCTGCTGGGGCCCGAGCTGGGCCGGGCCGGCGCTGCTGGGAGCCGGGCCGGGCCTGAGCTGGCGCTGCTGGGAAACGGGCTGGCACTGCTAGGGCCCAAGCCGGGCCGGGGGTGCTCGGCCGGCGCCGGGCTTGCGCGCTCGGCCAGAACCGGGGCCGCCGCCCTGGGGCCCGAGCTGGGCTGGAGCCGCTGGGGCCGCTGGGCGCCGCTCGGCCCGGGCTGGAGGGAGCCGCTTGGCCAGGGCCGCGCCTCCCTGGAGCTCTCCTCCTCGCGCCCCAGCTTACCTGTTGCTGCCTCCCACCTGCCCTGCTTCTTTTCAGACTTCCCGCGAAGATCTGAGTTGCTGAAGCAGGGTAGGTGGAGGAGCAGGTGGGCGGAGCGTTCAGGGGAGGGGAGGAGGAGAAAGACAGCTGCGGGGCCGGACAGTGTGGTAAGGCTGCAGGAGATGGGGGGAGCCAGGAAGGGGCTTTGGCTGCCCAGCGGTGCTTGGCCGCCGCTTTTCTGTCTATAAATAGCCGACGGGGGGAAATCCCGGACATTTTTAGATTTTTAAAAATCCCCCCCAGATGGCTATTTATAGACCGAAAAGCCGGACACGTCCGGGAAATCCGGACATATAGTAGCCCTAATTATGTCTCTTGTGCCCTCCTTCCTCCAGCACAGCACTCCACCATCTCTGTGCATCTAGAGCAGAGAGAATAACTATGCACCAGCAGCAGACACAATTTTCTACACTCTGGGTCCTAGTGGTGCCCCCCGCACAGTCTGGCACCTGAGGCGGCCGCCTCAGTTCGCCTCATGGTAAGACCAGTCCTGCTTGACGTTCCATGGTTTGGGTGTCTGCTTCACATCCACATACAAGGCTGTCTTTGTGTAGTAAATAATTGCAATACTAGTTTGAGGTTCTGATACAGCTCACTGTGATCCATATCTTATATGGCACGGTGAAGCCAGAGAGTTGGTCTGTAGGATCTGTAACCAGATGTTGATTCTTGACCCTTCTATTTTCCCACAGCCTCCACCACTTTTCTATTGGTGACAGTCCTGAGGTTTTGGGAGTTTTGGCATCTAGCTGGAAAAGGTTCTTGGCTTTTAGGTGGCATCTCAGAGGGCAGGGGTGAGATCGTCATAGATGAGCAAGTCTGGGTTAATTACTTCATGGCTGTATTCTCGGATTAGTGCTGCTTCTCTTCAAAGGGATGATGGAAAGGTATATGCGAGTTCAGGGAGCCAGACTGCTGGTTCTGATTTCAACACTCCTGTGACAATTCTGGTAGCAGTGTTCAACTGCACTGCTATGAGAATTTTGTATATGCACTACCTGCCCATATTAGTGCACAATGTTCAGCTGCTGAGAAGACAAGGGCCAAAGTAGCTGCCCACAAGGTGTAAACAGCTGATCCTCGCTAGTTTGTGGCTTATATTATTCCTTAGCCTTTATCTTGGCAGCGGCCTCTGTCAGATGTTGGCGGTATGTGAAGCTATGATCCAGAATCACTCAGAGATATTTCAGATGGCTAGCTGATACGACATTAAACCCAGCTTGTCCTTGTCTACACTGACTGCTAAGTTATGTTTAGCATCACATTAGTTAACATGATTCTTCAAGATTATCTTCTAACACAACCATATTTTTCTGTGAAGACATTCCTTGGGAGAAATGCCAGAATATTTCATAGTTATGGAAAAAATAAATATTTCTTAATCCTGGGCCTGATTCTGCTCTTAGTTACACCCCTGTGAACACAATTAACTCCTCAGATGTCAATAGTTTCAATTGTGTAAACCCCATGTAAGTGATAAAAGAAAGAAGACCCTTGTTTAGAATATTAATTTGTTACTTTGTAGTCTTATGATAAATATATATTTACCTTTCTGATAAAGCTTCCTGCCAACATTTTTTGGAAGAAAAAATATTTGGATTATCATCATTTTCAGTGCCATTTTAATGGCAGTGATTCAAAATAAAATCTTAGCCATTCAACCGTTTTACTGAATATTATGCAGCCCTATCAACCCTAACGAAGTATTTGCCTGATACTAATGAAATAATACTACTACTTAAGACCTAGAGATTTTCCTTGTCAGCGCCACTAACCTCAAAATGTTTAACAAAGGTGAAGAAGCATTATTATTGCCAGCTATGATTGAAATTTTACAAACAATGAGACCCAAACCAAGGAAGATGGTGAAAAGTAAAATGAAGTGCCTTCATTCTAAGAAGTGGGTATGTATTTTCTAAGTTGTGCCCACAAATTTTGAGTCTCACAATACCATGATATTGTGTTGCCAAGTGTCATGGTCCCTCACACTCCAGTTCAGAGAAAGGCCACTCTGCCCCACTATTGGCAGGTCGCAAGTAACAGTCTTATCTGGGAAAGCTCCAGCCTCGTGGGTGGGGTGAAGCACAACAGTCTTTGGCCCACAGTTGCCTGGCTGGGACAAACAGTAATTAACAGCCTATAATTAGCAGTTTATCAGGGAGCTCTGGGAGGGGCAGAGCCACGAAGAGTCTATAGCCTTCAGCCACCTGGCTGGGGCAAACAGCTACAAACAGTCTATAGAGGAACCCTCTGGACAGGGCAGAGAGTACAAGCAACACACAGGCCTTCCGCCTACGGGTGCATAGGCCACCACCCCAGGGGTGGGGTTGGCAGCAGGCAGGTAGGGGGGCCCAGGCCCACCCTACTCCACCAGGTCCCAGCCCAGGGCCCTAACAGTGGCAGATGGGTCCGCCACTGGGTCAGCGGGGATCCTCCCGAAACACAGACTCTCCCTCAGGCATCAGAACTGGACTAGAGTCTGGTCCCTCCGGGCTACTTCCTACCAGAGTCAGGGTGTAGTGCCCCATGGTCTAGAGACCTTCCATCTCCTCAGGGTAGTCAGCTTCTGGCAGCTCCTAGAGGTCCTCGTCTGTCTCCCCCCAATGACAAGTTGTCAGTTCACTCTGGGGCTGGGCCGGGCTCTTGCAGAGGCGTCTGCTCCCTAGAAGAGACATCCATGAAGAGACTCTCCCATGGCTCAGCAGCAACTGAGCTCCAGGGCTCTCCTTTTCTACTTCCTGTCCCACTCTGGTACTTCCAGTGAGGGGGTCAGGGTGGATTTGGCTCTGTCTACCCAGGGGAGTGCAGTGGTCCCTCACACTCCAGTTCCAACGGAGGCCACTCCACCTCACTACGTCAAGCAGAGCTGTGATGCAAGTTGAAAATGCTGCGCCATGTGAGACTTAAGCAAGTGGATAGCTAGCAGCAGCTTTTTGGTAGGGGACCAGAACCTCTCCCCAGCACACCCTACCTGACTAATCACCCTCAGAGAATTAAAACAAATTGGCAAAATGCAATTCAGGGTGGTTTGTGGGGGGGAGGGGATACAGGCAGTAAATAGTCATGTTATACCTGTCAACTGCTGGCTGCACACTGGGTCAGGCTTAGCCCATTAATCAAAGTCCCACATGATGGCTGTCTGCACAGACCAACAACTGAGTCTCAGCTGGAAGCCGCTCTTTGCATACCCTATATGTTACATAACCTTCTAGAAGGAAAGTGGTATGACCTGCCATGCATGTTAGCCATCCCATTTCCAGTCAGTCACAGACATACCTGGTCGCCGGATCCTGCAAAGGTTAGAGCTGTGCCCACCCCCAACCCCTGATTTGGGGGCTTGTTAGGAGTGAAATTCTCCCTTGCACTGGGGCCCAGCATAAGTCATATGCACCACTTGCATCATATTTTGATTGCTTGAGTTGCACGGACCTTATGCATATTCTGTGCTTTATGCATATTTAGGGGTGAATTTCACGCTCCAGTCCAGAGGACCCCTGTAAAATCCTTGGAACATTTAAGTGGCACTTAAGGCCTGAGCTTTTCAAAAACCATTTAGGGGATTTAGATGCACAATTTCTATTCATTTCAATGGAAGCTGTGTGTCTAAATTCCTTAAGCAGCTTTGAAAGTCTCAACCTAGGGTTTAAAGGGATGGAGGAATTAAGAGAATAAAAGTGAAAAATAAGTTTCAGACATAAGTGCATAGGATGCGCTCTAGAAGGCTAGACCATTTGTCTATGAAGCCAGTATTTTGTGAGTAACAACTAGAATTGTTAGTATGGGGTACTTAAAGCAGAATGAAAATGCTCCATAAAGCATTTTACTTGAGTTATGTACACCAATAACAATTTAGGGAAATGACACATAACTGATTATCTAATGTCCAATTATGTTGCACATCTTAAATAATAATTCCTGAAGTCAGAGAAATAACACATTGAATTAGTCCATTTAGGAAATCCTTTTGACTCGAGTGCTTTCCTTGAAACTGGAAATTGCTTTATGACCCAAGTACTTTTTTAATTGTGCCACATAATAATGGAATGTAGTTAGCAATGACTTAGGAGTGGTGCTTTAAAAATACTTACCGGGTACTCCAGAAATGCACTGATGTGTAGATTTTATAAACCAAGTTCCCCTCTGAATTTAGTCAATAATAGTGAGCGAGGAAAAAAAAGTAATCGTAATCAGTACACACATCTGGAACTGCCTGGAGGGAAGGGCAAAGACCAGGAGTTTGGGAGGTGAGACACGGGGGAGGGGAGGAAGAGACGGACAATAGCTTTGTGCATAAAGTAAAGGACAGCACTTGGGCATTTAGGAGACTGGATACTCTGTTCTCCCTTGCTAAGAACATGATTACACAAAGCTGGCTATACTCTATAATATCACAAGCAGACAATAAACGTATTAAATAGCTGGAAGTTTATTGGCAGCAAGTCACAAACAATTCAGGGTGTCTCGTCTCTCCGTGAGCGGAATTCACCCTGTGAAGAAGGGTAGCATGAGATTCATGCTCAAATGTGGCTCAAGTGATGTGCTGGCACTCTGCACAGTGGTGAATTTTCACCTACTGTGCATGGGCGGTGGGTGAAACTTCCCCTGGGGGAGGCGAGCTCCTTGTCCTGCCGCTTCCGCTCACAGCCCTGCCCACACTCCACCCCTGTTCTGCCTCAGGCCCCACGCCCATCCACCATTGACTCACCACTCACCTCTTCCCCCCCCCCCCGAAATCTGTCCTCCACTCACCTCCCCTGCACGCCTCCTCACCACTCTCTGCCAGACCCTTTCCCCGCCCTCCATGAGACGCCACAACCACCTGCTTTGCAGCTGGCTCACCGCTCGCCTCCTCACCCTGTTGCTGTCTCCCCCCCGTGACACCCTCTCCCCTTTTCATCTTAAAGCACTAATAACATTCCCCACGGGAACTGAACAGGCAACAGGTATTGCTCAATTGCCAGATAGAGTCTCATCTGCGTGGCAGGGAGTTTGATGTACGCTGTACAGAGAGAGATGAAAAGCCAGGCTACCTGCACCAACCTGAAGCCTAATCTCTCCTTTTGAAAAGTGCTTGTCATTGATAGTCTGCATTAAGGCAGTAGTTTAATCACCTTTCCTTACACAGAATTGCCTGCCAGACTCATTTACTTAAACTGGGTTTGAATAAAACAACTAGATCTAGAAATAAACTCATTGGCTATGTCAGCTCCTCCTTGAGCCAGGTTAGCAGCTACTTCTTCTGGGTACAGAGAACAACTGAAGGGTCGTTCTTTGGAAACTGTTTCTAACCCCAATAACACATTTTCCTACAATATAAAAGCCAGCTGAACGTGGCCAAAGGCTTCCTGGGCGTTGGTAAATGCCTCTTAAGTGGCTTCATTACCACTTCAGTGGCTCTTTAACAGTTAGTCTCTAAGGTGCCACAAGTACTCCTGTTCTTCTTTTTGCGGATACAGACTAACACGGCTGTTACTCTGAAACTTAACAGTTTCAGTGATCTCTGCTACTAGATCTCTGGAAGGCTTTTTCACTGTGTAAAGTTACTCAGGGATCCCCTCTGCTCGCCTCCCCCCCCGGCACCTGCGGGGACCTCCAAGGGGGAGAGAGGGGGTGGGGTGGAGGAGAAGGAAGACACCCCAGGCTGCAGCAGCAAGCTTGGGTCAGAGTAGGGAGGGGAAGAGGCGGGGGGAGGGCACCATGGCCCAGGTGTCCGGCAGCAAGAACAGCTGTGCTAGGGGAGGCAATACCTTCCCTTGCCTATTATACCTGCTGCCCATGCCACTGTGCATAGGATTTTCACAAGCAACCTGTTAAGCATTCATGGGAGACAGGTCTGAGTAAATCCATCACACATCAGGAGGACTATAGACCCTGAAGGCAGGATCCAAACTGAACAAATAATAAAACTCATTTAAATTATTTTCTTATAATTACATACCTTAGTTAATTTAGAAGACTGGGATTGAAGCTTTTTAATGCCAAGGTTAATGAATTGTGTATTCTTGTTTTATAGACTAAAGTGAAGAATCAAAAATCAAGATATTTGTGATTGTGTAAGTGGTTCAATTACCTTGATTTTGAAAAAAATAGCAACAGCCAATAAAAGAGCTGTTTAGTCATGATGTAGGCATATTGTGCCTTTCATTCAGGACACTGGACTCCACAGTGCATTGTCCAAAGTGACTGCCTCATTTACCTTTTACAAGATTTCATGCTCAACTGAGATATTTCAAGCTGTACCAAGGCCCTCTCAGAGGTCCAGAGAGGCCCAGGCCACTTCCAGCTTTTGAAGCCCCTAGCCATAATAAAAATTAAAAAGGATGACGCATGGTCTAATCTTGTGCCATCAGAACCATATATTTTTATTAATATTTATGAACATTTTAAACTATTTAATATGACAAAATCTATATCAGTTAACAAAAACATTATGTCTTTTACCAAATCACATCATTTATTTGCTTACATTTACAGCTCTGAGCTGAGAGAGTGTCACATTTTGGTCCGATGGGGATGCGCATAAAAACAAGTTGCGAAACTTACCAAATGCCAAAAAATTAACAAGTGTCTAAATTTGAGGCCCTCTTTGAGCATGCGGCCCAGGGCAATTGGTCCTCCTGGTCCCCCCTCTGATTGGCCCTGGCTGTACCTTGAAAGGCTCTGAAGATATTACACGGCAAAATAAGGGCTAACCTGGTGGTACAGTGAGAACATCATTGAAGCATCGTGACTTCAATAGAGCTATGCCACTTGACACCATCTGCAGATCTGACTCAGTGGGAGGGCATCAGGGTCACTAATGCTACATGGCAAGTAACTTAAGAAGCTTAGATTTCCTTTCCCCTAGTAGTAGTGAGAAAATGTCAAACACAAGTCTCTGTTCCCTGTGTTACAGATTTGTTTTATTCTGGGTTTCCAGGATCCCTCTGTCCCAAACCTCTCTCTAGATAGTTGCTCTGCCTCCTGAGGACGAGGTCTTTGGAGGACTGAAGGTTTGTTCTACAGCATGAAAAGAGTAAACAAGCACCAAGTTTGCACAGCACAGGTTAACCCATGCGTGCAAAGGGCAGAGAAAGAAAAGAAAATGAATGTAAACCAAAAGGGATGGTTCTCATGCTGGGACTGGTCTATTTAAGAAAACAAATATGCTCCAGCTCTCTTATATCCTAGTTCCAAATAGGAAGCAATTAGGAATCTAATCCAGGCATGAACAACTCAATTTTCACACTAAATTTTTCTGTAGGAGTTGGATTGTGCACTGCAGACCTGATGAAGATCAGGCTGTACTTCAGCTCCAGAATATCGCAGTGCTAGGGATTTGGGCTGGCGTATACATTTGCACCTGAAAATCTTGAAGAATTTCCCTATTGCTCACAGCTGATATCTGCAAATAATCCTAAATAAGGGCTCAATTCGGCAAAGTGCTTAATGTCTGTGCATAACTTTAAGGATGTGAATAGCATCGTTGGGACAACTCGTGTGCTTAAAATTATATTTTTGTGACTTGGGAACTAAGATTCTGTTTTAATTTGCTGTATTCCCAAAAAGCAGAGGTAGGAGAGACAAAGCACATACATAAAGAAAACTGCCAGACTTCAGTTGTTCAAAGAATCCCTCACGATCCTGATGTCCTAGAAATCATCTTAATTCCCTTTCTCTGGAAGCTTCAAATATTAGCTTGTCATGAGGGAGGGGGGGAGGAAATAGTAAAGGGAGAATCTGGTGTGAACAGAACAGGGCAAAGAGGGTAAATACACTTGAACCCCCTAAAAGTTGAGTATCAGAGGGGTAGTCATGTTAGTCTGGATCTGTAAAAAGCGACAGAGTCCTGTCTAACAGACTAACAGACATATTGGAGCATACTCAACTAAAAGTTGAGTGACTTTTTAAAAATGCATTGGACAATGTTGAGTTCTGCCGACTCCTAGGAAGTTATACAGAAATTGTATCTTTCTGGGATAAGAGCCTTAGTAAAAATGCATATATGCATAATGTTCTACATACATAATCCCTACTATAACTTTGATCCAGAGTTTATGGGATTTGCTGTTGGTAGAACTGGAAGGGGAATTTCCTGAAATGTTGAGAAGAGAATTAATGTTTATTGGTTTAAACAGGTGTTTACCAATGTTAGTTTTTATGAGGAGTGTGACAACTGCCCTGTACAACCCTCCAGTCACCGTTAGGGATTTTTCAATGCGCTGTTATCATGATAACAATGCCATTCATTGTCTCAACTCCTGGTATTTATTCAGTGGATTGGTGCCATAGGCATATCATAAAAATAAATTACATCGGGTATTCTTATCCCTAAGTAATGTGGTAGCCCTAGCCTAATGGCAATAAAGTATAACCCTCTCACACATTTACCCATTCTTTCTATATTCCCATGCATATACAGGTGCATAACCTTGCCAATGGCTCCCTTAATGCTCCCTCTGTCACACCATTATACAGGTGGCACCTTGCAGTGTTAACTCCTTCCCTTTATTAATTGTTATAAGCAGCTTTTTTATGACTGGGTTTCATTTTT
The DNA here is from genome assembly GCF_013100865.1 of Trachemys scripta elegans. Taxonomy (NCBI): domain Eukaryota; kingdom Metazoa; phylum Chordata; order Testudines; family Emydidae; genus Trachemys; species Trachemys scripta. The sequence continues at coordinate 77,268,190 of NC_048298.1, forward strand.
ACAAATCCTGCAGTCGTGCCACATCATCAGATCTTAGCAATGAAGTAGGGCTGGACTAGATCAGAACTCTGAGGCGAAACTTCAACCTGCCCATATGCTGCAGGAAGGGATGTTGATGAGTCAGGAGGTGGCTGGCACTCTTCCCTCTTTGTCTACACCAAATCAAGACCCCAGCATAGCAGCAGGGGTGCTCTGCAGCAGGAAGTGCTGTCTTTCAGTAAGACACTTCATGATGACCACTTGTGGTCATTCAGCAGCCCAGAGCACGTGGCACTTCCAGTAAGGGCATTAACCAGGCTGTCTTAGCCAGGTTCTAGCTAGCTTAATTACAGTCTTCCTACCTACATTTCCATGCAGTTTCAATCCTATTGGCATATCAGTTTGTCTTTTTGGGGAGGCGCTTTGGGTTCTCTCATGAGGAAAGGTTCTATATAAATATAAAATAATATGCTGAAATTGTCAAGTGGACCAAATATTGTACTCTATGCACATCCTCTGAAATTAAACTACAGAATGTGTTAGCAGAGAAAAGGAAACGGGATCGATTAGGCAAGTCAACTATATACATTTGAATCTATTTTGCACAACTGTTCGTCCAGCTTGAGTTCAGACAGCAACTGTATACACTAATGGCCCCTGTATAGACATGGGGTTATTCCCATGTAGGAGGGTGGGGATTCTGAGTTTCAGTTCACAGAGTTCCCCTGGAATTGGTCAGGGAGAATGGGGTTTGTTTGAGGAGGCCAGGGGGTCATCCACTAAGCCAATAGATTATGGGGCTCCACTGGAAGCAAGGGCATCTGCACAATGGCCCCTCCCCAATGTTGCCTGCAGCTCAGGGACAGCATAGTTCCTACTGAAAATCTGATACCAAAGTCTCCCTGTGTGTGGCTGTCTCTGGAGTCCCCGTAAGGCATAGGCCCTGACTTCTGCTGGCGCCGGTGGGTGCTCGACCCCACTCTGCCCCGGCCCCGCCTTGACTCCACCCCTGCCCCGCCCTCTCCTACCCCTGCCCTGCCCTCATTCCAATCCCTTCCCCAAAGTCCCCGCCCCAACTCTGCCCCCTCCCTGCCCCTATTCCCCAAATCCCTTCCCTGAGCATGCCGGGTTCCCGCTCGTCCCCGCCCCAGAACTTGTTATACCGCAAAACAGCTGTTTTGCAGCAGCAAGTGCTGCGAGGAGAAGAGGGAACATGGCACGCTGAGGAGGCGGAAACGAGGTGGGGAGTTTGGCTGCCGGTGGGTGCAGAGCACCCACCAATTTTGCCCCCGAGCACCCACGGAGTCCGCACCTATGCTTGGAGGTGGGGAAGGGAAGAGGACATTCTATAGTGCAAAGAGAAAAACTCTGCAGGTTACTATAAACTGTGACAATTCTGTATCACATTTGAGTGGGGAAATCCATGGAGCTAGGACACAATGTAACCTCCTGGAAGGGGCCTGTGGGGGGTACTTAGGGGTAGTATGCTACAGATCTGGATGTTCCCTGCAATTGCCTCTCTCAGCCAGTCTTTCTTTCTTTCCCATTCACAGGAGCAGAGCCTTAAAGCATGGTGGGGCCATAAAAATGCAATAGTTTATTACGGCCTTCTGCCTAAGTGAGCTGTAACATTATTGAATCATGGATATCACTTTAAAATTATACTTACACTGTGTTCCTTACGTTATGGATGATGTATCCTGGCTGAACAGATTTTAGATTCATATAGAAATACTCAGTGACTCAGGCATGGTAGGTCTATTCCGGCGTGTGGGTGTTCACAGAACAATTACATAAGTGTCAGGGTAGTGAAGAACTTTTGACGTTTGAGGCAGCTTCCCAGAGTTCTTTTCACAGCCAAAAATGTTCTAATTGTTGTTCTCTTGTATTTAATGCACATAATTGATGAGCATTAAATTAAATCAATTTTGGGGTATTTTAAAAAGTGTAATTTGTTAGCGCAAGATATTGGAGCAGTTTTACTCTTGAGCAAAATAGAGATTGTCATAGTTGCAGTCAGGAGTATATCTGTGGGAACTGCCTTAAAACAGAAAAAGACGGTGAACATTTTTATTCCAAACTCCTGAAATTTTCTACAGTCCAGAGCTGGATTAGCTGAGGGGTAAAATAGGCCAATTTTAATTCAAGAAGTCAAAGATGAAGGACTAGTCTAAGGGAGGCAGCATTGCCTAGTGGGTTCTTCTGTGCCTAGGGGTTGCTCTATTGTATGCTAGTTGGTTATGGCCCTTAATGGGCCACTGGCCAGCTAGAGATCACCTGAGTAGAGTAGTGCTCTGCCCATGCCACCAACATGCTCCCTTATGTTAGGGGTGTGGTGCAGGAACTGCTATGTCCTTTGCCAGTTCACACTACCTGGAGAGTCCTCCATGGCAGGAAAATCCCTGATGCCCCTGGTCCTGCTGTTTCCAGTCTCTTTGTGCTGGTCGATAATTCCAGCTTGTCCCGTTTGCTGTGCTCCCGTCATGCAGGCATCTGCGAGTTTGTCAGAGCCACACATCTCACCACTGTCCCACTGAAACAGGAAGAGAGTTGATAAAGGGGGGGGGGGAAATGGTGGGGCAAGGCAAAGAGCATCTGGTGGTTCCATCCCTTCACTGTCTTTTGCATATCATTCCGTTCTGCCCTCCCCGTTTGAACCACTGTGTGTCTGGTGTTCTGAATCCTTCCCGCATTGTCAACCATCATGTAGGACATGAACAAGGCTCCATCATCCTGTCTCAGCATGCCGGTGGCTGGAATGGCTATTTCGTTGTGTTTCTATAACTTAACTTTTTTTTTTATTTTTTAACAAGGTGAGGTTGTTGGCGGGTCACTCTGCCTCTAACCTTGAGGATCAGTGAGCTGCTTTTTGTCTGGTCCCTACTTTTTGTTTCTGTCCAAGTTGGGTGGCTCTACTGGAAGTTAGAGTAGCCGCCAATATAGCTCTCAGGATCATAGGAATGCCTTCCCATTATGTCAAGGCACAGTCCATAAGTAAGGGCTTTTGTTATTAAAATGCAAAAACACAAGCTAGTGCATAAATATTCTTTCTAGGTAAATACCACATCTTTCAAATCTTTGTGTATTCAGGTATCAATAAACTCTCTATAAATACGTAACTATTACTGGCCTCCTGCACTCTGCTTCTACCTAGGTTAATCCCCATTCCTCAAGAAACAGATCTGAAATTGCCCTAAGCGAAAGCAGATCTCACGTTGGAAATCCTCACAGCACCTCTCTCCAGGGCATTGACCCAACATTACTGACTGTTGATTTGAAATGACTGAACACTAGATGCAAGAGAGGAAAACCATTTTATCAGAAGGCTTATTGCAGACTGGAAGTAATGTGTGGTCAGTTCTGCCATCAAAACAATCAAACAGGAACATACACACCAGAAGCCATGGCTGCATTCAAACTACTCACCCTCAGCACTATCCTTCGCCTTTAATATGACACAAGCTACATGCTGCATTGCCAGACAGCACACATTAATAAAGCCATAACTCAATGCCTGAACTTCATCTTCCCATTCCACCTCTGCTGGCACCTCAGGTCCAGGTTCCCCATTGGCCACGTGATTCATAGGTTCCATGGTGGGTCTAGCTGTGAGCACCTGGTCCAGATCCTTGACAAAGGGACAAGTTATCCACTAATTGGCAGGAACCTTATTCTAGTCTTTTAGCTGATTGTAGGAAACCTTCACTGACTATACTGTCTCCTGACACTGCATGGCAGTGCTGGATCCTGCTGTCAGCAAGGCCTTCAGAGATTCACTGGTGCACTTTGTGATTGTTTGGCACAATTCAATTCAACCTGAATGCACTCCTCATTCTAGAGAATCAGCAGAGTCTTCATTTCCCCTTTGGACCCCGTGTACTGTCTCAGTTTCTTCATAGTTGAGATACAGTTGATGGGCAGGTCACAGCTCTCTGGACAATGATGCATATCCAGGTGTGCGAGTGGTATGTCCAGCAAAACAAGTTATGGTCATTTTAAATGTGCCTATGGCTTCTGGATGGCCAGAGAAGGCCCTTGGGATACTTTTATGCCTAAGGGATGAACTCTCAGCTGTCATTCACAAAGAGTGGCATCTACAATATGATCTGCGAGATCTCGTAATGAAAGGAGGGACGACTGAATTTATCAGCTGCAGTGGCACGGTTGGGGGTGCTCATCCACTCACCAAATTAACTGTGTGACTAACTACATACAGAGACTACACAGAGTACTAGGCCTCTAGCAGTGGCAGTGCACAGTTAGGAATTCAATTATTAACCCTGTGTCCTCTGAGTACAAACCTAGTTGTTAGCCAAGTATGTGTCTAATTAATTAGTAGGAGCTATTTTAACATATATCTTCTGACACCATCTTGTGGTTCATTGGTGAGTATGTAACATCAACTAAGACTCCTTTAGGCATCACCAGTATGGGTGCAAGTAGCTGTAAGGCAGTAAGTTAGTGCAGGAGTGGGGTCTAATTTATACTTCACCTCAGAATCTGGCACTCTAAGGTTTGGATCTCCAGTCAGTGTAATTTTTCAATTCAGTCCCTAAACACTACCAACTGCTGGAGATCTGCAGTCCAAATCTATGGTATCATATCTCCTGCAGACTAGTAAACTGAAGGGATTCATTGTTCTGATGTGGGCAGGAGGAATTACTTAAATCCAATGAGCAAAAACAAAGAGACTTTCAGTGCCACATATTTCCCTGTTATCCTATTTCCTAGAACTGGAAGGGAGCTTGAAAGGTCATTGAGTCCAGCCCCCTGCCTTCACTAGCAGGACCAAGTACTGATTTTTTTGCCCCAGATTCCTAAGTGGTCCCCTCAAGGATTGATCTCACAACCCTGGGTTTAACAGGCCAATGCGCAAACCACTGAGCTATCCCTCCCCCCTTCCTCCCTAGCATTTGTGTAAAGTAAATAAAGGAACTATGTCTTCCTAATAAGTACTTGATAGGCATGTGCTCTCCACAATAGCTAAATCAATGCTATAAACTGTCACCTGTATTATTACATATATTTATACAGAGAAGGTTAGAGAGAAATAAGCACAAGATCTGACATACGCAGGAGCTCTATATGCTCACTTAAAAAATCAGTCTCTTTTAGCTTCAGAGATAGGCTAATTATTTAAAAATAACTGGTTTGACTCCTTAGAGACTCATTAATAACACTTGCAATGCCTCCACTGCATCAGGCGTGCAAGAAGTATGGCGCATGTGCTGGCAAGGTTACTTGTTCAGCCTACTCAGTCTTTGCATGAGCTTCTAAACACAAGCAGCTCGGACAGCTGCAGAAGCTGTACAACAAGAAATCTCTCTTACAGAAGGTTTTTGTTACCTGCCCTTTTTCCCTCAAGACTTACAAGACTAAATTTATGAATATGACATTATTTTATCATTAAGTCTAAGAGAGGAAATAGAAATCTGATCCCACTCGGCTAGTAAGATCTGTTAGTCAGATGCTGGTCTGTTTTGAGGAAGCATAGTTTGATGCAATCAATTTGATGCTTTTGGGCTGATCTGGATAACGTGATCAGCTTTCTCAGGTGCAGCAACTGAAGTGGAGATTCAGAATGGGGCAATTTGCATTTGTGTGTCTATGTAAATTGACTTGGGTCTGGATTGATAAGCATTGTTTGTAAATGTGTTACTTAATAATAACAACCATAATAATAAAACAACAGCAAAATAATAATAAAATTAGTAGCTTTTATACCCACATAGCACCTAGTTATATGAATCCCATTTTCAAGCGTGAAGCTTCACCACCATCCCTGTATTATACCAGTTTTTCAAATGGGTAAACTGAGGCACTGAGCAGGTAAGTACCATACATAGCAAGTCAGTGTCAATGTCAGGAATAGGAGCCAGGCGTGTTAATTGCCTGTTTCCTACTCCAGCCAAAGTCCACATTGCCTCCCAACTGAGTCACTACAAAAAATATGTTCTGTATTACCAACAGAAGAAAATCAGGTAAAGTCAGAAAGAAATGAATCCAACTGCCCGGTTACTCAGAAGCTCTATATATAAACTCCAGTTCAGTTCTGGTGCTTAAAACTGAGCAGGTACCCTGGTCACCCAACAAGTGGATGGCAGTACACTGCCTTTAAAAAGAAGAAAAGGAAAATGAACTTCTGACCTTTGGTGAGAGGCCGAAAAATGGAGGGCTGGCTGGGGTGAATAGGAGATACAAGAGTGACTGCTCACTGGGCATGTCCATTCAATGCGGTGTCACTGAACTCAGACTGTGGTTAGGCTGGAGCATGGGAAATGACTAACGACCAAGGAGGAAGCGGAGTTTGTGGACCCTGAGGTAACAGCCTGACATGATCTCAGTCAGGCTCTGCATCTGACCACAGTCTGTCCTCCTCATCAGACGTTCCGGATTTGACTTTTGTTACTGACATGAGAAGAAAAAAGCCTTTACAAGTATTTTCCCAAATAGGAACCATTTTACCTAGTTCTTTGTCATCTGCATATAGGAAAGACAGACTCTGGCACTGCAGGGTTGTTGTTTTGTTTTTACCGCTACTTATGTGTGAGAGGGCACTTTGCACGAGGGAGACAAACATGCTCATTGGGGGACAGGCTGGTCTCCAACATTGAAGAGTGGCAGTGTTGGGTTAATTGATGTGGCAAGAGCTAGACCTACACCCAGCCCTTGCAGGGCTGGGATGGCGGCACCTGGGGGAAAGCACTGGCTACCTTTGTGGAACAGCTGTAGCATAGGTGCCTCCCCTCTGTCACTACAAGCAAGATGCTTTTAAAGGCATTCTGCTTGCAGGAGCCTCTAGTGCCTCTCTTCCCCATCCCCAGGGTTTAATCAAAGATACAATTTCAAGATCTTAATTTCTTATGTCAAAGGAGATTCTCTCTAAGAATGAAACTCAGCACAAGGCCTCTGCATCATGTCAGTCCTATCTATGTCTTTGTCCGAGGCCCTCTGCATGGGGACGAATTTCACCCTCAGAGAATTGTGGAGGGTTTTAACTGAAAACACCCAAAGATCACACACACAAAAATAAAGTTTTGCTCTACAAGAAATACCATTTGTAAGTAATAAAAAGCATCCATATGATTAAACAGGTTATCTCTACTCCCCCACAAGTAATGACTTAGATGAGGATGATAATATTCAGCCTGATCATCTGTTTTTTAACAGGATATTTATCTCGAGCTTTCAAGAGTATCATTATCTTTGAGGGGAAAAAAAAATCACAAGCAGGAAGTCAGCAACTATCATAGGATGTTGATGTTGTAGCAGAGGGCTCAGAGTGTCACTCTGAAAGTTAACAATCCATTTAGGTTTTAGAGAAGCTGAAAATATAATGGGGCAGAGCCCCAGCTGCTGTAAATTAATACAATTCCAATGTGGCCAGTGGACTTGTGCTGAGGATTTGGCCCATTGTTTGCAACTACCTAAAAATCACCTCATTTAACCTCCAGATCTGAATAAAAGACTGTGAACATATCAAAGTTTTTTGCTTCAGATGTGGGCTCTGGCTAAGTATTAACAGCTTCAGTGAGCTTCACTCCAATGATTTAAAGCACCTGTGCTTCTAAAAAGTTAGGACATTATCAATTTTTTATCACTTGCACAGGAAGCACAGCTGAGCTTAATGTTATTTATCCAGCTAGCCACATTGACTTTAACGTAGAAGATCAAAGTGGCTGGGTTGGGGATTGTGTAACATCTACTCATAAGAACTGCCATGGGTAAAACTTACTAAAGCCTAAAATTTTATGATCATTTTGCATGAGTGCTCAGCATCACGAATCACACAATAAAACCTGTTCTCATAATGGGATTGGAGACAATAATACCTTTAAATATATATCTTGATATATATTTAAACACCTTCTAAAATGTAACAGTACACAGACCCCTAAAGATATGCTTGAAATTTAGCTTTATCCCAACGAGTGAATCAATACAAGAAAGCAATGTGAAGATTGTTTAAGATGCGCTTTGCTGTAGTGCCCATTTTGGGGCTGTTAAGGAAAGGAAGCCAATTGATTCCCCCGCCACCACCACCATGGCAATATTTTGGGAGGTGAGGAGAGTCCTAGACTGGAGCTTATGACACCGGGGTTCATTTAGCTGCTCTACTTCAGACGCCCTATGTGACCTTGGGCTGGTCTCACAAAAGGGTCTCAGGTGTTGTGACACTCAGCATAGTAATGCCTAACTTTTAGTGGCCTAGAAAAATCACAGGAACAACACTGCGAGTCACAAAGCCTGAGTTGGGCACCAAGGCTCCCGATACACTGAGTGGGGAGAGCTAGGCACCTAGGAATGTGATCCACAAAAGCCAGCATGCTAGGTAGGGAGCTGCCTAAGCTAGCCAATGGGAGATGCTGATGACAAAGGTGTGTGTGAAGCGCCGCCCCCTCATAGTGCTAGGCACCTAAGTCCAAGCTGTAGGGAGGTGCTTAGCTCTGTTAGCGATCCACAAACAGGAACCCCTCTCCTGCAGTCAGGCAGTTTACGTGCCTAAGTCAACCAGGCATCTGCCTTCCTCCACACCAAGTAGGAAGTGGTGACCACTTTGTAACTTTTAGTCAAGTGGTTTGAACACTTACTCACCTGGGATGTGGGAGACCCATGTTCAATACCCCCCCGCCCCCACATGAGGGGGAGGAAGGATTTGAACAGGGGCCCTCCACCCTACTCAGTAGAGAGCTGTAACCTGCACCCTGAGAGTAGGATTATGCCCAAACATTTGATCAGCCCAGCCTTTGGTCCCATGTTCCCATTTTTATGTCCTTCAAATCTGCTTCTGTACCAGTGAACAGTTGACTGGAATTTTCTTGTAGTGGACTCCCCCCTATGCCAGTCCCCAGGGAGTAAGGCTGCAAATCTCATCTGGGTAAATAATGCTACCAGCAGCAGTCAGGGGGAATTTGTGGTGGTGGGGGGGGATAGGTTTTCTTTAAAATAAAAAGAAAATACTTTTTTAACTTGTAGCCTTCCTTCTGAGGGTGCAAAGTGCGTCTGAACGCAGCTGTTTGATAGTGTTATGGGGTTTGGATAGCTCTTCTCTTCACAAAGTTCCATGGGACCTTCTTTTTTATGGAAACTCAAAGTTTTGGGCGATAAATAAACATATTTGGGGTTTCAGTTTCATATTTCAAGGATTAAGGATGGTTAAACAAAAGAGTGGTGCACACAGACATCCAGAAATGATTGTTTCTAACAAGGCCGGAACTTTGTCTGAAAACAGGATGACCTGCTGTAAGACGCCAGCAGATCCCCGTAGAGCTTTAGAAAAAACAAGCAGGGCGCCTGAATGTGCTTTTAAAACGCCCAGTAATAAAGAGGCATGTAGGATAAACAGGAAAAGAACACTCGACACTGTGAACAGCCTGGAGGTGGAAAGGCTGGGAAGAGTTCTGATCTGAAAACCTGATATGGTAACTGAAAGGAAAGATTTTCTTAACACACTACAGTACAAACTGGCTGCACAAATGCAGTCTTCATGCAGCTTGGAGTGGCAGCTTCCTACTGATTTCAATGTGTTTTTGTAACGGTAACGGAATCGAGTCTGTTGGAACACCATGTGGGGTTCATTGGCTTACTTCAGTGCAATAAGGAACACATGCAACACACTGCTACAGCTATTTCGAATTAGATCAAAATGAAGCTTTAAAAGACATTTTTAACTCAAAAGTCTATTGCCTTAGGATGGAGTTATTATTGCTCTGTAATTAACTTAAAAAGAACAGGAGTACTTGAGGCATCTTAGAGACTAACAAATTTATTTGAGCATAAGCTTTCGTGGACTACAGCCCACTTCATCGGATGCATAGAATGGAACATATAATAAGAGTATATATATACATACAGAGAAGATGCCATACCAGCTCTAAGAGGCTAATTAATTAATTAGCTGTAGCCCACGAAAGCTTATGCTCAAATAAATTTGTTAGTCTCTAAGGTGCCACAAGTACTCCTGTTCTTTTTATGGATACAGACCAACACGGCTGCTACTCTGAAACCTGTAATTAACTTGGTACCTTCTACTTACTGATTGTCCAGTGCAGTGTTGCCAGCTCTCGTGATTTTACCGTAAGTCTCGTGATCTTTGGTGTTTTTCTTAATGACCCAGCTCCTCAAGTCATGGGATTTCCTGAGCTTCTTAGCTGTCATCTAAAAAAAAGTATATTTCTAGCCTTCATGGTTGTGTAGAAAAGCTTTAAAGTGTGAAGCAAATACACCCAAATTCTTAAACCAGAAAAGAAAGAAAATAATCTACAAATGTATAATAATAATAATAATAAAAAAACCCTCATGATTTTTAAGCCAATCACATGATTTTTGAGGCCCGACTCAATATTTTTGGGGTGGGTAATATTAGTATTTTCTTTGCCAACATAGGGGTTAATCCTGGAAATTACTAAGATTCCCATTACAACGCACTTAACAACAGTGGCGATGATTCATGATAGTAAGACCTATAGTCAGTAATGTCTTCAGAAGTGGGCCCTGAGATTGCAAGTTCCTTTAGGGACACAGGCCCCGTGTCTCCTTTTGTTCTGTTCAGGGCCAAGTACACGCTCCAAATTGATTTAATAAAATAAAAAAACAAACAAACAAATAAATAAATAAGTAGGATTCATATGTGCCCAGCAGTTAATTCAGGCAGGGTTTTTTATTGCCTGGTGTTAATGCGAACAGTGGAAGAATCAACTTGTGTGAAAAACAAAGAGCAGTTTATAAAGTAAAGACAGTTCTAACCAATATTGTGGGTTTCTATTCCTATAAACAAGTGGGAGCAAGAGAGAAAAAGAGATGATAGTTTATCACATCAGCAAGTTTTTACTCAATCTATTAAAACACTTTAAATGTAAAGTTCAAATTTATCAGATTAGCTGTTCAAATACACACACCCCTTATGCACTAGGTATAAGGTATCATTATAGAGATGCCCCTCGGTTAAATTCTTACAGGCCCTCACTCACTACTCCCAATTACATCAGATTGTTTTTGTGTCACCAGGCACCATGCTGCTTTTTAGGGAGATTCAAATTTATTGGAAGGAGTTTTTGAGCAGCATGTGCTTCAGATAATGGAAAACAGAGTTACTCCCCACCCTCCTCTGTGTATTGATCAATCACTATAGGGTTGACAAGTACAGTATTGCCAACCTCAAGAGAGCAAAAATTTCAAGTCAAACCCTCAAAAGTTGTGAGATTGGCCCAAAAAGTCATGTTTCTTTAAAAAAAAAAAGTTTTTAGTCTTTTTTTTCTTTTTGATTCCTCTATATTCCTCTGCCAATACGTGTGTGATAAAAAGACTAAAAAGTCAACCTTTAATGCACACAAAATGATTACCTCTTCCTGGCTGCTCAGCTGGAGACTCCATTTAACCTCTCTTCCCCGCTCCCCCAAGACGGGGGAACTGCTGTCCATTTCCTATTCCTGTCTCGACCTCGCAGAAGCACTTCTCTGCCTCCTGCTGCCCTGGGACGTCTCTATCTCGGACCCAGCAGCACCACTTCCATGACTTTCCTCTACCCTGCCTTCCTCTGGCCCATGTCCTTCTCTCTGCTACAGGGCCATACATGAAGGCAGAATTCAGTGTCAGGATAGAGTCACAGATTCCAAGGCCTGACAAGACCATTGTGATCATCTAGTCTGATGCCCTATATAGCACAGGCCACAGAACTCCCCCAAAATAATTCCAAGAGAAGATCTTTTAGCAAAACGTCCAATATTGATTTTAAAATGGTCAGTGATGGAGAATCCACTAAGAACCTTCAACAGTTGCTCCAATTGTTATTTACTCTCACCATTAAAATGTATGACTTATTTCCAGTCTGAATTTGTCTAGTTTTTTTAATCAAAATGTTGTGTGATACCAACTCGAATGCATTACAGAAGTCTAAGTATATTACATCAACACTATTACCTTTATCAACCAAATTTGTAATCACATAAAAAAAAAAAGATATTAAGTTAGTTTGACAGGATGTATTTTCCTTAAACCCATGTTGATTTGCATTAATTACATTACTCTCCTTTAATTCTTTATTAATTGAGTCCCATATCAGCCGCTCCATTATCTTGCCTGGGATTGATGTCAGGCTGACAGGCCTATAATTACCTGGGTCGTCCCGTTTACCCATTTTAAAAATTGGAAAACATTAGCTGTCTTCCATTCTTCTGGAACTTCCCCAGTGCTCCCAGGCTTATTGAAAATCAACATTAATGCTCCAGTGAGCTCCTCAGTCTGCTCTTTTAAAACTCTTAGATGCAAGTTATCGCGACTGCTGCTTTAAAAATGCCTACCTTTAGTAGCTTCTATTTAACATCTTCCAGAGATATTAGTGGAGTGGACAGAGTGTGATCATCACCACATGATGAGTCTATATAATCTGTTTTTTTCCCCCCAATACAGAAGTTATTTATTGAATACTTCTGGCTTTTCTGTATTATTATTGATAATTCTACCATTTCCATCTAGTAATGGACCAATACCATTCTCAGGAGTCTTTTCTTCCTATTATATTTAAAAAACTCCTTCTTATTGTCCTTAACTCTGCTGGCCATAAATTTCTCCTTGTATCCCTTTGCTTCCCTTATCTATTTTCTACAATAACTAACTTCTGATTTATATTCATAACTAACAACTTCCCCTTTTTTCCATTATCTATATCTATGGATCTATAGATATAGATAGATACTTTTTTTTTATACTTTCCCTCTAAGCCACGTCAGTTTTTTTTTAAACTAGTACAGCCTTCTTTCTTGATTGTGGTGCCATGGCTTTTTGGGCTTCTAGTAAGGTATGCTTAAAAATTTCCAAATTATTATTCATATCTCTCTGATTAAGTTCTTCCTCCCCACTGATGGGGCTCATAATTATTTTAAGCTTTGTGAAATTGGCCCTATTAAAGCACCAAGTATATATATTACTGGTCTGGATCTAATTCTGCTTGCACACTATAAATATGATCAAGTCATGCTCATTTGGTACCTTAGCTACCATTAATTTTTAGCTCTGTGATCAGTTTCTATCTGTTAAGTAAAGGTCTAATAAAGAATTCCTCCACATTGGCTGAAAAACTTTTTGAGTTGGGAAATTGTCATCTAGAATGTTTAGAAACTCAGTACTGGCAACATGAGATTTCCAGCATTCAAGATCATAAGCATTCAAGATCATTTTCTTCCAAGTTATCAGTGACTCAGAAACAGGTAATTCTATTTTTGACATAGAATCCCACTCCCCCTCCCATTTTGCGGGCAAGGTTGATTTTCTTACAGCTTGGGCAGAACTGCCATTCACATGTGTGTTCCATACATCTCTCTGTTCCCTTGGATCTGCTGGATCTTGAGATATATCTTCCATAGTTTCCATGTCGAGGGCCTGGTATTGATTTGAAACTTCTAGCTGTGTGGAATTGTTCTCAGTCCTCTTCTCTCTGGTGGCCACAGCCTGCCTATCTTCATCTGTGTCCAGCTGTGCAGAATGCCACCGTGACCTTTTGCCTCTGGTGGTTACAAACTGCCAGGCCTCCTCTCTGACTTCTTGGTGGCCAGCTCCATATTTCTTTGAACCTGAATCTGGCTGTCTAGGAACAAATCAGCTTCTCTGATCTCAGTAGCATAATTTGCCCTCCAGTCCAAGAATCTTTTCCTCCAACACAGCTCCCAACTTGCATTTCATGAACAGGAAATCCCGTCTAGCTTCAGGGAGAGAACATGGCACGTTTTTTGCAGGTCACCACCGTTCCATCACTGGCCATCTTGGTATCACACATAGTACCGATCCTGGAAGGAAAGCTTCTCACATGCCTGCTCCAAACTCTCTCTGAAACTCTCCTGCTAGCTGTCCTTGAGTTCACCTAGCAAGTGACATTTTATACCAAGTCTTCCCTGTTTAGCTTAGTCTGCATCCTGAGCCCCAAGGCTCTTGCACAGAGCTTTGCCTGCATGCCCAGCCCTGCAAATGGTGGACTCAGAGGAGTGTATCATGTCCTTGTGACAGCTCCTCTTGCAGACACAAAAATTCTGTGACTCACAATTAATTCATGAGAGTTGGCAACACTGTATTCCACTGGCTGCTCTGAAGGGTCTCCCCTTCACCACCACTAGCTGAGTGAGCTGCCATTCTATCCTCTTCATCTCCCACCTCCATCACTGCCCTCTGCTCCTCCCTGGCTTCCCTTCTTCCCCCCACATCTCCCTCAGCCTCCCTCCTGCTCCATATCCCCATGCACCCCATTCCCCTGCACCTCCTAAATCTGCCTCATGCTAATACCACTGCCCTGCTTCTCCTCACTCTCCCCATGCACCTTTCAGTGTCTCTGCTGCTCCTCACAGTCCCTGAATCCTGTCTAGCCCCATGAAACACAGAGTGGCAGCTCTTTTGCCTGTGGGCACAGCCTCAGTCTGATTAGAAACAGTGGGAGGTGGCAGCCAACTTTATTAGCCTTAATATGCAGCTAGACTATAGGGAAATGGTGGCCATCTTGCTGGCTTCAGCCCCATTGATAGTAATAGGAGATGGTGGCCATTTTAAATAAGGGAAAATTCATGAATTGGCGCCTTTCATCATGTTTTCATGAGACAGGTAAAAAACACCCCAAAATCTCTAGAGTCGCAAAAAAATCATGAGAGTTGGCTATACAGCAAACAGCAGTTTTATTTCAGTTCCTGAAGGCGCAGGAATTTGTAGCATCCAAATTCTAAGGGATATATTTTCAAGGCATGTGTATACAAGTGATTTGCATATGTAAAGTTGTGCATGAGCAAATGTGGGTTACAATTTGAAAAATTTGGCTTCCCCTGAGCAATGATGAAATAGTACCGTTGCCTCTTGGCTTAAGCAGTTAGCCAATACTAGGGGCTTTGATAGGTTGTTTCTGTTAGGAGAAATTGATGACAGAGTTAGGTATTTCTTTTTATGCAATCCTGATTATTTAGAGAGAAAGTACACAAAGTTCTGCTTCCCTGAACACAGTAGGAATAAGCAACAGCAGTTTGCTTGTTCAGAAATCCAAGCCTGCTTTCCAGCCAGTCCTGTGCCACAAAGGAGCTCTGTCTCTGCTCCCTCTCAGGGCCATGCTATTAGTGCTTCTCTGGCTATCACCTTGCTTTCTGGATTCTCTCTGCTTCTGACACACAGACGTGCACAGCTTTACCAGTCAATGCCCCAGCGCTTGCATTTTCCATCAGTGCCAGAATAACACCTCTCATTCTTCCCGAGTTCATTCTTGATCAGGCCTTCCTACATGGCCCAATGCCTTGGGTGGTGGTTTCTATGGTTTCAGCTATCTTATTCCATAAAGGAGCCCAATTGCTTTTTCCATTTAGCCTGAATAAAGAGTGGCTAGCACTCCCATCAGCTTCAGTGAAGGCTGTGATTGTCCAAAGATCAAAGACACACCTACTGGTAGCCACCAACACCCTCCACCACAACAATACTTTAGTTTCCAAATTATTACCCATTTCTGACTTTTTTTGTTTTATACCACGAATAATAGTTGTGATGAACAGAAAAATCTCCTTCCAACAGGAAGAAATGAAATTTCTAAACACTTGTGAGTTAACTCTACACCTCCTAGCAGATTAAGCTGGATACCATCTATTTTATTTAGGATTGTTTATGTAATTATTGGAATTTTCTCTCCATAAAAGCTCTAGGTGCACACATTTCGTTTGGCAGTGTGGGACATTGGACTGGGACTAAAGAAATCTGGGTTCTATTCTCTGCTCTGCCACTGACCCATTGGGTGATATTGTGCAAGTCACTGCCGCTGTGCCTCAGTTTCTTCATCTCCAAAAAAAGCAATAATGACACTGACCTGCTTTGTTAAGCTCTGAGATCTATTGATGAAAAGTGCTTTATAAGAGCTAGGAATTCTTATGTCAAGTTAGAGATTAATATAAAAATATAAGCTATTTTGGGGAGGGAGCAAGAGGGGACGTTTGATGGAAGAACCTTAGGAATTTTATGCTGCTACAAGATGTTTTGTTTTCACTGCTTATCATCATCCTATCCTTTCACACTGGTTGAAGAAAATGCTAAGCTGTACACAGAGCTGTCAGAACCGTGACAGCCTGACTGGGAAAAAAAAAAAAAGGACTTCAGAATCAGCGTGTGTGAGATCTTAAATGTCTCATTGAAAAAACAAAGCAAAAGACTTCTTCATAAGTGAGAGCTGCTTTAAACACTGCCTTAAAATGAATGCAAAATAAGAGAGACTTGGCAGGTCTCTATTCATATCACAGATTTATCAAAGGCGCGGAGCAGGAAGAGCAGCTTTTGAAACATAGCATGTAGCAGAGGATAACATATTAATTTTAACTTTGCAAATGAATATTTCAGGGACTTGCTCGAATGTCTGAAATTTCCTACTATTCTTTTCCATAGCTCAGACATAGGTCTGAAGTAGTTAAATTTTAGTTTGTTCCACTTTATTTTAACAGTTGACTGATACTTGCTGAGGCCATTATCAGTGAGTGGCTTCTTGGCCAGTTCCATGGTCTGTGGGTGGCAGACTGCTGGACACAGGCCACATTTGACTGACTAAAAAGATGTGTTTTTACAGGGAGATAGCTAGCTCAAGCTTGCAATTTCACTTTGTAAAATCCTAGTGGAGACAAGGCAGTAAAACGTTTACCCTAATGCAGTCGAATTTAACTTCGGGTGGGGGTTAACTATTGTAGCTACATTGATAAAAAATTCCCTAGCCTTGTCTCCGCAAGGCTTTTTACAGTGAGATACACAAGTAGCAATCTCAAAGTAAAAACTCACTTTAATTCGGCAGTAAAGACATAGCCATATAATCAGACTCTTTACATTACCTTAGACATTCTTCTGGCTGTTTTCTCCTATCTTTTAGATCTCCTCACTCAACAACAGCCATATATAAACAAACCTTCCCTCTTCACACAGTGGGTACTGGCCTTGTTATTTTTGCTCATTGCAGCACCACACTCCGTTTCCTTTGGGGACATCCCTTGAGATTTTACCTCTCCAGGAGAGAGATAATGTTGCACAGATGGTAACTTTAGAGAAGGGGAAATTAATTACCTTGCAATTCTGTTTCTCTGATGAGATCATCTGGCTGGATTCTCACACCCTCTCTCACACACCCCTCCCCTGAAAGTTTGGCGCGTACCCTTTTGGAGATATGCTTCCCTATTTTTTTTTAAATTTTCTCTGAGGCACATTTTTGATCTTGTGTTGATCATCTTGAGTTTTCCTCCTGGGAGCTTCACCACCTGTTCAGTTGAAGGAACTGACTGGAACACTCAGAGGGCAGCATTTATACTCAGCAGTGGGCATTCCAAAACAACTAGAAGGGAATCTGACTTGTACAGAGTGGCTATGTACTATATTATAGTCTCCAATTACAGCTGCTGGGCACGTGAAATGGGAGGCAGCTTTCAACCCAAATCGGCTGGAGGCCATCAAGACTGGAAGGAACACATATAAGAACACTTAGGATACATCTTTATTGCAGAGTTAGCCCAGGCTCTTACCCAGGTTGTACCCTTAAACCCATCGTCTACACAGAAAAAGTTCTCACCCAGATTTGAGGGTGCTTCAGGCATGGGTTACCGTACACAGCTCAGTTTTGACCTTTGCTTGGGCTGGCAATCCAGCTGTTTTGAAGTGGGGACACAGACTATTTAAGCCTAGGTGCTGATAGTTCTCTAATGCCTTCCCACAGTTCTACCTGGGCTGCATTTTCCCATCCTCTCCCTCTCTACCGCCTCCCTTCTTCTGCACTGGTCAATGACACTGGCTTAGTGTTTAAACCCCATGTTTGCCTGCGACACTTCTACTGCACTTCCACAGCATCTGAACAGATGCCGTCTGAGAAATTCTCCTCCCAGAGTGCTGCCAGCTGGCCAAGAGCTGACACCAAGGTTCTGGTGAACCTCTGGTATGAAGTCAATTAGACCCATAATTGGGCAGATGTATCTGAAATCAGCAATTCTAGATCTCCAAGAAGCTGGCAGTGGAGGAGATTCAGCTGACAGGACCTCAGTGCAGAGAAAAAAATCAAAACCCCAAAGACTGCATAGAGGAAGACCCAGGATCACAATGCCATGTCCAGCTCAGCAAAAACATGCCCATTCAATGATGGGCCCTGCCCTGAGTACAGACCCACCCATCATTTCTGCTGGATGAGCTACTGGAGAATAAAGAAGGGGTAGAGGGAGTGGAGCAGAGGGACTGGGGGACAGAGGGAGGAGGGGACATAGAGCTGATGTATACCTTCCACCCCTTCAACTGCTTTGGGGCATACCCAGGATATCTTTAGGAATGTGATGGGGGGACAGACCCAAGAGCAACAGGCAGAGGAACCAGCATCACTGCAGACAGGCAAGAACCAGTTATGCATATCTGTTACTGCTATGGAAGGGTATTACAAAATAAGAGGATGGGGCTTTGCCTGGTTATGACCAGTCTCAATCACGCATGCTATGGGCTGGGCTTTGCCTGCGAAGCTTCAGTTGAGGGTTGAAGAATTACTGTTTCCCCATCCTCCTCTCCCTCTTACCCAGTCACCTGTGATCGAAGATGGATTCCAAAAGCAGGGGGCGGGGGGAATTTAACATGCAAACAGTGTGGTATTGTGGCAAACAGTGTTGCATGCATGAAAGCAGGGAGAATTAGTACATGTCCACAAATGCAGGGATGCCTATATATTTTGCTGGGGTGCTTTTTCCTCATACTGACACCCACTACCCAAACCACAACAAGCAAGGTTCCGGTTTTTATATACATATAGCGATTATATAATATAACAACATATAATCACTCGCCATACCTTTGGTGTGGAGAAACTGGTCACAACAGCCGCAGAGCAGAGAAATGCAGAGGAATTAAGGAGTCCACGTGCCAATGAGAAAAAAATTGCAACTTTTTACACCTGTGATGCAGAAACTTAAAGGAGAGACAGTCCCTCCCCAAACAGGACAAATTATGTTTTTCTGAGACATCTACACCAGTATGGATGAATCCCAATCCCCACTCAAGAATGCCATTGACTGTCAGTGAGAAATACAAGAACCTTCAGGGGAGAAGAAAAAAAGGCCAGAGACGAATTGCTGCAGGAGATACACAGAGACTTTGCCAGCTGGTTGCACAAGCCCCCAGAGCAGGACTGGTAGAGCCAGGCTGCAGCTGAGAAGATACTGGAGATGGCAGAGAAGATGGTAGCGGACTACGTCACCCAGGACCATGCCATGACGGAGTAGGACTGACAGCTGCAGTGGGGAAAGCAACAGCAACATAGGAAGCTGATGGAGTGGCTGCTTGGCATGATGGCCAGCAGGCAGCAGAAAGTGCCAGCCCGGATGCCAGCCCACTCCCAGTCCAGCCTGCTCCAGTGGCCTCTTCTCCATGCTACCTCATCCCGCAGCATCTCCCCAGGGTAACGGTAAGGTGGAATCAGCTGTGAAAACAGCCAAGAGACTGTTACCCAAGGATGTTTCTTCTGGCTTAGCATTGTTAGCATTTTTGGCACACAGGAATACCTCATTACAGGGTTGCCAAAACATCCAACGCAGGCACTGGTGAAACGAAGGACCAAAAGCCTGCTACTAGTGAGGAAAGACCTCCTGCAGCCAGCAGGATGGAGGTGCTGCCGAGAGGAGATGCCAACAATATGAGAGAGCAGGCACTAGAATTTGACAGGTCTGCCCATGACCCACCAGCCCTGGAGACTGGCATGATTTAGCCATAAGAGAGAAACCAGAAGGGTGGAATAAATGAGTTGTGAGGGGTACAGTGACACACAAGTCATATAAGGTGACTATGCCAGAGAGACAAGTGATCCAAAGGACCAGGAGACAGCAGACACCACACCCAGGGAGAGTCTATAGAGATACAGAGATCATTCCAGAACAGAGAAGCAGAGAACCGTCCAGAGGCCAACCCCACAAGGATGGGAGGAGACTCCACACAGAGAGTTTTCTGGACTTGGAGACACATGACAGGGAGACAGAGAAAGATCGCTCCCAGTGTGGTTGCCAGTTGAGGAGCCCAGACTATCTCAAAGACTATGTAGCCATCTGAGTCTGTCATAAAGATGAGACTCCAACTCAGTTATGTGCTAGCTACTCTGGGCTGAAAGGACGATGGCTTGGTGTCTGGGTGCCAATTATTTGGTTTTAATGTTTATATTAAAATGTTTATAAAATAGGACAGATGTATCATGATCAGTAGAAGTGGAATCAGAAGGCCCATGTTCTCTGGAGTCACTGATACTGATGGGACTGGAAATGGAAATGGGTGGAGTTATGCTAGAAGAAACAGCGCCACATGGACAGAGCAGTGCACAGGGTTTGATAAAGTTCCTCTTGTTCAACTTAACCTACATTGGGGTAGCCCACCCAAGTCTGGTACAGCACTAGTGTGGACATAGCTACATGGATCTGGCATGAGGAGGGCTTTGCAATGGAGATGCTCCACCTGGGATAGGCAAGTCTGAGCTCACTCTGCAGTGAAGCCATTCACTTTCTGAGGTGGAAGAGAGGGAGAAAGGGCTAGGTTAAGGACAAAAGAAGGATTAGCAAGAAGGGAGAGAGTTTTGATTTCTTTGTAATGCAAAGAAGCCAAGTTACCTCAGACTAAAGTATTAGGTGTGAAATGTAATCCTGTGGAGACTGAACAAAGGAGATCATGGTCTTTTCCAATAAGAGGCCAAAGATGAGAAATTTAACTGTCCATTTCATTCAGGCATTTGTTAAACTTTCCCATACTGGCAATTAGTGATGTTAAAAAGTCTTTCCATTTGGTAGAGGGTAGAGTCAGGGTGGGTAACTTATCTGAATTAACAAACTGTTTTTGCTAGCCTTGTGCTCCCTGCAGGTAACACCTGCTTCCCACCCTCCTGCCCTGCTGCCACTCTGTCTGCAGCAACATGCTCTTAACAATGGTTAATGTTTAAAAGATACAGTGTGTACTACACTGCTCATTTCCTCTTCCTGAGAATGTGATTGTTATTGCAGAACTCAGAAGCAAGAAGGGTTTTTTTTACTCCATTAAACCACAAGAAATGATGTTATCTAAGGGTCTGACTTAAATCCTCTAAAGCAAGAAGCGAATATTTAAGACAAAAATTATGTCCATCAGTTAACCTATTTCTTAGCCCAAGGTAGATAGGATACGTGAAATCAGGGCTTGAGTGGAAAACATGAAATACAGGACGATGCTTTCCTATTTGATATGCTATACTTGTATGTACACAATATGTGTGTATATAGACAGCAGGTGAAATCCTGGCTTCACTGAAGTCAATGATAAAACTTCCATCGACTTCAGTGGGGCTGGGATTTCACCCAGTGTGTGTATGTGCGTATATATAGAGACAACCACATGACAATTTCTCATTTTTGTGGACCTGTTCCATAAGTACAGACCAGATTGTGACTGATCCTTTTCAATGTGCAAATGGAGGAAGAGAGAATTTTTACACTCCTTTAGCCAAAGACTTCTTCATATTTTTCCTCTAGTTGAGATCTTTCAAATCTGTCATTTGACCTTATGTTAAAAAGAACATCTAACAAATAACCAAACCAATAACTAAAATGTAACATAGTCCTGGGAGCCAACCTATAGCCAAGAAGTACCAGCCGTGAGATTCTCTTTTCTGGGGACTGATGGTCACCAGCACACTCTAGATGAGATTTCAGTGGCAGCGAGTCCTCCCCCTCACTATTTTTAAAAAGAGAGGGAGAGCGCAAATAGCTATTGCTAGACATATTCATCCCTTTCACAGTCAGGGAAAGAGAAGAGCCAACTACAAGCCAAGAAAAGACTGGGGAGTTAAGTCCTGGCCCTAGTGAAGTCAGTGGCATAACTCGCATCGACTTCACAGGAGCCAAGATTTCACCCTGTCTTCTCCACCCTTCCATTCACAGGTTGTGGGAACATGGCCCTGAGCTTGCTGGCAGTATACTGAATATCCGCAGAGATTTAGAACTCGTATACAAACACAACTCTACGGTGGTGGGGTGATGGTACCCAACTGTGCTGGGAAATAATTTTGTTTACATAGACAAGACCATATTGGGTTATGACAACATCCCCAGACACAGCAGTTTTGCTGTGGATAAACAGAATTCCATATCCTCAGGTTGTCATTTAGGCCGCTTTTCACCACTGGCCTTAATCCTCGGGAGGGTAAATCAAGAAGCCTACTCAGGGAGAGGGAACCAAAGGGAGTCACTGTGCACGGAAGCCATTATTTTAAGGTTGATTTTAAATTCTAGTATGTTTAGGTATAAGGTTCTGTAACTCAAGTGGCAAATTTCATAGCAATCACTGCACACTATGGGCCAGATGTCTGGTTTTGGAAACATGCTATTTGCACCAGTATACATGGACTTTTCCGTCATTGTGTAACATTCAGGAGTCTCAGTTTTCTACTGTTCAGTGGCCCAGCCTGCCTCACAGTCTTGAAGAGACCTCATTTTAATATTAAAAAAAAAAAAAAAGAAATGATCTGCCTGATTCAGGTTAACCAGAGTAGACATTTCAAACCCAGGACCACTATGTACAGCATAGTTGTAACTAAGCACCAAATGGCAGCATTGTGACTGACACAGGGACAGATATTTGAAAGAGCTCAGTATGTACAGTTGGGGCCAGATTTTCAAAATATCTCAGCTCCCATTTATTACTCCTGGGGGAATTCTGCATTACTGTGCTTGCACAGAATTCATGTCCCCCGCAGATTTATTTGCTTCCCCACAGAAAAATGACTTCTGACAGAGTAGGAAAGGGAAGCCACAAGAGCAGTCCCCTCCCTGGCAGCACAGACAGGTTGGTTTAGGCACCCAGATCAGCCAATAGAGTCGTAAATCACCACCGGGAGTGTGTGAAGGGGTGGGGAGTTGTGCGTGAGAGAGAGAGAGACTGTCCTTCTCGCTCACTATTGCAGCATGCTTGGCATGGAGGGGCAGGGCTTCAGGGTGTGTCTGAGGAGGTAGGCATGACACAGGCTGTCCCCTCAGGTAGAGCAGAATGTAGCAGACTGCCTGCTTAGTGAATTGTTCCCATTGTCTTTGTGAATTCCCCCAGGAGTATAAAACAGGTGTAAAAGTTTTAAGGCTCCTTTACATAGCCAGAGTGGTGGAAAGGACAGTATGGCCTTATAAATGCTAATGGTGCTTTAGTGATTACAACTGGTCTAAATTTTTGGACTGAAAAAATTTCTTATCAAAATGTGCTCCATGAACTGTTTGCTACTGACCTTTCTGGAGATGGTCAGTAGCCAATATAAACTGCGAGTTTGATTCCCCAGCCCTCACTTGCTCTTCAGTTGCCTATGATGACCTAGCTACTTACTGGCATGGTGTCAAGTATCAGAGGGGTAGCCATGTTAGTCTGGATCTGTAAAAAGCAACAAAGAGTCCTGTGGCACCTTAAAGACTAACAGATGTATTGGAGCATAAGCGTCTGTTGAAGTGGGCATTCACCCACGAAAGCTTATGCTTCAATACATCTGTTAGTCTTTAAGGTACCACAGGACTCTTTGTTGCTAACTACTTACTATTAGGCAAGCGGGGGTTGGGGATTTCCTCCAATGATCCTGACTCCCATTCTCCATGCATTGTATTGTAGTTAAATAAATTACCAAAATAACTGAAACCAGCATGATTATATTGCGTAATTTTGACAAATAAAATATGCAACATTTAAAAATATTACGCACAGAATTTTTAACTTTTTAGTGCAGAATTCCCCCAGGAGTAATTTATGCACCAAAATAAGGGGCTGGGTTTTTAAAAGAGCTCACTTTATTGAGTAATGAGCTCTTTTGAGAATCTGGTTCTAAATGCCGGTGTTGAGCCCTTCCAACTCTGACCCTAAGTGCCAGCCAATCAGGCACTCTTCCTGATTTGGGGTACATGGGAGGTGAAAGGGAAGGATGGACAGCCAAATAGCAGTCAGAATCACTGCTAATGAAAAGCTGAGATGCTTTCTAAATAATTGCCAGTGACCGTTTAAAATTCCAAATATTTAACAAAAATGTGGAAAGTGCTGACAAATGACAAGCATAACCATTTCTAACATAAAATATTTAACATTCATTTCCTCCTAAACCAGGGCCTGTATCGAAGAGTCTGAGTTTCTTCTGCGAGAGACCGTGATGTCATCAGTTCTTGCAAGAAAGAACAAGAACCGTTCACTCAGATCTGGGGCCCTCGCCCTGAAAGCTGCTCTGCACAGGTGGCCTCCATACAGAGCCCCAGGCCTTTCCCAAGATCTAATTTTCACCAACAAAAGCTGACTTGGCAAACTCTTGTGGAAGAAACACAGTCCCATGAGTTCTGGGCCTAGTTTACAAGTATACAGGGAAATGATTTCAGACATTTGGTTTTAGATGAAAGGTAAATCTTTTGAGGCTAGCTACACATTTCACTAGATATTTGGAATCTTAAATAGTTTATTTGAATTCGGTGAGGGCCTAAGCAGGAGCACGGGTCCATTAATGTTAATAGTTCAGGAGCTTTCATGCAAATATATTTTAATAATTTTAAATACCTAAAATGTACACCTTCTAAAACATCCTGTATATAAAAGAATATACAACACAGTATGTTGTGCGTGAATATATATATATATATAAATACACACACACACACATACACACACACAGGTGACTAATAACAAACATACAAAAAACTACAGTATAATCACTATTATAACATTTTAAAATGGATATCAAATTTAACCTCAGATAGGGGTCCCAAATCTTCTCTGAATTACTTCTGAGTTTGTAAGTAATGTGCTCTAATGAATACTTATGTTCATACGCAATCCATTCTGACACTGAAGGTGCAGATTCCTTTGTTCAGTGTCATATTATGCATGTTTTTGCTACTCACCCTGCTGCTTCCATAAGTTTTCTTTGATGTCCGTTTAACATAACTTCTTCCTAATTGTTTAATAAGGAAACACCTGGATGAAAGGAACCACAAGTATCCAGCAAATGTAGAATATATTGAATTATGTTGAACCAAAATTTTGCAGTTTTTCCTGCATTTCCAAACCATATGTAAAAAAATCCCCAGAGTAAAATTTTCAAAAGCAGCTAAGTGATTAGAAGCTGAAGTCCCATTGACTTAGAGCGAGACTTAGGCACCTGAGTGAATAAGTCACTTTTGAAAGTGGACTTAGGGTCCTAAATCATGTGGGCCCTTTTGCAAATTTTAGCTCCAATCTCTCTTTACATGTAATATACAGCTAGTTATTTTTGGCTATTCCTGTTACTCAGACATTATCTGAATGCAATTTTTGGAAAACAACTAAAGGAGCCTCATTGGAATTCTTTGAAAGGTGCTTATTTGTTAAAAAAGAATTGCAATTTATCTCTAAATAATGTTTCTGAGCCAGATCCTCATCTGTTATTGACCTGCATTGGTTTATACCAGCCAAAAGTTTGGCCCACTATATCTAACCTTGAAAAAAAGTTTCTGAAATTATTTGCCTCCCTTACACAACTGCTGTCCAAAGAAAACAAACTGGGCAGAGGGGAGCAATCTTTTGTAATAGATGTTAAATAATGTTGCTGCGATCATTTAAAGCCATATTAAAGGGTAGCCTGCTGACACCCCACACACAGGGGCATCCCAAGAAGTTGGATGCGGTAGGAGAGAGCACAAATTACTTTCTCAAAAGATGCTAGACATAATTAAAGGTTTATGTCTAAATCTCACAACTATCAAATGACAGCACAACTGAGGGAACAGCTCCCTAAGTAGCCATTTACATAATGTTAAATATACCACGATAACAGTAAAAGCCTAACTAGCCAGCTGTCAATGGACTCTGTGCATTTGGAACTGCAGACATCCTCCATGTACTCATTGCTACTCTGCTCCTTAATCTGTTGCTAAAAGATGGCAGGAGCCTCTATTGAACAGCTGTAGAGTAAAAAAATGTATATGGAGAAGTCTCCGATTAGCTCCACTTCACTACACAACCCTGATTTACCCCAGAACAAGGCTATCCCATGTACTGATGAGGCAGAGGTCACATGAAGAAAATAGTATGTGGTCACGTAATTAAAAAAACTATATCATAATGCATACACATGGGGGACAAATTAAGGTTCTACAGGCAACCTTAATTCTGGCATATCCTAACTTTTGAGGGCTTGACTTTGCAATCTTATTGTTCTTTTAATGTAGTTTTTTATATGTGTAATGTTATAGGTTTTTTTAAAAAAGCAAACTGAAAAAACAGAAATTCCACCATGTGGCATCATATGGACACCCACATGGTACATCAGAGGAGTTGGAAAGATCCACTGCACAGATCTCGGTCACAGTAACTGATAGCAGTAGCAGGTTGTCATCCTCTATGTGCATTGATAAGACTCATATGTTGTCAGTGGGTTTCACAGATACTTGCTGACAGCAGGGGAATGGTGAGACTCAGGATTCTTGGATTCCATTCCAGACACTGGAGGTGAATGTACTCTAGTGGGCACAGACTCTTCTACCAGTTTATCCCCTTCTGCTCTGTTCCCTCCAACCTGTTCCTGTCCTAGTCCTGTCCTTTCCCCATTTCTGGCTCTTCATGCCATACACATTCTCCATGCATACCCAGCCCCAGTCTCCACTCCTTAGGCTTGTCATCCCAGTCCCAGTCTCCTTTCCCAGCTAGTCCTAATCTCATCCAGTCGACTCCCCATCCCCTCCTTGCTCGCACTCTTGATCTCCTTGCCCAGATAGTCCCCCAGAATGGGAAGTGTTGGACAACCTTAATAACAGGTGGTGTTACCAGCCCCATCAATAAAAATCCCACCGACGTAGAGTTTTCTGGGTAAAACTATTTGAGACTTCTTACCCACCTCTCTCTCTCCCTAGGGGTAAAAACTCTCAAATGAACCAAGTAATTCAAGGTTACATAATGCTGTCTGAACTGTAATTTCAACTCAAAATCCTCCTGCCGACACAATCCTCTGATTCAAACTTAATTCCAGAGCTGCAAATTGTGTCCTTATTATATAACTTGTTATCTCATGACAGCTCGCAGAAACTACCTTGGTAATTTCAGTTACCAAGAAGTTTTAAACTGAAGCTACAGGTTGATCCAAAGCAAATAGCTAACACCAAGGGAACCAATTTTCTTCCTGCTGTAATTACATTGAATGGAGATATGCCAATGATATGCCATGTGAACGTGAACAGAATCAAGATTTCTACCGCATACTAGGCAGTAATCAAACTAAAGAGAGATTTGCAAGCACAGTATTTTGATGCTGTCTCTAACTTTTACAGCGTTTGGCAGGCCTGTTTATACAACATTAATACTGAATTGACGCTTTTGGGAAACTCCACCCATCAAGGATCAGGAAAGCTTCTTGATATGCCCAACAAGGTAGCAGCCAAGTGCACGACTGCAAGCTCCAAAATATTTTCAGAGGAAAGGGATGGGAGAGAAGACTTGGTGAAAACAGAGAGGGGAAGAGATAAGCAGTGAATTGGTAGACTGAGAATAGGACACACAGCAGGGAATCAGATAAAGGATTGGTAGGCCGGGAAGCAGAGGCTGTGCTTGAGAAGAATAAGAACTATGAGCTTATAGACTATGTTGAGTGACTAACTATGATGAATACAGACTAATCCGGTTGGGTGGGCCTGCTTGATGGACAGTCTATCTTTCTGATGAAGCAGTTCTCCTGAATAAGAAAATGCCAATCTAAAAAATGGTGGTTAAAATACAAGAATAATAAAATAAAAATGATATTCACTGCAAGCTTCTACATTGTTTGGTAACTACTGTGCTAAAGAAACAGAGCGTAAATTGTCACAGCCACTCAGCACTGGCCAAATCATCCCCATTAAGTGCATTTAAGACACCAAAACTGGAGGTGCAAATAAGTGGGTAGAATTTACACCCTGATGGGCAGACGTAGTTGGCTGAAGCAAGAAAAGCAATCAACTGTAGGGTGTTAGACACTGAGAGATAGGGGAACTAGTGTAAGGGGCTGAACTGGGATGG
Source organism: Trachemys scripta elegans (assembly GCF_013100865.1). Lineage (NCBI taxonomy): Eukaryota > Metazoa > Chordata > Testudines > Emydidae > Trachemys > Trachemys scripta. The sequence goes on from NC_048298.1 coordinate 77,296,162, forward strand.
CTGTCTGAAGCCTGAGCCATCAGTGGATAGCAAAGTAATATGTTTCCATTGATCTCCTACATCTCATTTTCCTATCCACACAAGAGTGCAGAGCACAAATTGCAGAGAATGCCCCCCACCTCCAAAGAAAAAAAAATCAGAAAATTAAATACTAAATAAACCTCACTAAGAAGAGCATTCCAGGCTTGTACATGGGCCTCTCTGACTCTAACTGAAGACATGGAGGTCAAAACTGGCAGAAATCACAGGGCAGTAAATTAACTGGCCACAATGGCAGAGATCAGGGAGTTCATCTCTGAATTTAAGGCCCTGAGAAACAATCTGATGTCCAAGATTCTAGCAGTAAAGCAGGAAGTTACTGACTTGGGAAGATCATGTCACTGTTATAGAAAATGGCCTACCAGAAACAAGTGAGAGAGAGAGAGAGCGAGAGCGAGCTGAAGAGCTGTATGGCACTGCTGGAGCAGAGAAAAAGGGAGATGCATCTTAAATTAGATTATGTAGAATAGGGATCGGCAACCTTTGGTACGTGGTCCACCAGGGTAAGCACCCTGGCGGGCCAGGCCAGTTTGTTTACCTGCCATATCCGCAGGTTTGGCCGACCGCGGTTTCCACTGGCCGCGGTTCACTGCTCCAGGCCAATGGGGGCTATGGGAAGCGGCATGGTCTGAGGGATGTGCTGGCTGCTGCTTTCTGCCATCACCATTAGCCTGGAATGGCGAACCGCGGCCAGTGGGAGCTGCGATCGGCTGAACCTGTGGACGAGGCAGGTAAACAAACTGGCCCGGCCCGCCAGGGTGCGTACCCTGGTGGGCCGCGGGCCAAAGATTGCCGATCCCTGATGTAGAAAATAGAAAGAGGAGAAGCAATATCAGAATTAAGAGATTGCCTGAGAATACTGAAGGAGAAAACCAGATTTTGTACAAAAAACCTTTATTTGCAGAAATGATCACACCTAAAGAGATGAAGAACTAATCTCTCATCTGCTAGTAGCTTCTAGGCTACTAACATTTATTCCAATGAAAAGCTGCCCACAATTTGATAAATGTTTTTTTTTTAAATATAGAAAGTTATTATAGAAAAACAAATTAATCAATTATGTATCTAGCAAAACAGAGAGAGGACAAAAAGATACTTAAATATTTTGTTACCATTTATTCACTATTCAGACAAAATGCATTTGTCTGCAGGGGGTGGGGGTGGATCCCCCACCACCACCACTGTTCTATTTTTTGGAATTTTAATGTTTGATAGGCATGTTTGGTTTGATTAATATGAGTTGAATCAATAGTTTAATTTAATTTAATAAAATCACCAGGAACAACATATCCTGAGTGGTGTAAAGAAGCTCACTCTTCAGTATGGTAAATAATCTGCTAAACAGAGAGATTTGATGATTATATTACAGCCTGTTTCTCTAAACCAAATTGTAAGCTCTGTGTTGTAACAGTTAACGTTTTATTTCTGATGTTTACATGGCAATGATTTGTCAGCCCGTTAGAACTTCCTAAATAGTTGCATATAGAAAAAGAAATTATGAGCTAATCAGTGGGTCAATGATCATTTTATCCTGATCAATAGTTTGTTCTATGTAGGATCTTTCAAATCCTATAAGTAATGAGGGTTTATATTCTCCTTCTCTGGCCCTGCCAAATCTATTAAGTAGAAGAATACGCGTGCCTGGGTATTTCCCTTCTAAACTGCATGTAGACCTCTCAGATACTCAAAATACAGAGCAAAGGCACAACTCTCCCACCTTGAAATTCCTACCGTAGCCACTATTCGACACAAGAAAAGAAGAATAAATCTCAGAGTGTAAATTATGCATGTATAACTTATAATTGCCGAGCAGCGCAGTCTCCAGAGCATTTTTCTTTCTTAATAAAATCAGGGCAAAATTAATGACATTTCATTTGTTATAATTTTTAATTGCATTGGAAAATCCTTATATGTCTGCATGTCTTCCTAAAGTGAATCCAGGAGGCTGTAGAACAACATATTTGTTCAAGTTAAGGGCCCAATCCTGCATGCTCTCCATTCAGTGCAGCAGGAGTTCCATGAGCCAAGAGCTTGAAGGACCTAAATCAGTTAACTAAGAAGCAAAAAACCAATGACTGTTTGTTATGTAGATATCAATAAAGAAAATAGCAATTTAAGTTCTACTTATAAATCTGTCTTTAATTTACCTTATGGAAAAGTTAGTCTTCAATTGCTATTAATTTTTTGAGTTCAGAGGATGTAGTGCTCAGTATGATGGCAGACTCAACAAAATATTTAAGTATGTGGGTAACTTTAAGAATGCAAATAGTCCTATTGACTTCAATGGAACCATTCCTTCAATGAGACTACTTGTGCCAAAAGTTACTTACTTGTGTAAGTACTTTGTTGAATCAGGGTTATAATATATTAGCACTAGCCAGACGAGAGCATAAAAAGTGCTGTCCAAGCTTCTCCAGTGAATTTCACTGCTGTCCTATAATATTGTGGCTACTCCATAAGTCATGCCAAAGCATGTGGTGTTTTTGAGATGTAGATAAATAGGCACCAGTTACTGGACTGAGGGCACCAAGTGTGGTTAATTGTGCTTAAATCCGTATTCCATTATCCCGCCGTTGTTTACATTTACTGTTTAACTACAGATTACTGCAAGGGCAAAACTCTCTGGGGAACTGTGAATTTACCAGGATAAGTGTTTGCAACAAATAAAAACTAAGGGCTAAATTCTGACCATAGCAACAACACTGTAAATCTAGTGTAGCTCCATTTAACTTTAATTGAATTACTCTAGATGTACTATGGTGTAACTGAATGCTGAATTTGGTCATAAATTAGGAATTTATCCATCTTAAATTGCCCTTTCTCTTTCAAATCACTCTATTTATGTTCTAACCCAAACCTTGGGCTCTGTGCTCACAACATATATTTTAGGGTAAAAAATAAAAAAAATGATTAAAAAGCTCCTAATGTGTTAGACAGGTGCTCTCATGAGGAAGAAATGCTGCCTGGAGTATTTTGTCCTTTTCATCTCCCGAGTATTTCATCTTTAATGTTTCGTTTTCCAAAATGTGCAAGATGAAGGTAACATGAAGCAGCAGGCCTTTTGCATGAAACTATTCTGGATTTCACCTACTTTTAAAAAAATCAACAGGCAGAAGGTTTGACAGCTTTGAACATCACATAATTCTATCTCTGACACAGTTGTTTGTAAAGCCCTAATAAATAATGGCCCCTGCAAGCACGCTCTGCTTCTAAATGATTAATCTTATCCCAGACCTTGATATTCAATACAGGTGTAGGAATAAACACCGTAAGCCTTTGGGTTCCATGATCAGGGCCTGGAAAGGCTTCAGTGAAATTCTATAGTACAGAGACTGGCAAGTTCCTGCTACTTTCCCTTTGTTCTAATGTTTTATCTCTCTGAAAGGAATAAGGATTTCCTCTGGGGATTAGAAGTAGGAAGCAACCTGAGATAGAGGTTATTACAAGACAAAGCACGAAAGGATGAAAAAGGTGACTATATAACAGAAGTCTTTTTTTTCCCTGTCTTGGCAATTACTACCTCTTTGGCAGCTGAACGGGAGAAGCTGCTGCATTTGTTTTAACCAAGTCTGTAAATCCTTGTTGCTCCTAGGACTCGCAATTGGGATTTTTTTCAAGAAAATGATCTGAGAAATTTAGCATAGCTGAGGATGTTTTGTTGAATAAGAGTCTGATCCAAAGGCTCTGGACACTGAGATCAGCAGGAGTCTTTCCATTTACTTGAACAGGCTCTGGGTCAGGCTCGAAGCTCCTTTTCTTTTCCCACCCATACCATGATGTTATACCTCCTACCCAACCCCATCTCTCCTTTTGCTGATAAGGGCAGGAACTGAAAGGAGGTTGAAAGAAGAGATTTAACTGAATTTTACAATCTAGAGGCAGTAAAGCACAAAGATAAAAATGAACCATTTTCTGATTATTTATAAACATACCTGTAATGTGCATTTATGAATATGTTAAAGGTACCTTATCTAGTACTGCCCAAGGAACTGCTAAGTTCCATGGCAGAAAAATCTGAGAGAGGAAAGGGAAAAAGTCATTTTGTGTTATATTAGTTGCATCAATGCTAAGTACCATAGCTCATCAATATACGGTTAAATAAAATCAGACCTTGTGACTTTATTATTAAACAGACACTAAAATAACAGCAACTACATTAATGTGTCATGAACCTGCCTTGTAACGCTGAGTAGTAAATTACCATTCACTAAACTGGCTTGGGAAGAAATTTTCCAGCTTAATTTTAAAATCTACAATAAAATCAATATTGTACATAGAGAGCAACTTTTGTTACACAGATAAAGGGTATTGGGGTATTGCACCTGTTCTAGGAAGTGAGTCACAACAAATGCAATCTACGTTCCTTGCAAAGAAAAATACCTTTATGTGCTTTTTCCAATTAACAGCTGCCTTTGATTTTCCCACAAAGCAAGGGCTTCTATTGTATTATCTGAAGCATGAAAAATTCCCAGAGGGGACAGTCTGACAAATACATGGTGTTCCTGGATCCAATGCACATGAACGCATTCTTTAACCATTTGGGGCAAAGAGTCCAGAATTTCTCTACTTCATAAAGCTTACAAGTACATAGAGTAGAAATGAGCGACGATATCAGAATCTTGGGGCTAGATTCTGATCTCACACCATTGCAAATCCAGGAGAGAATTCAAAGGGGTGTGTGAAAGACAATGGTCAGATCAATGGCAAGGTCTCTGTAATAAAATATTTAAGAAGGAAGTTCTACCTGCTTATATGGACAGTAAAAGTCCCAGAGCACTTTTTTTTTTTTTTTAAGGTAGGCATTTGCCCAGATGTCCTTAATCAAATTCCTCCTTCTTCCATACTACTGTGACCTGCTCAGATTAGTTGCCAGTCACCTCTCCAGAGATAGCTGTATTTCAGGAGACTGTGCTGAGTGCATAAATTATTATAATTGAGCTATTTAATGCCAGATGATGCTCTCCCATGGAAAATCACAAGTAGTAAAATTTCACAGGGAAACTCTAAGAGCTAAACATTCGGAGTTTGTGACTAATCATCATGTCAGAAAAGTGAGGAGTTGCCAGACTGCAGAGGGGTAAAGAGACCTGACCTTTCTATTAGTGGTCGGATTGAGCCAATAGCAGTTTGTAAACTCAACCAACACTTTTCTCGTGGGCTTGTTAGTTTCTTCAGAATTTATACTTTCATTGTAAAAGTTTCTAGTTTTAAAGATTATGAATGTGAAACGTGCAGTGTTGGTCTTAATGAGTCTGCAACTAAACACTATCAATCCCTAAGAGATGTGGAAGTATCTCATGTACCTTCGTCTCGAGAAATTGTAGCTCTGAAGCCCAAGGATGATAACTGATACATTCACAATCGTGTTGAGTAAGTACTCAGGGGCCTTGGAGGAAGAAACTGCTCTAGGTCAATATAATATCTGACAACATATAACGTTTCAGGAATCAGGTTTGCCAGGAGCTGGGTGAAAGATTTTTGGTGAATAATAAATTAGCCAAAAATGCATTTGGGGGCATTGAAACTATTTGGGTTCAATTCAGCGAATAATTTAGGCAAAAACTAAATGGAAAAACTGTTTCAAAAAAAGCCAGAATTGTTCATTTTGGCCATTTCTAAATGAAATGCATGGAGCATTTTGAAACTAAACATTTAATTTTGACCATTTAGAAACTAGGCATTTGACTTCATTTCAAAATAGTGTTTTCATATAGAAATGTAGCTTTTTTTTTGAAAAGGGTGAAAAACACCCCAAAATGACCAAAAATGAAACATGCCCCCCCAAAACCCCATTCGTTTTGGGTCAAACAAAATGTATTTTTTTTCCCCTTTTTGGTGAGAAAAACTGAAAAGTCAGATATGGTTTGAAGCAAACCAAATTTTTTTCCAGATGTTTTTAGTTTGGCCCCAAATTTTTCATCAACTCTAGTCAAGAGAAAAGGCACAGTACATTTTATTAATGGCATGAACAGTTACCTCAGTCTGAATTTGCTGTGGTATCTAGAAACATCTAGTTCACATTAAGCATGGTTAGAAGCTTAAGATAGGCTGTAACATAGTCACTTGGTGATGCTTCACAGGGGTGATGCACCTTGCTACCATCTGCTTTTAGCATGAGACAGCCTTGTCTGTACCTGCCAAGGGTCAGCTCTCAGACAACCCTGGCCACAGGCAGCACAAATAGTCCCCTCTCAGCCACTGCAGGCTACACTGTCCCTTTGCAGGCAAGTAATAGGTACACATCAACGTCTGAGACCTTGAAGCATCCCACTGGAGTGCCCAGCCCCTGGCCCGCTGACCACTCACAGAACTATGATCCACTGCTCCCAAAGGAATAGTACACACCAGCTGACTAGTTTTAACTCTGGATCACCAGTCTGCTTAACACACAGAACTTAGATATATTTATAGTGAAAACAAGAATAAGTTTATTATCAAAGAACAGAGATTCAAATGATAGTAAGAAAGAATATTGGAAACAAATGGTTACATTTAAAACAAAATCATAACATGCTTTCTGGAGCCTAAATTTAAACTCACTAGACATTCCCCCGTTTCCTACAGAATCATTTACCCCAAGTACTTTTCCGAGCGTTTTCAGCTGGGTGGCTGACATCCCCCTTTCATAAGATTAAGCCCAATGGCAACTTGAACTCACAGATGGAAGGATGCCAGAGCATCTCGCTGCATCCCCAAATACACTAGCCCAGCCCTTTGATGTTCATCTGAAAATAAGGTACCTGTTTCCTCCCGCTATTTACCTTTTCCTGTTAATTTCGTTCTGAAATCTCCATCACTTCTTCGTTAGCATTTGACTCACTATTAGGATGACCAGATGTCCTGTTTTTATAGAGATAGTCCAATTTTGGGGGACTTTTTCTTATATAGGTGCCTATTACACCCCACCCCCTGTCCTCTTTTTTCAAAGTTGCTATCTGGTCACCCTACTCACTATGCTAATAAACTTCTTATGTGAGATGTAGAATACACAGAGGTCCACTCAGGAGATAACTGTCTCCCACCTCCTGCCTGGAGAAGTTTTTCTCCAGGCATGGTACCTTTGAGTGATCCAACTTTAGCTACAAAGCCTAGAGAACATAATTTTCAGCATATATACATAACTTCTTATATATTTTCCATACATATACCTTGCAAGGACTATGATGACCAGTGACACAGGCTTTCATTAGAAACCTTACATGACTTTTTTTTGTGAATCCAGGGGATCCCAGTATACTTATGTAGGCCTGTGCCCTCTGCCAATTGGCATCAAAAGGTCCTTGGGTCACGCACTCGCATACTAAAACTCCTTTTTGTGGACTTGTTATTTGATATCTATTCTTGTACCCTCTTTACTTCCTCTAAAGTAACACGATTAACTTTAAAATAACATGTAACTGATCAATATATTTTGAAGTATTTTTCAAAAGTCACTTAATTAGTCAATTACAGTTTATTCTAATCCTGAATGTATTTGGCTGTTTTTTTCCCCCAAGACAAACTGCTAACATGACTCACTCCAGCTAGATTATATTGTGGTGTCAGAGAGACGCAACTTGGACTTGGCAACCTCATCATTGCTCGTGACCAATGATTCTGCTTGCTCCAGCATTGACACATGCTTTCTAATTATCTTGACTGTTGCTTAAGGAATCATTTCCCCCCGTTTTTTTTTCCTGGGTCAATAGGAATCTAGGAATCTCCAGTATTTAAGTATTATTATTTTTGCGGACACCCAAAGGTGTGCTAAATATTTCCTATAATGATAAGAAGGCATGATTCCTGCCCATAAGAGTTTACAAATGTAAATTTATTTGACATACCAACAGTGGAACACATAGTACCTAAAGATAGTTTAAAGAAACTTTTATCTAACTTTCAAACTTGTGCTGGGATTACAAATACGTAGACAATATTTAAGGTAATCTAGGAATTTACAGCATCTCTGTCAATTTGGACACAGTTGCGTTCTGCCTTTTTTTAGGGAAATGTAACCACCTCTCTTCCCCTATCTGACAATGCAATTGACTTAGGCAGTCATAATATTGTGAAATTTGTAGCTTGACCGGTGTTTTTCACATTCTTGTTTTCGTCTGTATTCCCAGTGATAATGTTACTGTGACCGTAAGTAGAAGTGAAATTGCCAAATAGTTTATCAGTGCACTAAACTTCTGAGGAGCCATTGAGCAGTTTAAAATGGACACTTCAATGATTTGTTTTAGTTTACTTGAATGTGCAATTAAGCCATTTTTGCTCAATTTATACACAACTACTGTTAGACAAATATGTCATTTCATATATTTCAGTGTTAGGAATAAGAGCTCTTGCTCTCTGCATAATTTGCATAAATCGTTGTATTTTTAAGGCCCCTACTATTAAAACATCATCCATTATAACTTCAGTACTTAGTGATCCCTCGAAGATCTATGCAATTACTCTTTGAAATACCCCATGAGCAGAACTAATGCTAAACAGCAATTTCCTCATAGATGTCGACATTTCTGTGGCTGGTTTGGATCTGTGCCGGCACAGCCTCTTCTCCCCAGAGGCCAGGAGAGCCAATATCGTCTGTCTACTCCAGGCAAGAGCATGTAGCCAGTGCAGTAAGCCGGGCAGTACATTCAATAATGGAGAGGTGCTAGGTCTGCTCACCAGGCCAGACAAAGGAATTTCAAAAATTCACAGGGCTTTACAAGGGAGGGGGGGCTTCTGCTCTCTGTGACCCTGGGTAGTGGAGTTCACAACGGTGACTAGAGCAGTGTGGGGCATTGAAAGACAGCTGCTGGAGGACAGTTAGGGTCCATATAAGTAACGCAGCGTCTACACTCGCACTGCATAGGCCTAAGTACATCGACTGTGGCTCTACGCCAGGGGTGGGCAAACTTTTTGGCCCGAGGGCCACATCGGGTTTCCAAAATTGAATGGAGGGCTGGTTAGGGGAGGCTCTGCCTCCCCAAACAGCAGTGCCTCCCCAATCAGCCAGGCATGGCCTGGCCCCCGACCCCTATCCAGCCCCCCCGGGATTCCTACCCTATCCAACCTCCCCCATTCCCTGTCCCCTGATGGCGCCCCCCCCCCTCCCGGGACCCCTACCCCATCCACCACTCCCTGCTCCCTGTCCCCTGACCACCCCTGGACCTCTCGCCCCTGACTGCCCCCTGCCACCCCATCCACCCCCCCCTTCCTGACTGTCCCCTGGAACCCCTACCCCCATTTAACCCCTCTGTTCCCTGCCCTTTGACCACCTCGACCCCATCCACATCCCCGCCCCCTGCCCACCATCCCGAACATCCCTGCCCTCTATCCAACCCCCCCGCTCCGCACCCCCTTACCGCGCTGCCTGGAGAACTGGTGGCTGGAGCATTACAGCAGTGCTGCCCAGAGCACCGGGTCAGGCTGCGGCTCTGCAGCTGTGCTGCCTGGCTGCCCAGAGCATTGCACCGGCGGCGGAGCGAGTTGAGGCTGCGGGGGAGGGGGAACAACAGGGGAGGGGCCAGGGGCAAGCCTCCTGGGACAGGAGCTCAGGGGCCGGGCAGGAGGGTCCCGGATGAGGGCCGGATGTGGCCTGCGGGCCGTAGTTTGCCCATCTCTGCTCTACGCTGCTTGGGGAGGTGGTGCTATTATGTCGGCCTAACAGGGCACTTAAATCAGTGGGAGACCAATTTAAATGTAGACACATGCATGACTAGGTCGACATAAGATGCCTTGTATCAACCTAACATTGTAGTGTAGACCAGGCCTAAGGAAAGAGATTGTTGAGGTGGGGGGAAAAGAACTCTCTTGCAGACACTGATTAGGTCTATCCACCAAGCTAGGGAGGATAACAGATGACCTCGTACATGCACTAACATGTTTATGTGGTACCTTCTTGGAGAAAACAACTCTGCTACACAGTACGCCCTCTGAAACACAGGGTGTACTGAACTATGTAGGTGCATGCTGCCATATGCCCCAGAAGCCTTAAAAAGTTTCTCACCATGATGAGGGGATAAGCCTTTAAGTCTAGAATGAAGGTTTCCATTGCACGAAGCCTTGCCTGAGGTAGTAAGGCCCTCGCCATTGTCAAGTCCAGGAGCCTCCAATAAATTAGATTTTCTATATCAGAGACAGGACTTACTTGTCTAGGTTGATCAGCAGGCCAAGTGCATCAATTGGATCAGCTTATGCTTATGCTGGACATCACCTGTGGCCTGAATCGACCTCTTATCAGCCAGTTGTCTAGGTAAGGAAAGACATGGACCCCTCGCCTCCAGAGGAACACTGTTACCATTGCCATACACTTTGTAAATATATAAAGGGCAGCCAAGAGATCAAAGGGAAGGATTGTGAACAAACAATGGAGAATGCTGATGATGAATCTCAGAAACTTTCTGTGGTTCTGATGAATTGCCACTGAAAGTAAGCATCCTTTAAGTTGAGAACAGAATACCAGTCCCCTCGCTCCAGGGAAGTAATAATGGAGGCAGGAAAGACCATCCGGAATTTTGATTTTTTTTAGGAAGTTGTTTAACTCCTTTAGACCTAAAATAGGCTTGAGACCCCATTTTGCTTTCAAGTTCAGAAAGTGTTGGGAGTAAAAGCCCTTTCCCTGGAACAAAGGAGGGATCTCTTCTATAGGTCCTACCAGGAGAAGCGAATGTATTTCTTGCAGTAACACTGCCTCATGGGAGAGGTTGATGAAGAGGAAGGGGAATGGGAGGCAGGTAGAAATAAATTGGAGTGTATATCTCACTTCCACTATGCTTACAACCCACTGATCTGTTGTGATGTGGGTCCCAAGCACAATGGAAGTGGGACAGGTGGTTTGGAAAAATTGGAAAAGAAAAAGATGGCACTCTAAGAACTGGTAGTGAGCTCTTGGAAGATGCCACTTGTGTAGATGACCACCGGTGGCTGCTGAAGCAGAGAGTACTGGTGGGCAGCTTTCATAACCTCTGCTCTTTCTCCTTGGCAGGTCCTGGGCTCAAGAGGCAAACCCTGGGAAATGCTGGGACTGATAAGGACAGAATGTCTTCCGCTTCAAATGCCCAGGGATTTCAGTGTTGCTCTAGTCTTTGGGACCATGCAGAGCTTCATCAGCCTTTTCTGAAAGAGCAATGGCCCTTCAAAAGGGAGGTCCTGGATGGTCTGCTGAATCTCTGGAGGGAGGCCAGAAGAACGTAATCAGAACAGCTCTTCATTGGGATGGCAAAAGGGCATGCTGCGAGCTACAGAATCTGCTGTATTCAGCCAGGCCTTTAGAGCTATTCTGGAAACCAACTTGTTCTCCTTTATTAATGTTTGGAACTCTTGTTTAATCTCATCTGGGAGCCTGTCTTTGAAACTATATCCCATAGGGTGAAATCATAGTGCCCCAGCAAAACATGCTGATTTGCAATACTGTAATCTGTCTATGGAATAAAGCCTCCTCCCAAACAAGTCCAGCCACTTAGCCAATTTATTTTTAGGATTTGATGCCTAGTGCCCCTGTCTTTCTTTCTCATTGGCTGCAGCATCTACAAGAGAACCTGGAAAGGGTAATTATATAGGAGTTTGAACCTTTGACAGGGGACATAGTACCTTCTTCTCCACTCTTTTTGCAGTCTGAAAGGGAAGCTGGGGTCTGCCTGAGGACCTTGGTAGACTCTAAAATAGCATCATTAATAGGGAGAGCTATTCTATCTGGGGCTGCAGATGCCAAGATGTCCACCAACCTGTGGGTTTTTTTCTGGAACTTCTTTGGGTGGATGTCAGGAGCCATAGCCATCTTCCTCATCCTAATGAGTCTTAAATCATCAGGAGGTAGAGAAATAGTTTCTAGCACAATTGTCTCATCGGGGGATGAGGAAGTGGATGCCAATGGTACTGGAAGCCAATCCAGTTCCTGCTCCTCTTGTGGCTGCTCGTGAGAGAGATCCCAAATCTGTTCAGTGCCAGGCTCATTACATTAGGGTACTTGTGGCATCGATGCTCCCGATGGCCAGTAGATCGAGCCAGGAGCGGTGACTGTGGGGACACTCTTGATTGAGGGGAGAACCTCTTGGGTTCCAAAAAGGGACATTGGTACAGCCCCAGTCCCCAACTGTGTGTCCCCCAAGGCCCTTTATGTCTGTACATGAGGTACAAGACACCAGAGGGTGCTCGTGCCACCCCAATGGGTACCGCTCATGGAAAGACTCTTCAAGAACTGCACTGGAGTGCTCACACACCTACAGTGGAATGGACATCTGCAATCACTCAAAGAACAACAAAATGATTCTGTTGATAAGACGCAACAGAGGGTCCTGTAGCACCTTTAAGACTAACAGAAGTATTGGAGCATAAGCTTTCGTGGGTGAATGCCCACTTCATCAGACGCATTGCCACAGGACACTCTGTTGCTTTTTACAGATTCAGACTAACACGGCAACCCCTCTGATGTCTGTTGATAAGGTTGATTTTTATTTTTAATAAAGGATAGCTCATTAGGAGAAAATAGCAACTGCATCAGATTTAAAGAGGTACATTTCTACATGGTGGGGTAATAAATCCTATGGGGGGAGGGAGGGTGATTTCTATTTCAAACAGCACTTCGTTAAAGTGTACTCTAGGGCAGTGGTTCCCAAACTTTAACAACCTATGAACCCCCTTTGCTAAAATGTCGTCTCGCGAACCCCCTCCTAAAAATACATATTTCCAGGGGTTTTCTCCTTTACCTGAGTATAAATTATAAAAGCAGTGAGCTTGGAAATATAAAATTTGTTTTTATGACATGCTTATTACACACGTTATTAATAATTATTATTTATCATTACAGTATTTTTATTACATTATGAAAACGGCAACACTCTTCCAAGATCTCACTTTCGTAGCTTGTATCACTTTGAATAAGCCTGTTATAAGACAAAACTCCTATGTTTCATCAAGGAGTATCAGATGTAAAACAGCATGAAGGTATTTAAGAAGCCAACTTAAAGAGTTTCTCCTACACAAGCATTCAAGTGTTGAGCAGTCCAGGCAAACAATGCACGTTACAACAAAGCTTAGCTGCCTATTTAATTTTAAAAACAGCAAAATATATCCACCTCCCTTTCCATTTCTTATAAGGAGTCCTTGAAGTTTAAATCTCCTCAGTGTGATAGATTATGCTTGCTTTGATCTGCTTAGTTCTTGGAAGTCCAGTGGCTCCGGGCTGCTGGCCCCGTGCTGCCCAGGGTCCCTAGGGACAGTTCTGTTCGCCATTAGGGAATTTTTTCCCCGAGAACCCCCTGTAACATTTCGCGAACCCCAGTTTGGGAACCAGTGCTCTAGGGAACCTTTAGCGCACACCAGCAGGGTCTACATGGACCAATTAATGTGAAACACATTAGTGTGCTTCAGAAATCACACCCTATAGTGAGCATTGCTGCTCTGTGTAGACAAGCCCTTAATCCTCTCAATCAAATGAGGAAAACTCAGTGTTAAGTAAGAATGTGAAAATATTAAAATATAATAAGCAAAATACATTGATCTAAAAGCTAGCATTTATGTAGCCACACATTGTATAGTGGTATAAATAATTGCATAATCCAAGGTCAGATCTATCTTAAACCTATAGATACGACTACAACAATGACTTCCATTATGGAAGACATTTTATAAGTACATATTTGCATAGAAACATATATGCACCCAGACGACCAAATTGAAAGGCTAGTTCCCTATGAAATATCTCTTCCCCCAAATACAAGTATAGTTCAAGACCAAAATGTAAATATGTGATCTGATTAGTTGTTTTTTTTTTTATATATATATTGATCGACCAAATTCACAGATTATTATGCATCACAGATTCCAGTGATGCATGGTCAGAAATGGGTGATCATGACAGAGTTTTAAATAACAATGTTTGAGATATGTTGTTTGCCCCTTTGACCCCTGCTCTGCAATCGAATCTGCATGGGTGTGCCCTTGTGCTCTAGTGATTTCAGTGCAGCTCAACACAGGAAAAGGGGTTCAGCTATACCAGTGGTCTCCAACCTTTTTACGCCCAAGATCATTTTTTGAATGTAAGGTCAGCCCAGGATTTACCCTGCCCCTTCCCCGAGGCCCCACCCCCTCCCCAAAGCCCTGCCCTGCTCACTACATCCACCCCTCTCTCAGTCGCTCGTTCTCCCCACTCTCACTCACTTTCACTGGGCTGGGGCAGGGGTTCGGGAGGGGTGCAGGCTCTGGGCTGGTGCTGAGGGGTTCACAGTCTGGGAGAGGTTCCAGGCTGAGCCTGGGGCAGAGTGTTGGGGTTCAAGAGGGGGCACGGGGTGCTGGCTCTGGGAGGGTGGTCAGGGCTGGGGCAGGGGGTTGGGGTACAGGAGGGGGTATGGAGCGCTGGCTCTTGGAGGGTACTCAAGGCTGGGGCAGATGCTTGGGGTGCAGGATGGGCTATATTTCATATTTGTAATAAAAAATCTGTTTACCCTTAAAAAAACAGAATTCCCTAAAATACCCCTGAAATTTCTTAGGAGTTGGGCAGGTCTTGTCATTTCTCTATGTGTATAATTTCTACCTGCTGTTCTTAAGGCAACTTCATTTTAAGTAAGTCTCACTTAGGTTGAAAAAGCTGCCTTACCTCCTTTCACAATAAATGCCTTCCATCTAAAATTGCATAGTTTGGTGTTCAGTGCTTTTAAAAAAGTTTCTTAGGCCTGGGAAAATATTTAAGTATAGGCTGCCAACTGGTAGAATGTAATGAGGATGAAAGGTTGAGAAGTAACAAACAAAATAAAGAGTGAAATCCTCACTCTATGGATGTCAAAGAGTCACCCAAAATGTGTATTAAAACTGTATTAATCTTCTGCTAAACTACATTTTATTAAATATGTTAACCAAACGTTAGTTTGCCACTATATTTTTAAAATATACTGCATGTGCTTTTTCCACTTTTTTCTCCTTTCAGCAATAGGTTAAAATAAGAGACAAAATTTGCTTTTTGCTTATTGTGAGATTAAATAAGGCATCATCATTTATTAGTTCCCTGAGAATGTATGAAACATATTCATCAGTACAGATCAACTACATTTGTACTTTTTATTCTCCTTGCCTAGCTTGAAGTAACATTTTGTGTTGATTTTCTAAGCATTCTTTCAGTTTATCTTCGGTCAAAGTCAGTCGTTGCTCCAGGATTGAAATAGTCTGCAAGAAGAGGACAGTCATGTATTTTTTACATATTTCTGCAATATCATAAATGTGCACAATGTTTTATTCACAAAAACAATGGCTTGTACTGAATAACAGAAAAGACTATGGCTGCAATACTGGCTTTAGATAGTCTCCCATTTAAACCAAAAATTAATACTATGGCTTTTTAACTAAGAGGATTGTCAAAAGGCATAAACCTGTCTCAACAAAACTTACTGGAGGGTATTGTATCCCTGGATAATTATTCATCTACACAAGCTTTAATATAAATAAAATAAAATATCATCCATTAATGGAACATATTGTTTGGTTCTCCAGCTACAAAAACAAGCACTGCAGAAACAACCAAAAAAGAGCCTTTTTTTTTTTTTTAAAGTACTAAATAAAAGGCATCCTCCAAGAATTCATTTTATTTCTAGAAAGGTAACTTTCTAGACTGTTCTGCTTTAATCTACATTATTCCACAATTAACTGATAGCCCTTTAATTAAGCATTTTCGCTCTGCATTTCTTTCACTACATTTATCTGACTACCCCATTTCAGTTAGGCATACTTTTAATAAATTACCAAGTAAAGTGCAATATCTTAAATATAAATTGGCTGGAGCTGAGTTACTGAGAGGAAATTATGAGAATTTTCAACTGAATCAGAAGCCATTGATTAATGCTGGTATTTGCTCTGTTTCACACTGATTTTTAGAATTATGCTTGTGCCTGGACTCTATCTTGATACTTAGAACCTGGAGCCTTCAGGCTGAAAATGTCTATAGTCCTGGAACTACCAAAAGATGGGGATGCTCTTCTCCAACTGTTCTGCCTTTCTTACTTTGTTCATCCTCTGTCAGAGCATGATTGTTCAAGTTGGAATCTAACACTCTCTAGTCAACAGCAGGCTTCTGGTAAATCAACATTAGCAGTTACTACTGAAAAATCCCAACTTCCCAGCCAAAGAGTTAAAAATATAACAATAGCCTTTCAAAGTTTTAAAATGCCATTGGCAGTTGCATAACAAGAAAAAGCTTTTTAAAGAACCTTTTATGTTGACTTTAATGAATAGATTATAGGACTGGAAGGGACCCATGCGGGCAGGGGACTGGACTCGATGACCTCTCGAGGTCCCTTCCAGTCCTATAATCTATGAATCTATGAATTTAATTCATATGGCCAACATTTCATGAGATTGAAAGAATTCAGCAGGACTCTAACCATCTGTAAAGTCAGCCCACACAACATTTTAATACTTCGGGTTATGAGCTGGCTCCAGGTTTTTTACCCAGTAATGAGGGAATTACCATATTAATTAAGGAAGCGTTACTAGTCCATTGCATACTCACTAAAGTCAAAACATCCAGCTGCTCCACAATGTGCTCTAAAGCATTACCCAGAGCTGGCGAGATGCCTATGCGCTTGTCCACGGTACACACAGCTGGTTCAACCTCGTCCTCCAGTCGCCTTCTTGAGCTTGCGGGTGAGAACAAAGCAGGACGATACCGCAGATCTTCACTGCTCATATCATCTTTGAATGGGGAAACTCCATTTGAAGAGCCAGTTGTCCTTGACTTCATTTAGTTGGAATCATAGGGAAAGGAAGGTATAAAGATCTACTTTTTTATGCTTCAAAAATATATTGGCACATACATAAACACATACAAAAGGGTCAGTTTTGCTTTCTGTATAAGGTCCAATTTTATATCACATCCATTCATTCTTACCAAGGAGAGAATTTTGGCTGTGGCAGATATATGAGGGAACAAAAGTTCACAGTATATGGAGAAAATTCAGCAATCCTCACAGATGATGTCAACACCAACTACTATATCTTGGGTACATATGACTGAGGGATTAGAGGTTTTACTACTGGAGATTAAAGTCAATGTAAATCTTTCTTTAATAAAAGAGAAAGGTATCCTATACAATGAAAAACAGCCATAGATAGTTTTTAGTTACTCATTCAGCTACATTTTCCTGGGAAACTGACTTCCCCAAAAAACAAGAGGAGGAAAAGGTTGAAAGGGTACACACAACCTGAAGTCAAGGGAGAGAAAGGAGATTAAACTATCAAACAACCCTGATATATGAGCATTGCCTCAAGATCAGAGTGACAGTATCAGTTCCTTTCATGCTGCTTTATTTCTGTTTTTCTTTGCACCCTCAGGAGTCCTAATGACACTCTCTTGCGAGGAGAGGCTGCAAAGTCAGCAGTCACCAGATGGTCTCTCACATCAACTTTACCTGGCTCTATCAAGATGCCAAGGGTCACATTCTTTTAATGCCTCAGATATCTTCCCCCAAAATAAACTAATGATAGCAGCCACATTTTGTTTTCTTACACAAATTAGCCTTGTAATATCCATTAGATTACAAAAGGAAACAGAATACACGAGAAATTAAAATTGTAACTGCCTCTCTAAAGGTTCTTTAAGTCTTGTGAAACGACCCTATAAGCTTAGCAATGGAAAGATAAAATTCTGATATTTTACCTTTCTAATCCTCCAAAATGCTAATAATTTAAAACTGGATATATTTTCAAATTAGAGAATCATAAAATACATCTTAATTCATAAAAAATCCTTCTCATGACCAACATAATTTTCTAGAACTTAAATCGCTGAATTGATTTAGTGTCCAATTTTCAAAGTTGGGGCGCTAGGTGTTGATTTAGGCAAATTAATCAGTAGTTACACGGACTTCCATAGGAATTGGACCGGAACAGTAAAAAAAAAAAAAAGAGATTTAGGTGTTTAAACAGAGATTTAGGTTCCCAAATGTTAAGCACCAGAGTCTGAAAATCTGGCATTTGGAATGTAGTTTATTTTAAAGTTGTTTGCCAGTCAAGACCTAGTCTGCAAAGCTTGAACCTGCAGCAATTTCTCGCATGTGACTGTTTATAAACTCAGGAGAGAGTTTATAAAGGATACACTGTACAGAACTTTCAGTATAGTGTTGCTAGCTGTTGCTACCAGATAATCCATAACATTTATACGCATCAATACTGTATATTCAAGAGTATAGTATTCTAGTTGTACACTGGAGATCTTAAAAAAAAAAAAAGCGGTTAGTATCTATTTCTCCCCCTTGCTTTTTTCCTTTATTAGCCCCCCCCCTAGACTGGGGCTGATTATAAAAATCACTTGGCAGCCATGGATATGGCAGGCTTACTGCCATTTTGAGACTGTTACCAGACTGCAGCCATCTATGGTGACATCACACTTGAACTACTCCAATTAGCTTTATTTTGGGAAGGAGCTGATCTTCTGCATGCAACTAAAGCAGAAAGAAATGGCTCGATAGTTGTCCAAGGTGGGCAGGGGAAAATTTGCATTCCCACTTCTTTGCATCAGCTGTCTGTTTGGGCATGGACTCAATTTTAGGTTTCAATTCTAAAATGTTCAAAGCCCTTAACTGACTGGGTCCTGAATATCTCACTGCCTTCTGGCTCCTATATAATTTTATGCATAGGCGCCAACTCCATGGGTGTTCCAGGGCTGGAGCACCCAGGGGGAAAAAATGGTGGGTGCTGAGCATCCACCGTTAGCCATCTTTCCCCCTTCTCCCCCAAGCACCTCCTGCCTGCTGACGGCCCCACCGATCAGCACCTCCCCTTCCCTCCCAACTCTTGCTGCCTGCTGCAGATGAGCTGTTCTGCAGCGTGCAGGAGGCGCTAGGGGGAGAGGGCAAGGAACAAGGGTGGGGCACACTCAGGGGAGGGGGCAGAATGGGATGGGAAGAGGAAGGGGGGGTGAAGTGGGGGCGTGGAAGGGGTGGGAAGAAGTGGGGTGGGGTAGGGCTTGAGGGAAGAGATGGAGTGAGGGCAGGAAAAGACAGGGGTCTGGGGGAAGGAGTAGAGTGGGGTCAGGACCTGGGGCAGAGCTCGGGTTTTTAGCCCTCACCCCCCACCGGCACATTAGAAAGTTGGTGCTGTTGACTTTATGTATTTTTAGACATGTAAGAAGAAAATGGGGCTGTTACAGTTTGAGAATTGTTGTGGCAGAAGGGATACTGTTCATATCTTGCCTCTGTAGCTTTGGGTATGTGGAATGCCCTTCCCCCAGATCATAAAAGTACCTCATACTCACTAAGATGTTTTTAGCTTTTTAGGATCCTTATGAAATAGGATTAATAAGGTTCTTCTGCATGTGGGCCAGACTACCAATGGGAAAAGTTCTCCAAAATTGGTTAATGGAGAAAAATAAGAAAAATAAATTGTGGTGCTATATACCAAGAATCATTCTCGTCTTACAACCTATTAATATAAAGAAGAAAGAGGATTCTCATGTTTAATTATAACAGGAAACTGCAAGAACATTATTTTTTTCTGATAATATTTTTGAAAAGCAAATTCATTTTCTTGCTGCATGAGTAATACATCTTTTTATGAGATAAAAATGAAAGGATTATAA
Organism: Trachemys scripta elegans; assembly: GCF_013100865.1. Classification (NCBI taxonomy): domain Eukaryota; kingdom Metazoa; phylum Chordata; order Testudines; family Emydidae; genus Trachemys; species Trachemys scripta. The sequence continues at coordinate 77,315,732 of NC_048298.1, forward strand.
ATGTGGTTAAGCAATATAGAACACAATCCTGGTCTTTTCTGAATGCTTACTGCTTTATAAATCAAGTTTTTTGATAAGCTATTAAAATGATTGCCAAGTAGTTCAAAACAAAACACACACACATTCATTTTTTGGGCGTGGGGGAAGAAGAATTCTAAGAATATTAGATGCTGATAAGTCTACCCTAAACCAGTGGTTCTCAAACATACTTGATCATGCCCCCCTTCTTTGTGTCTGTAGTAGTTAACACCCCGCACTATACAAGTACATATACCGATTTAAAAAAACAGGCAACTCTTACTACATATTAAAAACCGTAAGGCATTGAGTCAAACCGAGCCATTTAAGTATAGAGTAATATACATTTTAAGTGAGATCTTACTTGCATCACAATGCTGTTACCAGTGTGATGGGTGCACCTGTTTTTTGGAGCACAGCAATTCCATAGTGGGTAGTATGCTTGAGACAGCTATCCAGAGATCCCCTTCTACCTTCAATTAAATAGCCACACTGCATCGTAGGAAACGGATTAATGTACAGATGGCAATGACTCTGTATAATGCTATGCAAGCTTAACAGAAATCCATCAAAACGCACAGCGTCATCTAGAGTCAAATGCACAGCGCAACCTGAGGACCTGATGTATTTGGAAGGATCAGCTTAGCTAGTTATTCATTGCTATGGGAAAAATGTGTGCAGTACATTTTTTCCCCCCTAAAACTTCACGCCCACCCCCGAGAATACATTCCACTCTGCCTGCCCCAGTTTGAGAATCTCTGCCCTAAACAGTGACCTACTTGGTAGCTGAGGTTTCCTGTTAGTCTTGGTGCTGATACAACAGATGTATTTTTGAATTTCTGCAGACTGTAAGTAAATCAGACAGAAATTTCATTATGAACTCCCACAACTTTTGTTACTAAATCCAATACAAATGTATCCTTAAAACTCCAGGGAGAAAAAGCTGTCAACTTGAATAAGCAGCATGAGGAAATAAATAAAAAAAGATTTTTTTTGTTGATTTAACAACAGAACAATGCTCTAACATTCTAGGACATTAGCAGTTGAATGTTAGTGGAGAGTGTTTTGCAGCTAGGTACATCAGTGCCTCTGGTCAATTCAGCATGTACCACTTCCTCAGGCGGAAAGTATTATACTATCTTAGTGTCTTGAGTAGGACCCCTGGGACACTGATATTGTCTGCAAAAACTTCAGGACATGACATGGCAGGGAAGGGCTACATAAATAAGTGGGAGACAAAGAGACTTAATAGTTGTCAAACTTGAAAGGACCAAATACTGATAGGAAAACAATCAATGCAGAGGAAAGCCACAAAAATAAGACAAACCAGTTTTCTTAAAAAATCATAAATTGTGCCCAAAGAATCTGTAACTTAGTTATAAACAAGGAAAGAGCACTGGTAAAGGTTTACAAACTTCAATCAGATAATTTATGAGCATGACTACATACCTAACAATTGCTGGCATTAAAGACATCTAGATATGTTTCTATCAAAACATGACCCACATTAGATGATACAAGAGCAGCAATCTTCTTCACTTCAGTGAAGGAGCCATAATTGTAGAAATGAGAAATCTTACCTAATTTTCTGTTTGCAGCTTCTCTCCACATTCATTACTCATGGGCCAATGATTCCCACCTGTAGAATTTGGAGGCAGTCCCATGTTGCTGGAGGCTCCAGGACTAAGCCATCAAAAGAGTTCTTCCACAGCCAAAGAAAGACTCCAGCAACCAATTATTAGCATTAAAACAACTTGATCTAATATATTAAATTAATCTTAAGGCAACATATGTCTGTCTCCTTTTAGAGAAAAATTTCAATGTATATTCTGGCCATTTACCAGACTGCCAGGGTGGGTTGAATCCAGAGAGAAGTTCTAGCAGAAAGAAAATCATCACGTAAGACATTTCTCATTCGGTTGCACAGCTTCTCTACTCATTCATTATTCATGGAAAGTAGCAAGTGAATGCCAGAAGGAGGAAAAGGATAAACATAGTTTAATTATTCCAGAAGAATAATAGGAAGGAATGGGAGCTCCTCCCCCCCCCCGATAAAGCAAGATCTTTATAAAGTAAGAAGTTACATGGAAATCAAAGGATGCTTTCTGCAGAGGAATGGAAACTTACTTTGCAAAACTTCCTGAGATGAGGTTCATATACTTTTCCACCCAGTGCCTCTGATGGACTTCTCTGAATAGTTTCCAGGAAGCCTAACATGCCAACTGTATCTTTTATGTGAACTGTCTTGAAAGGTAATAAATTCTTCTCTAATCAGGACATTATTTCCTATGCCACAGAGAAGCTGTGACCTATGCTTGCTCCCTAGTTTTCAAAGGGATATAAAAACTCATGCCTCAGTCAAAGCCAACCTCTAATGGGAAGTAGGGGGAGACTTCCTCTGCCAGTATCATAATCGCCCATTGTGTGGTTTCTTCCACCTTTTACTGTTGGATCTGGTATTGGTTACTGTCATAGAAAAGATACTGGACTAGATGGGCCATGGGCCTGACCCTGTATGGCCATGTTTGCAGGTTTTGATTTTTTTTTTTTTTTTTTTAAAAGACATCCCAACAGAGGTGTCTAATGAACTAAAATGATGTGTACTATAAGGATGGAAAATTGTCTTGAAAGCATGTTTGCTTCCACAGTGAGTATGTAAGGGTCTAGAGTGGAAGCTGGGTTGGCTTTCAGCATATTGTTTGTAGTTATCTACCCACAAAGGGCATGTCTAACATTTAAAAACCCACAGATGGCCCATGCCAGCTGACTCAGGCTTGCAGGGCTCAGGCTAAGGGGCTGTTCAAATGTGGTGTAGACGTTTGGGCTCGGGCTGGAGCCTGAGCTCTGGGACCCTGTGAGGTGGGAGGGTCCCAGTGAGCCTGAATGTCTACACCACAATTAAATAGCCTTTTAGCCCAAGCCCCTTAGCCCAAATCAGCTGGCACAGGCCAGCCGAGGATGTCTAATTGCAGTACAGACATACCAAAAGAGGCATTTGGATGTTATCTGAGGATATCTAATTTTGCATTGCATCAAGTGCATTATTCTATGTCCTCAGAAGGTTTTGTTGGTTTGGAGAAAAATTTATCTAGGTTTCAGATCTTTCCACCTGCCAGAGTAATCTTGGATACTCTTGGTGTTAGTAGCAACCAATGGATTGCTATGCTAGCTTTGACAGTGAGAGTTGAGGCCTCTCTGCAATCTCAGCTACTAATTTCTCTAATATTTCCCCCAATAACTCCACACCAGCAAATCTGCATTCACAGGATATCTGTTTAGAATGAGTAATGGCTATTACTGAGTATAAAATGGCTTCCTTATAGCCACCAAGTTAGAATCCATTGCTCATCACAAATCACATCAAAGGTTTAACCAAGAGAAAACCAGAGATGTCTCACTCCAAGCCAGGCTCGTACCTCTAGACAATAAGCCACTTGTTTGTCACAACGGAAGCTTTCCTTACTAAACAGATGAAAAAGCTTTCATCTGAAAATCTATAGCCAAGGCTTTGAAATTGCTGTGCAGAGTGTCATCACTCATATAGTCTATGGGGTCCTTTATAAGGAAGTCCCTTTCTGAAGGTATGAATGTGTCTTTCACTGGTAAAGCTATTGCTGCACCAATTTTAGGCTCCCCAAATGTACACCATTTCTTTGTTTTTACATAAACATTTTGGTTAAACATTTAGTTTAGTCAGATGTTCACATTTGGCTTTTATGATACACCTCTACTCCGATATAATGTGACCAGATATAACACGAATTTGGATATAATGTGGTAAAACGGTGCTCCGGGGCGACAGGGCTGCACAATCCGGTGGATTAAAGCAAGTTCAATATAACGCGGTTTCACTTATAATGTAGTAAGATTTTTTGGCTCCCGAGGACAGCGTTATATCGAGGTAGAGGTGTACCTTCAAAGGCATTAATAATTATTATTTTTGTGTGTGTGTGTGTGGGGGGGTGTGATGCATATGTAGTATTACCTTGCCTGGCTATTTACGGTGGAAAGCAGGACTCTATTCATCTTGGCATGGGAACCACACAACAGAGAGATACCTGTAAACCTATCTCAACTGGGAAGTAACTTGCTAAATGGCCCTGGGAGCCTGAAAGGCGGTCTGCCTGCTCCCATCAGCTGGCTAACACCCAAGAAAGTACTGTAGGAGTAACTTAGTACCACTTAGGGCTTTACTCAGTGTGACGGGTTGGATCACAGAAACCCCCCTGGGAGCTGCCACCTGATGTGCAAAGACTACCCCTGCTTCTGTTTTCCCTGCCAGCTCAGGACTCCAGCACCCTGTCTTGCTGAGCCAGACACTCCCGTCCGGCTCCAGACACAGATCCAGGGTCTGAATCACTTGTTCCAAAGCTGCAAGTTTACCTGAAAACAGCTCGCAGTAGCGTGCTTGTCTTTAGCACTCAGATGCCCAACTCCCAATGGGGTCTAAACCCAGATAAATCCGTTTTACCCTGTATAAAGCTTATGCAGGGCAAACTCATAAATTGTTCGCCCTCTAGAACACTGATAGAGAGATATGCACAGCTGTTTGCTCCCCCAGGTATTAATACATACTCTGAGTGAATTACTAAATAAAAAGTGATTTTATTAAATACAGACAGTAGGATTTAAGTGGTTCAAAGTAGTAACAGACAGAACAAAGTAAGTCACCAAGCAAAATAAAATAAAATGCGCAAATCTATGCCTAATCAAACTGAGTACAGATAATTTCCTCACCAGCTCCACAGTGCTCCCTTTTACAGGCTAATCTCCTTTTAGCCTGGGTCCAGCAATCACTCACACCCCCTGCAGTTACTGTCCTTTATTTCAGTCTCCTTCAAGTATCCGGGGGGGGGTGGAGAGGCTCCTTCTTTAGCCAGCTGAAGACAAAATGGAGGGGTCTCCCACAGGTTTAAGTAGACTCTCTCTTGTGGGTGGAGACCTCCCTCCTATGCAAAGCCCAGCTCCAAGATGGAGTTTTGGAGTCACCTGGGCAAGTCACATGCCCCTGCATGACTCAGTCTTTGCAGGCCGACGCCATTGTCCACATGGCATCTTGCATGTCTCCAGGAAGACTTCTCATGTGGATTGGAGCATTCCAAGATGCATTGTTCCCTAAGTGTCTCCTGATCAGGTACTTAACCTGGCGAATTCCTTCCTAAAGCAGCTGACCAAATGCCTCACAAAGCTTACTTAGAAATCAGGCAAGCGTACAGCCCATATTCTTAACCTCGAGTAGAAAATGATATATATGTACAAATAGGATGAATAGATATAGTAGATCATAACCCTTACGGAGATATGTTACATGGCACAGGCAGCACAAAACATATTCCAGTTATGTCATACATACATTTATAAGCACCCCCTCCCCATAAAGCCTTATGGGGTACACTGTCACACTCAGTAAATCAGAATCATTCTGAATATGGGAAGAGATTTCTCACTTACCCCTCTGTAATCCCACAAAGGTGCAATTTTGTTGGGAGTGGGATCCTCATGTGCCTCTGTTCTAGTCTAGTTTTCAGACTGTACAAAATTACTCAAGATAGTTAAGTCCAAAGCTGACTGTGAAGAGTTACAAAGGGATCTCACTAACTGGGTGACAAAATGGCAGATTAGAGAGAAAAGATGGGTGAGGTAATATCTCTTTTTGGACTACTTCTGTTGGTGAGAGAGAGAAGCTTTCAAGCCATATAGGAGCTCTTGCATTACAGCTAAACACAAGGTGGAACAGATTGTTTAGCATAAGTAGTTAGCACATGTTGCAAGGGACTATTCAAAGTAGATTGGACTGTTAACACCTCTGCAGTCATAGGACAAAAAAAGGGATTATCAGTTTACAGATTGTTGTAATAAACCATAAATCCAGTGTCTCTGTTCAGTCCATGATTTTTAGAGTCTAGCAAAGTTATGAATTTAAGTTCCCAGGCTCATCTTTTGAAGGTGTTGTGCAGGTTTCCTTTGAGGATGAGGACTGACAGGTCAGATATAGAGTAATCGTTTTGTGAAGTGTTCATCCACAGGTGATATGGTGTTTTTGTCTTATTTTCCTGTTTGAGTTCATTTGAGAGCATGGTGATTGTCTGGTTTCACTCACATAGTTGTTATTGAGGCATTTAGTGCATTGGCTGAAGAATACCACTTGTTGTGATAGGCATGTGTAGTATCCATGGATCTTGAAAGGTGTGTTGTGGGGGGTGTTGATCACTGTAGCAGTGGAGATATGTCTGCAGGTTTTGCATCTGTTCTTCTGGCACGGTCTGGTGCTGCTTTGAGTTGGTGTCCTGGTCTATGGAGAGCTTGCTTCTGATGATGAGCTTGGAAAGGTTGGAGAGTTGTTTGAAGGCCAGAAGTGGAAGATTAGGAAAGATTTCTGTCAGGATGGGGTCCTCATGGAATATGGGTTGTAGTTATCTGATGATTCCCCATATGGCTTCCAGTGTGGGGTGGTAGGTAACAACTAGGGGTGTGTGCTCAGAGAAGGTTTTATTTCAGTATTGATACAGTTATTCTCAGAGTATTTGGGTGGCCCATTCCCTGATGTGATCTACTTCTCTGGTGGAGGGTCCTTGTCTGGTGAAGGGGGTTCAAGTGTGTTAAGATGTATATTGCAGATTTATTCCTTGGAGCATATTCTGTGTGATCTGAGTGCCTGGCTGCAGAAAACAGATTTCTTGGTGTATTTGGGGTGGTTATTGGACCTATGAAGGTAGATGTGGTGATCTGTGGGTTTCTTGTATATGGTTGTCTGTATGTCATCTCTCTCGCCAACAGAAGTTGGTTCAATAAAATTTATTAACTCATCTACCTTGTCTCTCTAATATCCTGGGACCGACATGGCTTCAACTACACTATGTACAAAAATGACAGATGAAATTCAGTGTTGATAAGTGCAAAGTAATGCACATGGGAAAACATAATCCTAACAAATGATGGGATCTCAATTAGTTGTTTCCATTCAAGAAAGATATCTTGAAGTCATTAGGGACAGTTCTCTGAAAACAACTCCTCAATATGCGGCAGCAGTCAAAAAAAGCTTACAAAGTTAAGAACCATTAGGAAAGGGATAGAAAATAAAACAGAAAATATCATAAAGTCAGTATAGAAACCCATGGTATGCCTACACCTTGAATACTGCACGCAGTCCTGGTCGCCCCATCTCAAAAAAGATATATTAGCATCAAGAAAGTTGCAGAGAAGGGCAACAAAAGATTAGGGGTATGGAATGGCTTGTATGAGAAGAGATTAAAAAGATGGGGACTGTTCAACTTAGAGAAGAGATGACTAAGCAGGGACATGATAGAGGTCTACAAAATCATTAATGGTGTGGAGAAAGTGAATAAGGAAGAATTATTTACCCCTTCACATAGCACAAGAACTAGGGGGTCACCCAATGAAATTAATAGGCAGCAGGTTTAAAACAAACATAAGGAAGTACTACTTCTTCACACAATGCACAGCCAACCTGTGGAACTCAGTGCCAGGGGACATAGTGAAGGACAAAAGTACAACTGGATTAAAAAAAGAATTAGGTACGTTCATGGAGCATAGTCCATCAATGACCATTAGGCAAGAGGTCCTTAAACCTCCAACTGCCAGATTCTGGAACTGCATGACAAGGGATGGATCACTCAAAATAATCCTATTCTGTTCATTATCTCTGAAGCACCTGCCACTGGGCTAGATGGACCATTTGGGTGACCCTGTATGCCTGTTCATATGTTTTTAATGTGGAGCCAGCCTGTGGAGCAGGGGAGGGGTAGAGAGACAGAGAGACTCATTTCTGCCTTACAGAGTCTGAAATTCTTTCCCTGGCAGACCAAGGGTTTATGGCTGATGATCAGATGGCACAATTCCCATTCCATTGATTCATGAAATTCAAGCCCCTTTCCATGGCACAATGAGGTTCCTTGGGCTGAAAGCCAGACAGGCACAATTCCCATTAGGATGCAACCTGAGACAGGGCTGCACAGGAAGAACAGGTTTCTCTGAAGCCAAGATTTGCTGCAGGGTGGGCAGCGGTGGTGACAAGATACAGAGCACTGAGAGAACCTTTGTGTAGAAGAAAAGCCCAGGAAACACTCCCTCAAGGGAGAAGGGTGTTAACCTCTCATTTTTGCCCCACTTGTTCATTAACAATATTAATTGCTACCTTAGGAAGGAAACACATGCTTTTTCCATTTTGGACCTGGAACATAAGAATGGCCATACTGGGTCAGGCCAATGGTTCATCTAGCTCAGTATCCTGTCCTCTGACAATGGCCAGTGCCAGATGCTTCAGAGGGAGGGAACAGAACAGGCCAATAAACAAGTGATCCATCCCCTGTCATCTAGTCCCAGCTTCTGGCAGTCAGGGGTTTAGAGACACTCACAGCATGTGATTGCATCCCTGACCACTTTCCTAGTAGCCATTGACGGACCTATCCCCCATTAACTTATCTCATTCTTTTTTCAACCCAGTTATACTTTTGGCCTTCATAACATCTTCTAGCAATAAGTTCCACAAGTTGACTGTGCATTGTGTGAAGTACTTCCTTATGTTTGTTTTAAACCTGCTGACCGTTAATTTCATTGGGTGACCGCTGTGTTATGTGAAGGGGTAAATAACACTTCCCCATTTACTTTCTCCATATCATTCATAATATGAGAGACTTCTATCATATCCCTCCCCCCCGCCGCCGAGTTGTCCCTTCTCTAAGATGAACAGTCCCCGTATTTTTAATCTTTCTTCCTATGAAAACTGTTCCATACCCCTAATCATTTTTATTGCTCTTCTCTGTACTATCTCCAATTCTAATATATCTTTTTTGAGATGGGGTGACCAGAACTGCATGCAGTATTCCAGGTATAGGCATACTATGGATTTCTATAGTGGCATTATGATATTTTTGTCTTATTTTCTATCCCTTTCCTAATAGTTCCTAACATTGTTAGCTTTTTAGACTACTGTTGCACAGTAAACAGACATTTTCAGAGAATTTTCCCCAATGAGTCTCTTTCTTGAGTGGAAACAGCTAATTGAGATCCCACCATTTTGTACATATAGTTGGGATTATATTTTCCAATGTGCATTACTTTGCATTTATCACCATTGAATTTCATCTGCCACTTAGTTGCCCAGTCACCCAGTTTTGTGAGATTTCTTTTAACTCTTTGCAGTCAGCTTTGGACTTAACGATCTTGAGTAATTTTGTATTATCTGCAAACTTTACCACCTCACAGTTCACCACTACTTGCCTCTCTCCATTGTGAAAACTGACCATTTATTCCTAACCTTTATTTCCTGTCTTTTAACCAGTTACTGATCCATGAGAGGACCTTCCCTCTTATCCAATGACTGCTTACTTTCCTTAAGAGCCTTTGGTGTGGGTACACTATATCCACTGAATCACTCTTGAACACATGCTTGTTGACCTCCTCAAAGAATTCTAATAGATTGCTGAGGCATGACTTCAGTTTACAAAAGGCATGTGGACTCTTCCTTAAATACCACGTTCATCTATGTGTCTAATAATTCTGTTATTTACTATAGTTTCAATTAATTTGTCTTGTACTGAAGTTAGGTTTACTGGCCTGTAATTGCCAGGATCACCCCTGCAGCCTTTTCTAAAAATAGGTGTTACGTTAGCTATCCTCCAGTCAGGGCCAGCTCCAGGCACCAGCCCAGCAAGCAGGTGCTTGAGGCGGCCAAGGGGAAGGGGCGGCATGTCGGGCTGTTCGGCTGCAATTTGGCAGCGGGTCCCTCTCGGAGGGAAGCACCTGCCACCGAATTCCTGCCGAAGAAGAAAGCGGCGCAGTGGAGCTGCCGCCGGAGTGCCGCCGATCGCAATTGCGATCATGGCTTTTTTTTTTTTCCCCCGCCGCTTGGGGCGGCAAAAACCCTGGAGCCGGTCCTGCCTCCAGTCATTTGGTACAGAGGGTGATTTAAGCGATAAGTTCCTTCAGAACTCTTGGTGAGTTATTACTGTTTAATTTATCAATTTGTTCCAAAACCTCCTCTATGGACACCACAATCAGGGACAGTTCCTCAGCTGTCACCTAAAAAAGAATGGCTCAGCTGTGTGAATCTCCATCACATTCTCTAGCAAAGATTGACACAAAAAATTCATTTAGCTTTGTCTTGGTCTTTGAGTGCTCCTTTAGCACCTTGATCATCCTGTGGACCCACTAATCTTTTGTCTTACTTTCTGCTTCTGATGTACTTAAAATTTTTTATTTGCTTAGTTTTTGTTTCTTTTGCTAGTTGGGCTTCAAATTCTTTTTCGCCTGTCTAATTATAGTTTTACCTTAAACCTGCCTGAGTTCATGCGCCTTCCTATTTTCCTTAGTAGGATTTGACTTCCAGTTTTTCAAGGATGTCTTTTTGTCTTTAACCGCCTCTTTTACTTTGTTGTTTAGTCATGGTGGTATATTTTTGCTCCTATTGCTTTTTAAAAAAAATTAATTGGGGGTATACATTTAGTTTGAACCTGTATTATGGTGGTTATTTAAAAGTTTCCATGAGCAGAAGGTTGGAGCCTTGTCCTGGAGTCTCCAGCAACAACAGTGGTCCGCCACTGAATTCCACAGGTGGCAGGAATTAGCTCATGAGTAATGAACTCAGAGAGAAGCTGTGCAACAGAATCCAAATTAGTATTCAAATGGCTAAGGTTTGGTGTCAAGGAATGACACTGAATGCTATTAAAGTGGTAAGGGAAAACTATTGATTATTAGTCCATATGCATCATTTTTAGTACATATCCATCATTTTTACTCACCATCAAGTGATCTTTAATAAACAATTTTTTCAATTAACTGCTTCCATCTAACAGTGCTGTTTTTCATGGGATGGTTTATATAATGAAGTCTGAGTGTCCCCATCCCTTCAAAGCAGCCTCTTTCTTTAGAGCACACAGAATACTAACAATTCATAAACACTGAAAATTCAATTTACTGCAAACTACGTTGGGAAATTAGGTTACTGTTCAAACAACTGACTGCTATGTAAGACTTTAGAGAAATAGCTTGTTTTCAATGAATACAGTTGGACTAGGCAAGAATTAGCCATATTTTGAATTATTACTTTTAAACAAAACTAAAAAGAAAATTAAAATAGGTACAGTATTTCCATTCACTGCCTGTTAACAGTGAAACTGATTCACATTTGAGCAACTTAATGTAACTGACAAATTAGAAGGACAAGGAGCAGAGATAATGAATCAATAGGAAGCTATTTCTATAGCATTACCAAACGGATGTTTAGTAGGAAATTAAATTTAGACTATGAATGATGTCATAGTCAGCACACGATAATTGATCATCTTCACTTTTTGTCAAGCAAAATGGCCAAAACTCTGTGGGTGGCACTCTGTGAAAGGAGCTTTCATGTAACCTGATCACCCTTGCATACCCCTGCATGTTTTCCCATGGAGCTTTGGCACTTATCAACTATAAACAAATATTGTAAAGACTCTCTTTCCCTCATATATCATAATAATTGATAAAGATGGATGTATTCATATGTATAGTTGATCTGATCATGTTCTTGTTTATTGAAAAAGAAACTTTTTTAAAAAAAAATTCTTTTGGAGAAAGAATGAGAAAAACACAAACCCAACCCACACAACTGCAAAACATCTGCCTTTAATCTTCTGTAAATCTTCACATATAGAAAGCATATTCAATAGCTTCCTGTGGAATATCCTAATCGTCTTATAATAAGGATGGAATTGAAGGTAGAACTTACCAATGTGACAAGCGTTAATGAATCCCAAAGTTGGCAAGGCCTGTTATTAAATAATCATCCTTTCAGTTATGAGCATATGGTCTACTTGCCTGTTAACATTAAAATAACTAAAAACAATGCGTCACAAACAAGACAAGCCCAAACAGATCAAAGAACAAAAGCATCACAACCTAGTCTTCTATCTCCCACACACAATGCACAACCCATCAATAAAATGGGCTTATAATGAGCAAGAATTTCAATGTTATTTTTGTATTTGGCAGTTTACAAAACTCCCTCCCTCGCATTATTACAAGATCTGGACTATCCTACCAGTCACATTAATGGCAATCCTGGAGTTCCCATGATAATGTACGTCACAATATAACACTTTAGTTCAGGGGTAGCAACCTGAGGCATGCAAGCTGATTTACAGGGGCACTCACACTGCCCGGGACCTGGCCACCGGTCTGGGGGGCTCTGCATTTTAATTTAATTTTAAATGAAGCTTCTTAAACATTTTAAAAACCTTATTTACTTTACATACAACAATAGTTTAGTTATATATTATAGACTTATAGAAAGAGACCTACTAAAAATGTTAAAATGTTTTACTGGCACGCAAAACCTTAAATTAGAGTGAATAAATGAAGACTCAGCACACCACTTCTGAAAGGTTGCCGACTCCTGCTTTAGTTTATTAAAAATCGTCGAAAAGCTGAATACAAAGAATGGAGAATATTGTGGCACCTAGGTAAGAGCTAGCTAGATGAAGTGCAGCTGGGGGAAGGGAGGTTAGGATAGGACAATATTTTTGTTAACTAGGTTCATATTTTGGGGTCTTTTGTTAGATTCTCAGTCGCTTCTGGATCATCATGTAGTAGTGGCAGCTACATTAAAGGTGCCTGCTTGGCCAGGAAGCTGTGACCTTTCATCTCAAATGCAGATCTTGTCGGCATTATACATGACTTTGTCACCTCCAAAATGGATTACTGCAGTGTGCTCTCTGTGGGGCAAGCTTAAAAGATTATCAGCTGCTGTAGTGTGAAACGTGTATCCCCATTTAACAGTTTCTCTCACTTGAAACATATTACATCTGCACTGCACAGACTGCACTGGCTTCTTTTTAGTTTTGTGTGCCATTCAAGGTACTGATTTTAATCTTTAAAGCCCAGTATGGGTTAGGCACTAGGTATCTTACAGCTCATTTACAAGGACAGTCTGAAATGGGGGAGTGTATCATAAGCCACAGCAGCCCACAAGTTGCCCTCTAAAGTTTTGGTAATATATTATGTGGTTTAGTTCACTCAATAGAGACAAACCATGCTGTGTTAACAGCATGGTGAAAGCATCACTATGTTATAACAATCCTTCAGCACGGTCAATTTGGCTCTTAGACTGTGTTTTACTTTATGTTCTGTCCAGACATTTGAGACCAGCTACATGGCTCTGTATGTCTGAAGCTGGAGACAGAGCAGGCTTTGAGGAGGGTCCTTTTTTCTGGAACTTGCTTTCCTCATTCACTGGACAAAGCCAGAGAATTTGTTAATCTTCAAAGAAGTGATGCAAGTTGTATCTATTTACCCAGGCTTCTGCTTGACAACATGGCTTAAGAGAAGTTTGTGTTTCTGTTATTGAAGAATTAGTTGATTTTTCTATAGTTGAGTCAATATTGTTAAGTTTTAATTTATTTGGCTTTAGTGATTACCTAGAGAATGTGACAGATGCATTCCTATTTAAAATTATAAATAATGTAAAATGATGTTGGGTCATGGTGGTATGGTCATTAAAGACCCTATAGCACTTGTATCAAGTTTGCGGGTAACCCAAGTATCCTAATCAGAATCCATATTAAGTATATTCTGTTGACCTAAACTTCTCTGTAGTTTCATTCTCACTTCCTTCTCCGTGTTCCAATTTAGAGATTTAAATTTTGCTGAACTGTAGGTATATCTCATATTACCCACGCAGAGAGTAAACATTTGGCCTCTTTCACTCCAGTGAGGCAACCAGCATTGTAAGTAGTACGTGTGTTAATTAAGAGCCCAACTCTGAGTGGCAGTATCAGAAACCACATTCACAGTCAACAAACTGAAAAGGGTTAACAAACTATTTTCTTAGTAAAGTAGATAGTTTCACCTAAAATTGCTGAGCACTTTATTATTCATTCAACTAACAAATTCAGCCTTAAGCGGACTGAACTTTTAGAGGTGACTGGGTCATTGGAGAACAAGAAAAACTGGTGGCTTGGTTGTATCAAAACCAAATTTAAGTCCTTGTCGCATCTGCAGCTGTGCTCTGATAAATCAGTTTTATTTATTATTTTTTTTAAACACAGGATTACAGCTGTGTTAAATTTAGCACAGCTGTGACAGCATCAAATAGCAAGCTTCTCTGAGCCACGTTCATAGCAATAAGTAGATCTAGGAGTATTCTGAATAGATGTAGTTGCATAGCAGAGGGATTGACCCTTCTTATATGTCTGGAAAGTGCACAGGACATTGTGAGTATTATTGCAAACAAGTATTAAAACTAACATTTTCTATTATTAATTTCCCCACGATTGTGACTATACTCAATACTTATCCACTGAGAAGATACAATACGCTTGCCTATAATCAGTGCATGGTATATTGTGCGATTCCATGCCTGCAGAGGTTACTGCAGAATCCATCAAACAGAATTTTGCTCCAGCTTCCAAGCTTTCCTTACAAAAATTATATTTATAGCCCCTATGATAATGAAACCTTCCAAATGTTAACCAAATGTAAACAATATTCTCTTCCTAAGACTGCAGGGTATTCACTCCGAAAGCAAGTGAGGACAAAATGTTAGCATTGTTAAGTATTTGACAGACAGAAACATCAAGTTGTACTTATCCCATAAACCCAAACTGCACCTCAATTTTCTAGATGCCAAGTCCCTAAGTGTCCCCTGTATCCAGCTACTAAAATCTTCAACTTCACACTGACAACTTTACAATGCAGTTTTGCACAATACAAGACCTGGCAGCATATTGAAAAACCAACATTTTAGGGGGAGAGTAAAACAAATTGCATTTAACATCAAAATATGCAAAAAGTATTTTCATATTTAACTCAGTAAAACCGTCCATTTTTTAAATTTTGCTGCAATAGACTGCTGGAGAAATCAGGGGCCTTGTGGCAATGTTTATGTTCCGCTCACGGTAGAGTGCATGAGGTCTAGGTTGTAATGGATACACTAGTACAGTGTAGATGTAGGTAATCAAGTATATATAATTTATTTCCCAAATAAAAAGAAATGCAGTTTTGCTTGCAAATAGCAAAAACTTCTGTACTCCCTGATTTCTGTTCTCTCTCTCTATGATATACTTCAGACACAAGTGATTTGTTTTTAAGTTGACTTTGATCTAAAGTTTTGTTTTTTTAAAACCTCCTATAGTTACCACTAACACCCACAATTTCTATAGCTGTCAGAGATAGTTTCTTTTTTCCCCACTGTTTGTTCACTTTGTTCAGCTGACAGCACTTTGTTTATAGCTTGAATCACAGTTTTCCCTGTATATTCAGGCCCCAATCCTGCAAAGGGATCCTCATGCACGGACTCAAATGCTTCATATCAATGAGATTCCCTGGATGAATATAGATTTACACATGCAAATCCCATTGCAGGATAAGGGACCTAGTTAGTTTCTTTTGTTATTTGATTCCATTTCCTTAATATTCTTATTTTCCTGATTCATCCTACAACTAAATTTTGATAAAGTTACTGCAAGTATACAAGTGCTATGTAAACAAAGTATTATTGGAATTAGTAACAGGAAAAAAAAACACCATTTTAATCAGATTTCGCCATTTACTGAAGTGTTTAGAGAAAAAACAAATTGGCTAAGGTTCCGTTTTCTTCCACCAGCAAAGAACCACAGGTAAAAACAAAACAAAACAAAAAATCAAACAAAAAATGCAACCACCACACAGGAGATTGAAACCATTAAAGGTTCCATTTCCAAAGGTGAGAAATTCCCTACCAGACAGTCAATTCTAAATATAACAATTCAGGAAAAAAGCATATTGAAATACTTTCATAAATTACAAAAATACTTTTGCAGACCTCACAGACTAAAAATAACAATGTGCACACGATGGTAAAAAGGTAAAGGAACGTAGTAAAGGCTGGTCCTCAATTTATCTGTAAATAGCTACAGCAGGAAGCTCTTAAAACTCAGGACAGATAACATGAAGCCACTGAAACATTCCCACTATTCACAATCAAAATAAACTCCCCAATTTTAATTTACAGCGAATTACTTCAGACTACATATGTACACATTCAAGGAAACATCTTATAGGTAGAATTAACAGTAAAGTGTTATATGATGAGTTGGCTTTGTCGATATATTGAACTTTGTTCTAAAAAGTGCTTTGAAATATCAGACTCAGCTTACAGAACTTTCTTTTTCTCACACAGCTAAGAGAATGTTCTTTTTCCAGTAACTGGCAACGTAAGAAAAATATCTGAGTCAGAAAATTATATCTACTTGGCGCCAGATCCTGATTTCCAGTACTGGGAATGGTATTTTGTCCTGTCTTGGATATTAGAAAGGGATAAGCTAAAAATAAACCGTAGACCAACTACCACATAGACCAAACTAGACACTGCAAGGAAACAGAGGCTATTGAGCCAATGACTCATTATGAAGAGACAAACCTCTACATAAAATGTCAACTAATGAAGGGCCCCACTTTGATAACTAGCTAATACTAGGGAAGACAGGCCAGATACAATTCATTCAACTTTATGTTCCAAAGCCAAATCACATAGAATTTTTTTTTTTTAAATTAACTCTTGGAGTTAATAAGCTCATAACCTTTTGATTTCAGGTAGCTGGGAAAAACCTGTCTTAACTAGTTTGCACTGTACTTGGAGGGAGGAGCTAATGAAATATGTATGTATCTGGAACACCAAACCTCAGTGGGGGAAAAAGGTAGTAGAAAATCACTGAAGGTCAGTTTCAGCCTTGCCCTTATGTGGGTGAGCAGGGGGTAGGAGAAGAAGAGGACATGAAGAACCGACCCCTCACTTTGCACTGCAGGCATAAGGGGGCCAAGCAGAATTGCAGCCCATGTACTCTAGGGAGTACAAGAGCTCCTCGTGCTCTGCCATCTGTGGAGGGGTATGGTGCTCCAAATGGGGTGGGGAAGAGGTGGAACCACAGCTCCAATCCCTGTGCTTCTTATAAAACACACCAGCAGAGCTGGCCAGCTGCATAGGAGAAGACTAAGTTGCACCCCTCAAAGGGCCATTAGCAGGTGCAAAGCCACTGTACAGCCACTCCAAGTAGCTATTCTACCTCCCTAAGGCAAAATGCCTTCTGGTGCTGCTCCCCTGCCCAAGACCAGGCTGTGCCTAAATTTCACAAACTGAGCCATTATCATGCATATTCAATACACAGCTTTCCCTTTACACTTTATTTTTTCTAAGGACATTTCCTAAAAACATAGCAAGTGTGACTCATCCCGTCATCCTTCTGCTTCTCTGCACCACCAACTGAGCAAGAAATTCACAGCTCAGTTTCTTTCTCTCTGAGGTGCCTGACAGCAGTTATTCCCTAGCTATTAGTCTACACAACTAATACACAAGTAGTTCCAGTTATCTTAAATAAAAGTAGTTTACTTGGTTTAGGGTAGAAAGCAAAGAGAAAAATCAAACACATTATATAGCACATAAAACAGCTAGATTAAAAATATTTCCAAAGTCTAGCTAGCAAGACTCCAAGCTTAGTAACGGAAGTTTGGACGTTCTCAATAGACTATATATTACTCATCTGTGTCTTCTCTTTTGTAGCCCAACAAATTGAATTCCAATATTTCCCTGAAAGAAGAGGAGCCTTTGGTCTCTAGCCAGTGTCTCTCTCTCTAGCTCCATTTCTCCCCAGTGTATCTTTAAAGTTATGTCCACACTAAGAAAAAGCATTGTGTTTTAAAATGAGGTAAGTAACCATGATTTAACACAACTCTCCTGGTCTACACTAAAAGCCAAATAGTGTTTAATATCATATTAGTTAACACTTTTAAAACACGATGCTTTTTTTCTGGCATAAACATGGCCAACAAGTTCAGGTGTTAGTGTTCATTAACATGTTATATATTAACTTATTTTTAGGCCAAGTAACAGCACATAAGTACAGTGACACTTCCAACGTACTGGATTCATATTTTCTCCAGATATGCAATGTCTTCCCTTCCATTAATTTATTTGGGTTTGCAGCTGCATTTCCGTTCTTTCACCAATTTTCAAAGATGTATTGGAACCTGTTTAAGGACCCTCTGTTGCTGTGTAAGTAGTGATTCCTTTAAATTGGATACACAAATGTTCTGTATAAAAACGAATCCAGTAGTTCATATGATTTAACTTCAGTACCGTGGAGCACTTCAAAGTATACGCCACGCCTCTTGTGTGTTTGAGGACAACTTCCTTGGAGTAGTTTGATAGCATGCTAATGAACATTTTCACCCTAAGGAGTCTCCCTGTTTCCTTGGTTCCTACAGTTTGGAAAGTAAAAGTTCACAGAAAAAGAATTATATTCTTATAATGGTATATAATTGTATCTGCTACAGCAATTCATTATGTTATTATATATACAAATAACCTGGCTCTCAGTTCCTATGTCCTATGTCAGAGTAGCTCCACGAGAAGCAACCGTTGGCAAAACCCTGCTCAGCCCCACGTTGCTTAGTTGCTCTACAGGACCAGTCTAGTCACAGATAGGAGCTGTGAGTTCACTGCAGATGGAATTTTCAGAAAATTTAGCAGCCAAAAATCTAACAAGTCTCTACTGATAACACGCAAACACTGATTTTCAGAGGTTTATAGTTCAGGCACATTTGGGAAATTTTCAAACGGACGGCAAAAGGCAAATCCTGACATCAGGGGTAACCCTTAGCTAAATTTCAAGGATAGAGGTATTAGAGTTTCTCAGTGAAATGGTTCTAAGCTTTTTTAAAACCTGGGCAAAACACATTTTCCCCTAATTGTATTCTCAGAAATGGCAGAACTGTTTAAGCTGAAACATAAAAAACAAAAAACCCTACAAAACTCTGCCTGCAGTTTAAAATGGTGTAAGTTTGGCAAAATTATAAGTACAGCTGGGTGAATAATGGGTTTTTGTATTTACTAGCAAGAAAAGAAAAAGAAAGAAAAAGGTTAGCTTTTGGATTGAACCAAAAATGAAAATCAAATCAAAGGAGTAAAAAATAAATTCATTTCTGGTCAAAACATTTTGTTCCACCAGCAACAAAATGTTTTGTTTTGATTTCTAACATCTTTGGTTTTATAATTTTTTAAATAAAATTCAAGAGAAAATTTTCAAAGTTGTTTGAATCAAAAATAAAAAAAATTCATTTAAAAAATGTCAAAACAAAACATTTCAATTTTTTTAGATTTAAGGTTGGTTTTTCTAGCCAAAATAATTTAGCAAAATCAACAGGAATTTGCTACATGTTTCAGTGTCACCAAATATGCATTTTTCATCAAAAAAAGTTTTGGTGGAAAAACTTCATTCAGCTCTAGTTATATGCAAATAAAAACAGGCTCAATTAGAACTTTAACAGGGTTTTATAACTTTAACTACAGGCAGCACTACTTGCGTTGCTTATCAAATACACACACACACACACACACAGTGCTATAGCAGCTGCAATGACACAGAACAACAAAGCATTGATTATCAGAAAAAAGTATGACTCATCACTGAGGCTAAAGTCCATAGAAAGACTGACATTTCAAAAAGAAGCCTTTTGTCATAGTACAAAAAGTTTGTGAGAAAAAATATAAGTGAGAAAAAACTCCTTTTTTACTTGCTTAGAAAACATTATGATTGATGGCTTAAGAGAATTTTATCAGGCTCTATGAGCAAGTTCACATTTGGGCTAAGAACCAGAAAAAATGGTTGCAAACCTCTTCTGTAACTGTTCTTCGAGATATGTTGTACATGGCCAGTGCATTGGAATTGGATAACTTTTTCCCATAGTGGTATCCTTTGGGGAAGAGCATGCACCCTCCATGTGCTTGTGCTGTCTCCTAGGAGCATAAAGGGCAGGCTGCCCCAACCACTCTCACTTCCTTCACACATTGGAAGACCGTATGTGTGATAACTCAGATGAAGAGGGGAAGAAGGGTGGGTTGTAGAATGGATGTGTGCAACATATCTGGAAGAACAGCAGTTATGGAACAGGTTTATAACTATTTTGCCTTCCTCAAGTGTTGCACATGTCCATTCCACTTGAGTGAATCACAAGCAGTTCCTGATGGAGGAAGGTATCAGAGTCTATCTAAACAAGGACTGCATCACTACTCTCCCAAATTAGCATGGTCTCTGGAGGCCTGGAAGATGGTATAATGCAGGGGTCGGCAAACTTTCAGAAGTGGTGTGCCGAGTCTTCATTTATTCACTCTAATTTAAGGTTTCGCGTGCCAGTAATACATTTTAACATTTTTAGAAGGTCTCTTTCTATAAGTCTAATATATAACTAAACTATTGTTGTATGTAAAGTAAATAAGGTTTTTAAAATGTTTAAGAAGCTTCATTTAAAATTAAATTAAAATGCAGAGCCCCCCAGACCGGGGGCCAGGACCCGGGCAGTGTGAGTGCCACTGAAAATCAGCTTGCGTGCCGCCTTTGGCATGCATGCCATAGGTTGCCTACCCCTGGTATAATGAGTGGTAAATGTACAAACCAAAGACCAAGGGCAACAATGCAAATGTCAGAAATGGGAATATAAGCTGACAGACCCAGACCAGTGGGGTACAGGAGTCTGGTAGAGGGCAAATATACTGGTCACTGGAGAGTAGTTTTCTGTTCCCTGAGTGACCAGAGAAGAGGCTGCACTAGAGTAATCAGGAACCTGCTAGAACCAGTTAAGGCAGGCTAATCAGGGCACCTGGATTTTAAAAGGAGCTTACTTCAGTTTGTAGTGCGAGAGTGTGAGGAGCTGGGAGCAAGAGGTGCAAGGAGCTGAGAGTGAGAGGGTGTGCTGCTGGAGGACTGAGGAGCACAAGTGTTATCAGACACCACGAGGAAGGTCCTGTGGTGAGAATAAGGAAGGTGTTTGGAGGAGGCCTTGGGGAAGTGGCCCAGGGAGTTGTAGCTGTCATGCAGCTGTTACAGGAGGCACTATAGACAGCTGCAGTCCACAGGGCCCTGGGCTGGAACCCGGAGTAGAGGGCGGGCCCAGGTTCCCCCCAAATCTCCCAATTGACCTGGACTGTGGTTCTTCCAGAGAGGAAGGTCTCTGGGCTGTTCCCCAACCCACATGGTGAATCTCTGAGGCAAGAAAATCTGCCAATAAGCGCAGGACCCACCAAGATAGAGGAGGAACTTTGTCACAAAGCTAAGAAAGGTGCTGAAGCCTCTTAAGTCCTTGTGGAATGACCTAATGCCCCATTAGCTAGGTCATAACAAATGAATACAAGTGGAAATCCAGGTGGAGATCCTTTGGGAGGTAACTGCTTTCCCTTTCATTCAATCAGCAAATGAAACAAACAGTTGAGGAGATGCCCAAAAAGTCTTTAGTCCTGTCGAAATAGAAGGCCAATGCCCTTCTGATGTCTTGCATACATCTTTGTGAGGCCTTGGCTACACTTCCAGATGTACAGCGCTGTGAATTAAAACTGACTTCGTGCAGCTGAGTAGGGAAAGTGCTGCAGTCTGTCCACACTGACAGCTGCCCAGCACACTGTCGTGGCCACATTTGCGGCAATTGCAGCGCTATTGGGAGCGGTGCATTATGGGCAGCTATCCCACAGAGCACCTTTTCCCATTCTGGCGCTGTGGGTTGTGAGAAGGGGGCGTGGGTGCAGGGGTTTCTGGGTCCTGTCCCAATGCCCTGTGATGCATCGCTTCGCATCCCAGAAATTAAATTAAATTAAATTAATGGAGATATCCCATCTCCTAGAACTGGAAGGGACCTTGAAAGGTCATCGAGTCCAGCCCCCTGCCTTCACTAGCGGACCAAGTACTGATTTTTGCCCCAGATCCCCAAGTGGCCCCCTCGAGGATTGAACTCACAACCCTGGGTTTAGCAGGCCAATGCTCAAACCACTGAGCTATCCCTCCCCCATCCCTTTGTTTCCGTCCACCTTTGGCGCCATCTTTCAACGGTTTCCGTGCAGTGCGATCTGTCTGCGGGAAATGGAGTCCGAACTGCTCAGGCGTATGCTGACGAGTCTTGCCAGCACGTCACCTTTGGCTGTCGAACTATTCCTTAAGATCCAAAGTGACAGTGAGAGTGAGGGTGAGGAGTCCGACGATGCTATCGAGCCGCGTAACGCGTAATGACACGAAATTGCTTGTGGCATTCATGGACATGCTCAGCACCATGGAACGCCGCTTTTGGGCTCGAGAAACAAGCACCGAGTGGTGGGATCACATCGTCATGGAAGTCTGGGATGATGAGCAGTGGCTGTAGAACTTTCGGATGAGAAAAGCCACTTTCCTGGGACTGTGTGAGGAGCTCACCCCCACCCTGCGGTGCAAGGACACAAGATTGAGAGCTGCCCTGGCAGTGGAGAAGCAGGTGGCTATTGCAATCTGGAAGCTGGCAACTCCAGACAGCTACCGGTTGGTCGCAAACCGGTTTGGAGTGGGAAAGTCAACCGTTGGAATCGTGTTGATGCAAGTTTGCAAAGCCATTAATCGCATCCTACTCAGAAGAACTGTGACTCTGGGTAACGGGCAGGAAATAGTGGATGGCTTTGCACAAATGGGGTTCCCTAACTGTGGAGGGGCAATAGATGGGACGCACATTCCTATTCTGGCACCACCCCACCTAGGATCCGATTACGTTAATCAGAAGGGGTATTTCTCTATGGCTCTCCAGCCACTTGTGGATCACCCTGGGTGTTTCATTGACATTAACACAGGCTGGCCCGGAAAGGTGCACGACGGAACACTTGGCTGTTCAGGAAGATGCAGGCCGGGACTTTTTCCCCAGAGCGGAAGATCACGGTAGGGGAAGTTGAAATGCCCATTGTGATCCTTGGAGATCCTGCTTACCTGTTAATGCCATGGCTCATGAAACCCTACACAGGGAGCCTTGAAAGCAGCAAGGAACGGTTCAACTACAGACTGAGCCGGTGCCGAATGACTGTGGAGCGTGCCTTTGGCCGTTTAAAGGGCCGCTGTCGATCTCTGTATGGGAAGCTGGACTTGGCCGAAAACAGCATCCCCGCAGTTATATCCGCGTGCTGTGCCCTCCATAATATTTGTGAAGGGAAGGGTGAAAGCTTCACTCAGGCATGGACCTCCAAGGTTCAACACCTGGAGGCTGAATTTGCACAGCCAGAGAGCAGAGCTATTACAGGGGCCCAGCGCGGGGCTGCAAGGATTAGGGATGCCTTAAGGGAGCAATTTGAGGCTGAAAACCAGCAGTGAAATCTGGTGCCCTGCACAGGAGTGAAGTGCAGTAGTTCCAAACTTTAGGAATCAGTGTCTGCTTAGCAGACAAGCAGACTTGCAGTGCCTGTTTATTTCCTGGGCTAAGGAGTCTTTTACTTTATGCAAAAATAAAGAATGTTTTCAAAGCCAAAGAATCCATTTATTGAAAAGAAACAAGGGGGTGGAGTGGGGAACAGTACAATCACAGATTCGCGTATGTCCTGTCTGGTGTGCTGTGCAGTGAGTGCTGCACTTCAGGACAGCTATACTGCATGATGATGGAGGTTGAGTGCAGAAGGTAAGGGTCGTGGTTTTCAGGGCTGGGTGGTGAAGATACTGGTGTTGGAGGCAGCGGGTGGCGCGAAGAACATGGAAGTTGGGGAAAGTGGGTTGGAGGTGACAGTGGGGCACAACGGAAAGAGTTTTGGGACAAGGGCTGTACGGGGGGCGGTGGCGTTTGCAGTACTGCTCCT
Organism: Trachemys scripta elegans; assembly: GCF_013100865.1. Taxonomy (NCBI): domain Eukaryota; kingdom Metazoa; phylum Chordata; order Testudines; family Emydidae; genus Trachemys; species Trachemys scripta. The sequence continues at coordinate 77,339,346 of NC_048298.1, forward strand.
CTTTCTGCCTGGCTACCAGCTCCTGGATAGTATCTGCTTGGCGCTCCAGGATGCTTATGAGCCTACCAGTGCTTTGCTGCCGGTGCACAGTGCTTTGTCGCCAGTGCGCTGTGTTTTCCTGGTGGATCCTGTTTTCTCTCTCTCTCTCCCTCCAGTCCTGTGATTTCTCATTCTCTTTAATAGATTGCCGCATCACTTCTTGCAGCATGTTTTCTTTGCTTTTTCGCGATCTCTTCCTGGGTCTTTGCAGTCTCTGAGCAGGCGATAAGAGGGACGGCTGAGGTCTCAAGGTTGATGCAGCTGTATAGGCAAAATGCAACATTTAACAGAGGCAGCATTGTTTATACCAGACAGAGTAATGATTCCCTCGGCACTTAAGGAGTAGAAAACACACAGGGTCTACACAATAGCATGATTTTCCCATCCGAAACAGAGCACACATATCCCACGGGAGCCTCAAAATGGTGAGTAAGAGGGACTGATTGTTTCAGGGCTGCACTGTCTTCTGGGTTTCTGTGCCTTGGGGAGAGCCAACAGCTTCAGGGGGCACCTACACTGAACACTGTCCCAACATTTTCCACAGGAGTTCGCCCTGGACGATATCTCGCCGCTGAGGGTGACCTGGGAAGCAAGGGAGGGTCTTCTACTGCAATGCGGCTTCTGCCCTGGCCCATATGCAGCTTGCCTGTGTGCAGCAATGGTCCCCCCGCCCCTCGCGGCACAGTGGCACGGACATGTTAGCCTGGCTGGGACAAGGACCACGGTGGCTCTCTCGATAAACCTGCGCAAGCACATTGCACACGTTCTGGATGAGACATTCGAGGAGATTACCGAGGCCGATTACCGTGATGTGATAAACCACATCAATGCACTATTCCGCATCTAGGCATGCATGCCTAACCCTCCTCTCCCAAAGAGCCCGCACTGAAAAAATTCCTTCCCGAAAAAAAAAAAAAAAACTGCTTACTGGGAACCTGCTCTTCTGTTTGTCCTCCACCAAGTACTGGCCGCTGCGACTGGCTACCTTCCTCCTGGCTTGAGAAGAGCTCCTAGCTGCATGGCTCCAGGGATTCCGGGGTGTCTCCATCCGGCCCACCACCATCACTCCCGTTTTCCTCCCCCACCTCCTCCTCCCTCCCCCACACCGGCTCTGAAGTGTCCATGGTGGTGCTCGGAGTGGAGGTGGGGTTAACCCCAAGTATTGCATCCAGCTCTTTGTAGAATTGGCAGGTCGTGGGCGGAGCACCCAAGCGGCCGTTTGTGTCGCGGGCTTTGCGGTAGGCACTCCGCAGCTCCTTCACTTTAATCCTGCACTGCAGGACGTCCCGGTCATGGCCCCTTTCCATCATGTCCTTTGATACCTCCCTGAAGGTATCGTAATTCCTACAGCTGGAGCGCAGCTGGGACTGTACAGTTTCCTCCCCCCAAACACTGATGAGGTCCAGCAACTCGCCATTGCTCCACGCTGGGGCTCGCTTGGTGCGTGGAGGCATGGTCACCTGGAAAGATTCACTTATAGCACTCCACACCACGCCGGGCTGAGCAAACAGGAAGGGGATTTTTAAAATTCCCGGGGAATGTAAAGGGTAGGTCACATGGTTGGTTACCTGAGGCCAGGGCAGTAGAGTTTGAACCGATGACCAGAGTGGCTAGAACAGGCATTGTGGGATACTGCTGAATAATTCTGGAGACCATTCATAGCGCATTGGGCGGCCAAACTGCCGCCGCAGCGCAATACTCACTATTCCTCTCAGAGAGGAGAAGTACATGCAGCGCTGCAACCACGGAGATACAGCGCTGCAAATGCCTTGCCAGTGTGGACAGGGAGTGAGTTACAGCGCTGGGGGAGCCTTTACAGCGCTGTAACTCGCAAGTGTAGGCAAGGCCTGAGAGTGAGGCTTCAAAAAGAAGGCTGGCAAACAAACAGTCTGATTCAAATGAAACTCCCAGACCCCTCCATAAGAAATTTTGGGTGAGGACATAGAGCCACTTTGTCCTTGTTTTAAAAAGTTGTATATGGAGAGTCAGTCATGAGAGCCTGGAGCACAGCAACTCTCCTAGCTGAGCTAACAGCTATTAAAAATGCAACTTGGGTTTCAAAGGAAGTCCCATCAATCCTGAAAGAACCTAGGAATGAATTGTATCCTTTACATAAGGGAAGAGTCTGTCCAAACCTTTCTGATAGTGATAGGGTCGGAGGACACAGGCTTGCCAGCTATACGAGGACAAAATGCAGTGAGGTGTTCCCTCAGTGAGCTAACTGACAGCCCCATCTGTTTTAGGTGAAGGAGGTCATCCAGGACAAACTGGATAGTAGCCTTGGAAGGAGACGTATTCTATTTTACAAAGTATGTATGTATATCTTCTTACGACTTAAACGAATGTACTGAACTGCCACAGAACAGGCAGATTCCAGAGACTCTAACCATTGAGCATCCAGGTGGTTAGATGCAGACTGATCAGGTTGGGATATGCAGCCTGGCCATAATTTTGTGATATTATGTTTGGATCCAAAGGAAGGGAAACTGGATCTTGAATGGAGAGGTTCAACAGTGCTAAACCCAGGGTTGTGAGTTCAATCCTTGAGGGGGCCATTTAGATTTTTACCCCAGATCCCTGTCTGGGGATTGGTCCTGGTTTGAGCAAGGGGTTGGACTAGATGACCTCCTGAGGTCCCTTCCAACCATGATATTCTATGATTCTATGAACAGATTTGAAAACCAATTTTGACGAGGCCAGGGAGGGAGAAGTCTGCAGGAGTGGTTTGCTGCCCTCAACCAAGAAGTCAAACAGTATACTTGGAAACTGATGGCTGTCCTGATGTAATAGATGTAGGACAGCAGTTCTCAAACTGTGGGTCGTGACCCCATTTTAATGGGGTCACCAGGGCTGTCTTAGACTTACTAGAGCCTGGGCCAAAGCCCAAGCTCCATCGCCTGGGGCTGAAGCTGAAGCCTGAGCTAGGTGGCGTGGCTCGGGTTACAGGCTTCGGCCCTCTTACCAGGGGGAGCGGGGCTCGGGCAGGTTCAGGCTTCAGTCCTCCTTCCAGGGGTCACGTAGTAATTTTTGTTGTCAGAAAGGGGTTGTGGTGCAATGAAGTTTGAGAACCTCTGCTGTAGGAGGTGGGGGCAGAGATCTCCTCCTTTTAAACTTATGACGTGTCTGAGGTGTCAGTCTGACTCATTGGTTAGTATGATGGATATTTCTGGTGGATCGGAGGCTTAAACTGATTCTTTTTATAGCAGGAGTATAAATGCCCAAAGATTTTAGGGTCACCTCATCCATTTTGTCCGAGAACAAACGTGGTGGCGGTTTGCCATTCTAAATTGTAAACTGGCTTTCACCCAAACAAATCAATTTTTTTAGGCTCTTTGTCCTTGGGAGTCAATTTTATTTGGCTTTGCCTCAATTTTTTGTTTATAACTGTCACCATTAAAGACACTTGGATAACATGCAAGTCAAAATATTCATGCCCCTGAGCTTGATACCTCCTCTCTGTTCTTTTGGCTGTGGGTGCTAAAGAAGAGGGAGTCTGTCAAAGGATTTTGGTGAGCCCCAAAGACACACTAGTAGGGGCATGAATGGTGGTCGTTTTGAACCAACGCACCCTGAATCCCCAGAGAATTCCCCAATCCTCTTCAAAGGCTCCTGGTAAATGTTGTGGTCATCAGTGACAGGAGATGATGACTCAAAGACAGTAGCCTCATCAGGGGGTGTATTAGTGTATCAGGCTGGTTTGTTAGTATAAGAACCTCTGAGGAAGGAAGAAGAATAGCTGTAGATAAATCCTTACATAGCTGATGGATACCAGAGGCAGTACCAAGCTGGGGTACAGCATCTTGTTAGTGAAGCTGGCCTATCGTTGGTATCAAGGATAGTCCCAGTTGGGAAACAGCGCTTAGAAGGTGGTCTAGCCTCACATTAGTATTGAGGATGGCAGGACTTTGGATGGCACAGGCAGGACAATCTCGTTGTCCAGTACCAACTGGAAGAGGACCTCAAATCTGGGGGATGTCCCCATAACTTCCAGAAGGGCCAATTTCCTACAATATCATTGAAAAACCTTATTGAATTAAGTTTATGTATCTTTGGGATCCATTGTAATAAATGCAAAATGTATGTATTATTGTGGGTTAGGATTGTATGTAACTTCTCTAGAAGAGAAAAGTGATCTGAGGCCTGGGAGTTCAGAGGACTATATGGAAAATGTGCCAGAAAAGAATAGATTTTTGGGACAATTAGGTGAAGTGGATTTCCTGGGGAATACCTAGAGAGAGGTTAATGCAAATCCCCCAGCTCTGGCTATGCTAAACCCCAGCCTTCTGAAGCTATGTCCTGAGGAGTAGGTCATTGTCTGCTGATTACGTGATCCCTGGAGACAAGATCAAAGGCCCAAGCTGCATGAAGAACAGCTGAACTGCCCAGTCTGAATTCTGGCTCTGAATCTGAGATAGTTGTGAACTTGCAACCATGGGGGAAACCCAGTTGTGGGTTTTCAAGGACTGACACCTACTACAGTTGGGGTGACCTCCGGTAAGCCTTTTAGCTCATGTGTATGTCTTTTATTGTTTTTAGTATGCTTTTTCTGTAATGCTTTCACCTTAAGAATAAATACGCTTGCTTAGAAAGAACTGTGTGATAATTTGCAACTGTTTGCAATTACACTCTTCCTAGCCTTCAAAGAGAAAGCAAAGCAGTGGCCTTTTAGGCAGTCTGTCCGGCTGCAGATATCACAGTGTTAATCCAGGGAGCTGGGCAACGTAGAATTCTCTGGCCAGGAGTGGGAGAGATATAGGTCTTTGTCCAAGAGGTAGTAGTTGGGAGCCGGAAACCTTTAAATAGATGTCCTTGGTGGGTTATGGAGGAGAGGAATAAAGGTGCTGTTATCCTGAAACTGTGAGAGAGTCATCCTGCATGATGCACAAGCAGCAAATGCAGTACTAACAAATGTAAGAGATCCCATGCCACCACATACGCCTTGGCCGTAGGTGGTACTGATAAAACAGCTGGGGGAACAAAACTCAAAGCCTCAGACAAAGCAGGAAATTGAGTCGTTTTTGATGGTATCCCTTGACTTGGCAGAACTGACAACTTGATACAGTTTATGGCAGAATGCAGTAAAGGGGATCACCTGGGTCACTGATTCCAACCTTGAAATTGATTTCTCCTTATGGGAGTCTGACAAGAATCTAGCCCTTGAAGGAGAAGAGACTGTGGCTGCACGAAGTGAAAACCCCAGATTTCTTATGGCTAGACAAAGCCAAATCACCAGACTTCTTCAGGTGCTTACCTAGCACTGGAAATGGGGAATGGTGTCTTCTATCCCACTCCCTTTGGCACAGAGAAGCTGCTAAGTCTGGCAACGCCCTCTTGGAGGGGGTTTAGACAGAATCTTCCCATATTGAGTAGCTGGGCACATAGTTGCCTCCATCAAAAGATCTCTAAAACAAACCGCTCTGCTGTTTTTGGTTCAGGGTTTAAAAACCTTGCAGATGGGGCACTTACCCTGAACAAGGCCGTCAGCCAGACACTTTAAGTAGCTGGAGTAAGGACTGCTGATTGACATCAACTTACTGTAGCCAGAACAGTGCTTGAAGCCTGGAGACTTTGGCATACCCGGATACAGAGCAAAACTCAATAAAAACAAAGAAAAGGGATGTAAATGGAAACAATTCTAACAAGACCTGTTTGCAAATTTAAATTTTTAGGAGAAAATTAAAGTTTATTTTTGTCAAAAATTTTCATTGACAGTTTTTGGATTTTTCCAAAATGCCAAAACTGAGGATTTTTTTTTGTTTTTTTTTCAATGAAATCTGAATATTTTTTTTGACAGAAACAGAATATTCCTCATGAAAGTTTAATTAAAATGGCATTTTGCATCAGAAAAAAAATAGCTGGTAAAAAATTTTCAGCCAGCTCTAGTTCTAAGTGCATTCCCAGTCACAGCTATTTTGAAGCTACTGCAGATTTCTATTCATTTAGCTATTTTCTCTTACCCCCTCCAAAAAACAACCTCTTCCAGAACACAAAGCCTGATTAGAGCCACAACTACATTTAGGAAGACTTCCTAAAATGTGCGTCTAGATTTGGTGTTTCTGATCATGTAGATGTGCACATGCATGCACACACACACAAAAAATGGTCTTTTGGGTAAGGCACTGGATTGGGATTCAGAACTGTTCTCTTCCTGATATACTAGACACTTCCCATGTGAATGTGACTATCTACAGTTGTACTATGCTAGAGTGTAGTTTTACAATCTGCCCTGAGTAAGGGGTAGTGCATAGTTGCACCAGCTCAGGAGCAGACCAGGAGTGACTCGGAATCACAATCTACTCTGCATGGGCCAGTACATGGGTGTGGAAGGAAGGCAGGGAGCTAAGGTTCACCTATGCCTGCTCATTCTTCAGTATAGAAAGAAGAACAGCAGCCCTGTGGCTCCTGCTTTCCCTCCAATGCTGCTACTTGTGATATGGGTAGCAAGTGCAGGGGGAATAAGATGGTTCCTTGGATCCCTGCATGAGCAAGCAGCAAGCAAAGGTCACTAGTATGTTAGTTCCTCTTGTGTATAACAAAGATAATACTCTTCCAACACAAGAGTTTTTGAGGATAAATTAATGAATGTTTGTGAGGTGTTCAGATACTCTGGTACCACGCCATACAACAGATAACTCTATAAAAATAAATTCACTGATCATTATCTTTCTAGAATTCATTTTTAGCTGCTGTCAGGAGGGAGCCTGGCATCCCAGTTCCTAACTTTCCATACAGAGAGAGGGAGAGAGATTCCCCCCCCAAAAAAAACAAACAACCCCCCATGCTTCTTTGGCAGATCTGAGATTGTAAAAGAGCTATCAGTCTCTCTCCCCTTATGATGTGGGAGGGAGAATTTAACAACAGGAAGCTACCTACAACAGCACAAGATATGTTGCTCTACTTCTGTGGAGAAAAGCAAATCCCTCCAAGTCAAATCATTTGCAAGAATGTGTCATGGAGTAAGAAGCACAAGAAACCCATCTGCAACACAGCCACACGAGACCCCCAGAGACAACTCCAATGCTGCCAGCACAACTGATTGAGGAGTCAGCCAAAGAGCCAAATGCTAGTGCCAGAAAAATAGTATTTCACAGCTTGCCATCTAAACCCCTGACTGCCAGCCAGGAAAATGAGAAATAGTACTATGTAATGGTGGCAGCACTTCAGTACTTGACTAAAACTTTATTAATAAACATTACATTTAAAATGGCGGATGAAGTAAGGTTTCAAGAGGACAAAAAGTGCTCTAACAATACTTGTCTGAGAAAACATTCCAAGTGAAAACATGTTTGAAAATTTATTTTGAAAAACTGTATGTATATGGAAAAAGACCATGTTAATCCATTTCATTGGGGAGTTTTAGTAATGCATAGACCATTTGGGACATGCTCTCTAATTTGTATGGATACATGTAACACTCAGTGCAGCCTAGTAGAACACAAGGGTGGGATTTTCAGAAGTGCTCAGCATTGGCCTAACCTTGCTTCTACTGCAGCCAATGGAAGAAGAATTAAGCCATTGCTGAAAGTTTTGGAGAATCTCATCCTAAATGTTCAAGAAACATTTCTGTAGGTTGGTCTGACATACCTGGTATATTTTTGACATCTCATTTATTGTCATGAGTATTCTATTATACTAAGCTTTTGATATAGTCTCCCACAGTATTCTTGCCAGCAAGTTAAAATAGTGTGGGCTGGATGAATGGACTATAAGGTGGATAGAAAGTTGGCTAGATCATCGGGCTCAATGGTTAGTGATCAATGGCTCCATGTCTAGTTGGCAGCCGGTATCAAGTGGAGTACCCCAAGGGTCGGTCCTGCGGCTGGTTTTATTCAATATCTTCATTAATGACCTGGAAGATGGCATGGATTGTACCCTCAGCGAGTCTGCAGATGACACTAAACTTGGAGGAGCGGTAGATAAACTGGAAGGTAAGGATAGGATACAGAGGGACCTAGACAAATTAGAGGATTGGGCCAAAAGAAATCTGATGAGGTTCAACAAGGACAAGTGCAGAGTCCTGCACTTAGGACGGAAGAATCCCATGCACTGCTACAGACTAGGGACCAAGTGGCTAGGCAGTAGTTCTGCAGGAAAGGACCTAGGGGTTACAGTGGACGATGGATACGAGTCAACAGTGTGCCCTTATTGCCAAGAAGGCTAACAGCATTTTGGGCTGTATAAGTAGGAGCATTGCCAGCAGATCAAGGGACGTGATCATTCCCCTCTATTCGGCATTGGTGAGGCCTCATCTGGAGCACTGTGTCCAATTTTGGGCCCCACACTACAAGAAGGATGTGGAAAAATTGAAAAGAGTCCAGTGGAGGGCAACAAAAATGATTAGGGGGCTGGAGCACATGACTTATGAGGAGAGGCTGAGGGAACTGGGATTATTTAGACTGCAGAAAAGAAGAATGAGGGGGGATTTGATAGCTGCTTTCAACTACCTGAAAGGGGGTTCCAAAGAGGATGGAGATACTGTTTTCAGTGGTACCAGATGACAGAACAAGGAGTAATGGTCTCAAGTTGCAGTGGGGGGAGGTTTAGGTTGGATATTAGGAAAAACTTTTTCACTAGGAGGGTGGTGAA